>NC_135232.1:23750932-24070432 GCF_051348905.1 Ranitomeya variabilis
CATACGTAGTATGAAACAAGATTTAGCAAAGGAGGCCACTACTAGCTAGATAGACAGTAAGGAAAGAAACACTGTGCGGTCAGTAATAAAAACTAGAAAAAGTCCACCGCAGAGATATGCAAAAATCTCCACACCTGACTAAAGGTGTGGAGGGCAAAATCTGCAGCCCAGAGCTTCCAGCTTAGCTGAATAGATCCATACTGATAAGCTGGACAAATGAGCAAAACATAGAATGTGCTGAACAAATAAGTCCACAACAAGTGGACTGCAAAAGGACGAGCAAGGACTTAGCTTTGCTGAACTGGACAGAGTGTCAGGGAAATCCAAAAGAGCAGTGGCTCCAAGCAGGAACAATTGACAACTGGCATTGATTGAGAGATAAGGCCAGACTAAAATAGCCGAGCCAGAAAGACGATCAGTGGAAGCAGCTGCTGATGCTAAATCCAAGAAGCAGCTATACCACTCAAAACCACCGGAGGGAGCCCAAGAGCGGAATTCACAACAGTACCCCCCCCCCCCCTTGAGGAGGGGTCACCGAACCCTCACATGAGCCCTCAGGCCGATCAGGATGAGCCAAGTGAAAAGCACGAACCAAATCGGCAGCATGGACATCGGAGGCAACCACCCAAGAATTATCCTCCTGGCCATAACCCTTCCACTTAACAAGATACTGAAGCCTCCGCCTCGAAAGACGAGAATCCAAAACTTTCTCAACCACATATTCCAACTCCCCCTCAACCAACACCGGGGCAGGAGGATCAACAGAGGGAACAACGGGTACCACATATCTCCGCAACAAAGATCTATGGAAAACATTGTGGATGGCAAAAGAGGCTGGAAGGGCCAAACGAAAAGACACCGGATTGATAATCTCAGAAATCTTATAAGGACCAATAAACCGAGGCTTGAACTTAGGGGAAGAAACCTTCATAGGAACATGACGAGAAGATAACCAGACTAAATCCCCCACACGAAGCCGAGGACCAACACAAAGACGGCGGTTAGCAAAACGCTGAGCCTTTTCCTGAGACAACGTCAAATTGTCTACCACATGAGTCCAAATCTGCTGTAACCTGTCAACCACAGAGTCCACCCCAGGACAATCAGAAGGCTCAACCTGCCCCGAAGAAAAACGAGGATGGAAACCAAAATTACAAAAAAAGGCGAAACCAAAGTAGCCGAACTGGCCCGATTATTAAGGGCAAACTCGGCCAACGGCAAGAAAGCCACCCAATCATCCTGATCAGCAGACACAAAGCATCTCAAATAGGTTTCCAAGGTTTGATTAGTTCGCTCAGTTTGGCCATTTGTCTGAGGATGGAACGCCGAAGAAAAAGACAAATTAATGCCCATCCTAGCACAAAAGGCCCGCCAAAACCTGGAAACAAACTGGGAACCTCTGTCAGACACAATATTTTCCGGAATGCCATGCAAACGAACCACATGCTGAAAAAACAATGGAACCAAATCAGAGGAGGAAGGCAATTTAGGCAAAGGTACCAAATGGACCATTTTAGAGAACCGGTCACAAACCGCCCAGATAACAGACATCCTCTGGGACACAGGAAGATCCGAAATAAAATCCATGGAAATATGCGTCCAGGGCCTCTCAGGGACAGGCAAAGGCAAAGGCAAAAGCAACCCACTAGCGCGGGAACAGCAAGGCTTAGCCCGGGCACAAGTCCCACAGGACTGCACAAAAGAACGCACATCCCGCGACAAGGAAGGCCACCAAAAGGACCTAGCCACCAAATCTCTGGTACCAAAAATCCCAGGATGACCGGCCAACACCGAACAATGGACCTCAGAAATTACCTTACTTGTCCATCTATCAGGAACAAACAGTTTCCCCACAGGACAGCGGTCAGGTTTATCAGCCTGAAATTCCTGTAGCACCCGCCGTAAATCAGGGGAGATGGCAGAAAGAACCACCCCTTCCCTAAGAATGCCAACCGGTTCAAGAACTCCAGGAGAATCAGGCAAAAAACTCCTAGAGAGGGCATCCGCTTTAACATTCTTAGATCCCGGAAGATATGAAACCACAAAATCGAAACGGGAGAAAAACAGGGACCATCGAGCCTGTCTAGGGTTCAGCCGCTTGGCCGACTCGAGGTAAATCAGATTTTTATGATCGGTCAAGACCACAACGCGGTGCTTGGCTCCCTCAAGCCAATGTCGCCACTCCTCAAATGCCCACTTCATAGCCAACAACTCCCGATTGCCGACATCATAATTGCGTTCCGCAGGCGAAAACTTTCGGGAAAAGAAGGCACATGGTTTCATCAAGAAACCATCAGAATTCCTCTGTGACAAAACGGCCCCTGCCCCAATCTCAGAAGCGTCAACCTCAACCTGAAAAGGAAGAGACACATCCGGCTGACGCAAGACAGGGGCAGAAGTAAATCGGCGCTTAAGCTCCTGAAAGGCCTCAACAGCCTCAGAGGACCAATTTGTTACATCAGCGCCTTTCTTCGTCAAATCGGTCAGGGGCTTAACCACACTAGAGAAGTTGGCAATGAAACGGCAATAAAAATTAGCAAAGCCCAAAAATTTCTGAAGGCTCTTCACAGATGTGGGTTGAATCCAGCCATGAATGGCTTGGACCTTAACAGGATCCATTTCTATAGACGAAGGAGAAAAAATAAACCCCAAAAAAGAGACCTTCTGAACTCCAAATAGGCACTTAGACCCCTTCACAAATAGAGCATTATCACGAAGGATCTGGAACACCATCCTGACCTGCTTCACATGAGACTCCCAATCATTGGAAAAAAATCGAAATATCATCCAAATGCACAATCAAGAATTTATCAAGATAATTGCGAAAAATGTCATGCATGAAGGACTGAAATACAGAAGGAGCATTAGAAAGCCCGAAAGGCATCACCAGGTATTCAAAATGGCCTTCGGGCGTATTAAATGCAGTTTTCCATTCGTCACCCTGTTTAATACGAACAAGATTATATGCCCCTCGAAGGTCAATCTTGGTAAACCAACTAGCCCCCTTAATCCGAGCAAACAAATCAGAGAGCAAAGGTAAAGGGTATTGGAATTTGACCGTGATCTTATTAAGAAGGCGATAATCAATACAGGGTCTCAAGGAGCCATCCTTCTTGGCAACAAAAAAGAATCCCGCTCCCAATGGTGACGAAGACGGCCGAATATGCCCCTTCTCCAAGGACTCCTTAACATAGCTCCGCATAGCGGTATGTTCTGGCACAGACAGGCTGAAAAGTCGGCCCTTAGGGAACTTAGAGCCTGGAATCAAGTCAATAGCACAATCACAGTCCCTATGTGGAGGAAGGGAACTGGACTTGGGCTCATCGAATACATCCTGGAAATTTGACAAAAATTCAGGAACATCAGAAGAGGGGGAAGAGGAAATTGACATTAAAGGAACGTCACTATGTACCCCCTGACAACCCCAACTAGTCACAGGCATCGATTTCCAATCCAACACTGGATTGTGTACTTGTAACCATGGAAAACCCAGTTCAACAACATCATGTAAATTATGCAACACCAGAAAACGACAATCTTCCTGATGTGCTGGAGCCATGCACATAGTCAGCTGAGTCCAATACTGAGGTTTATTCTTGGCCAACGGTGTAGCATCAATACCCCTCAGAGGAATAGGGCTCTGCAAAGGCTGCAAGGAAAAACCACAGCGCCTGGCAAATTCTAATCCATTAAGTTCAGGGCAGCGCCTGAATCCACAAATGCCATGACAGAGAAAGATGACAATGAGCAGATCAGGGTCACAGACAGGAGAAACTTAGGCTGTACAGTACTAATGGTAACAGATCTAGCGACCCTCTTAATACGCTTAGGGCAATCAGAGATAGTATGAGCTGAATCACCACAGAAAAAACACAGCCCATTCTGACGTCTGTATCCCCTCTGTTCCGCTCTGGTCAGAATCCTATCACATTGCATAATCTCACGACTCTGTTCAGAGGATGCTGCCATATGGTGCACCACTTTGCGCTCGCGCAGGCGCCGATCAATCTGAATGGCTAGAGACATAGATTCACTCAGACCAACAGGCGTGGGGAACCCCACCATAACATCTTTAAGGGCTTCAGAAAGACCCTTTCTGAAAATTGCTGCCAGAGCGTCCTCATTCCATTTAGTGAGCACAGACCATTTTCTAAATTTCTGGCAGTATAATTCTGCCGCTTCCTGACCCTGGCACAGGGCCAACAAGGTTTTTTCCACATGATCCACAGAGTTAGGTTCGTCATACAATAATCCGAGCGATTGAAAAAATGCATCTACATTAAGCAATGCCGGATCCCCTGACTCAAGGGAGAATGCCCAGTCCTGAGGGTCACCATGCAGCAGAGAAATAACTATTTTAACTTGCTGAGTGGGGTCACCAGAGGACTGGGGTTTCAGAGCAAAAAACAATTTGCAGTTATTTTTAAAGTTCAAAAACTTAGATCTATCCCCGTAAAACAAATCTGGAGTAGGAATTCTAGGCTCTAAGGCTGGAGTCTGAACAACATAATCTTGGATACTCTGAACTCTTGCAGCAAGCTGATCCACATGAGAAAACAAACCCTGAACATCCATGTCCGCGCCCAAATCCACCCAGAGATTAAGAGGAAGGAAAAAGACAAAACAGACTAAAGAAAAAAAAAATGGCTCAGAGCTCTTTTTCTTTTCCTTCTTTTGAGATGCATTCAACTCATTTTTGGCCAGTTGTACTGTTATGGACTGGTAATTTAGGAGCGACATGCGACTAGCTCTGAGCAGGTGGTAACTATACAGACCGCAGTCCCTGATCTTAACTGTTATGGTCCGGTGGTAGGACCTCAAAACTGACCTGACACATATGACCAGAATATAGGACAAGTTCTGGGGATGTGGCAGCTATACTGACCGCAATCCTGATCCTATCCACACACACTAAAGGCAGCCGTGGAGCGTTCCTAAAATCCTAGACGCCACGTTCACAGCCTGAGAAACTGACTACCCCTAGAGAGAAAGCAAAGACCTCACTTGCCTCAGAGAAATAACCCCAAAGTTATAGATAGCCCCCACAAATAATAACGGTGAGTTAAGGGGAAAAGACAAACGTAGAAATGAAACAGGTTAAGCAAATGAGGCCCGCTAATACTAGATAGACAGAAAATAGATAGGAGTCTGTGCGGTCAGTACAAAAACTATCAAAAATAAACCACGCAGAGAATGCAAGAACCCCCACACCGACTCACGATGTGAGGGGCGCACTCTGCACCCCAGAACTAACCAGCAAGCAAAAAATCACATAAAAGCAAGCTGGACTGAACTCATTATATACTGAGAAACGTTTTCAAGGAAATAATGAGCAAACAAACTTAGCTTCTCCAGCAGGAGACTGGTCACAAGGAATATTCAGGAGAACTCAGAAACAGGACTGAATACACCGACAGCAGGCAACAAATGAAGGTCCAGGTGAGTTAAATAGGCCCAGCATAGAAGGAAATGAAGCAGCTGAGCCCAGCCATATCGATAAAAAGGCCACCAGAGGGAGCCCAAGAACAAACTCACAGTACCACTCATGACCACAGGAGGGAGCCCGAGAACGGAATTCACAACACTTAACACAACACTAGCAGTAGCCGTGGGATGTTCCTGTCACTCCCTGGACACCTCACAGCCGGAGAACTAGCTACCCCTAAAGGTAGGAATAGGAAAGCTATCTTGCCTCAGAGAAGATCCCCAAAGGGTAGGACAGCCCCCCACAAATATTGACTATGAGAGGAGAAGGAAATGACATACGTATTATGAAACAAGATTTAGCAAAGGAGGCCACTACTAGCTAGATAGATAGTACAGGAAAGAACACTGTGCGGTCAGTAATAAAAACTAGAAAAAGTCCACCGCAGAGATATGCAAAAATCTCCACACCTGACTAAAGGTGTGGAGGGCAAAATCTGCAGCCCAGAGCTTCCAGCTTAGCTGAATAGATCCATACTGATAAGCTGGACAAATGAGCAAAACATAGAATGTGCTGAACAAATAAGTCCACAACAAGTGGACTGCAAAAGGACAAGCAAGGACTTAGCTTTGCTAAACTGGACAGAGAGTCAGGGAAATCCAAAAGAGCAGTGGCTCCAAGCAGGAACAATTGACAACTGGCATTGATTGAGAGATAAGGCCAGACTAAAATAGCCGAGCCAGAAAGACGATCAGTGGAAGCAGCTGCTGATGCTAAATCCAAGAAGCAGCTATACCACTCAAAACCACAGGGGGGAGCCCAAGAGCAGAATTCACAAAAGTGCTACTTACAACCACCGGAGGGAGCCCAAGAGCGGAATTCACAACAGTAATGGCTGTCCCAGCTCTGCTCCACCGGTAATGGCTGTCCCAGCTCTGCTACATTGGTAATGGCTGTTCCAGCTCTGCTACATCAGTAATGGTTTTTCCAGCTCTGCTATACCAGTAATGGCTGCCCCAGCTCTGATACACCAGTAATGGCTGTTCCAGCTCTGCTACATCAGTAATGGCTGCTCCAGCTCTGCTACATCAGTAATGGCTGTTCCAGCTCAGCTACATCAGTAATGGCTGTTCCAGCTCTGCTACATCAGTAATCGCTGTGCAATCTCTTCTACATCAGTAACGGCTGTTTCAGCTCTGCTACATCATTAATGGCTGTTCCAGCTCTGCTACATCAGTAATGGCTTTTCCAGCTCTGCTAAATCAGTAATCGCTGTTCCAGCTCTGCTAAACCAGTAATGGCTGTTCCAGCTCTGCTACATCAGTAATGTCTGTTCCATCTCTGCTATATCAGTAATGGCTGTCCCAGCTCAGCTACATCGGTAATGGCTGTTCCAGCTCTGCTACACCAGTAATGGCTGTGCTGCACCAGTAATGGCTGTGCTACACCAGCAATGGCTGTTCCAGCTCTGCTACATTGGTAATGGCTGTCCCAGCTCAGCTACATCAGTAATGGCTCTTCCAGCTCTGCTACATCAGTAATTGCTGTTCCAGCTCTTCTACATCAGTAATGGCTGTTCCAGCTCTGCTACATCAGTAATTGCTGTTCCAACTCTGCTACATCAGTAATTGCTGCCTTTCCTCCAGTTTTGAGCTGATTTCCTCCCAATTAGTGTAGTGACTTTTTGATTTATGACAAATTCATCAAAGATTTGCGCTTTTTTTCCAGTCGTCTTTTGTGTGTGTGTGTGGGGGGTGGGGGGGGCGGGAGGTTCAGGCTCTGACTTTTACGTCAATGCAACTCTTCCAGATGTTTTCAACCGGCTCATGAAATGCAACTTTAAAAAAAAATCACAAAATTAGATAGCAGCTCTGCTCCAGTTCTCCGACAGTGATTTCACATACACCAGTTTTTGCAAAATGTGCGACTTATTGCTCTAAAAACTATCGAAAAATTAGTAGTAAAAATAAAAAAATATTTTTTCTCTTTGGGCAAAATTCATGAATCACTTACAACATATTGGTTAATTTGGCACAAAAAATGTCAGCAGAAACCACAAGTCAAAAAAGTGACTTAAAAAACTGCACAAATGATGGATCAGGCCCTCAGTACATTGGGGCTCATTTCTTAGAACTTTCTATCATGCCCATATTAACCAATCAGATCACAGCCTTTATTTTACTCACAGCTCCACAGTTAGGAAGATGCCAGCCTAGTGAGCTGAGGAGGGTAAGATGCGCTCATGCCTCCGCTCATGCCCCTGCATCCTCCGCTTATACCCCCGTGTCTTCCGCCCATGCTCCCGGGTCCTGTGCTCATGGCCCCGCATCTTCCGCTCATGCCCCCGTGTCCTGTGCTCATGCCTCCGCGTCTTGTGCTCATGCCCCAGTGTCCTCTGCTCATGCTCCCGGGTCCTGCATTAATGCCACCACGTCCTTCGCTCATGCCCTTGCATCCTGCGCTCATGCCTCAGCATCTTTCGCTTATGTCCCCACGTCCTGCGCTCATGCCTCCACGTCCTTCGCTCATGCTCCTGCCTTCTGCGCTCATGTCCCCAAATCTTGCACTTATGCCCCCGTGTCCTGCGCTCATGCTCTCGGGTTCTGCACTCATGCCCCTGTATCCTGAGCTCATGCTCCCGGGTTCTGCGCTCATGCCCCTGTATCCTGAGCTCATGCTCCCGCGTCCTGTGCTCATTCTCCTGCATTCATGCCCCAAGTACTGCGCTCATGTCCCCACATCTTGCCCTCATGTCCTGTCCTCATGCCTTTTATTGGCCGCAGATTGAACTCTAACTTCTCAGAAGGAAAAATATATGTTGGGTGGGAGGAAGGTCGAGGTGGCAGAGATTTTGGGGCACAGCCCCCATGAACAGTTCATCAACCCAACCAATCCTACAGGAGAACCTGAGTTCTATTTAGGTGCTGGGAGTAACAGACACTTTTACCTTATGGAGAGCAGACAAATTCTGCTAATCAGTAGAGGATGAGAAGGGAGCGGCCATGTGCAGACAGAGGGGTCAGTCTGCTGGCTTGAGACCGCACGCATCAGGGCTCATCCCACCGAATGCCCGCTTTCCTTTCCCCGTGGGCGTATTACTACTCAGACAACACAGGGTGAGGGTAAAACAGTGTGGCAATACTTTATTGAACCACAAAACCGTCAGATAACACGTAGAACAGTCCCAGAAAAGTACCCAAGTTGGTGCAGATTAGAGTCTCACCCTTCCTCTGACTCATCGGGATAAGAGCAGTTGTGACTTCAGAGCTTCCAAGGCTGACTACCCCACCTGTGGCACGCACAGAGAGGAGATAACGACAAGCTTAGGAAAATGACAATCCATTGAGGTACAAGGCCAGTTGACGGGAGGGTCACAACCTGGCTTCTCCGAACATGTCCATAGAGCCAGGTGACCGGTGGGTCCCAGTCTTTGCTTTCCCAAACGTATCCATGGGGCTCAGGTGACCGGTGGGTCCAATTCCTGACTGCCCCAAATGTATCAATGGATTCAGAGATGGTCAATGGAGCAGATCTGTTTTCTTTCAGCTGGCACCATGAAATTTTTCCAATTCCACTACAATGCCAGCTCCAGCTCTGCTTCATCAACCATCACTGAAACAACTCAGCTATTCTAATAATCATTGTTCCAGGACTGATATAACACCTGCTGTTTCCCCTGATCTATATCAGTATCAATGGCACTACCTCTGCTACATCAGTCACTGCAGTTCCAGCTCTGCTACATCGGTCATTGCAGTTCAGGCTCTGCTACATCGGTCAATACAGTTCCAGCTGTGATTCATCAGTCTCATAGATTGTAAGCTTGCGAGCAGCAGGGCCCTCATTCCTCCTGGTATCTGTTTTGAACTGTGATTTCTGTTATGCTGTAATGTCTGTTGTCTGTACAAGTCCCCTCTATAAGTTGTAAAGCGCTGCGGAATATGTTGGCGCTATATAAATAAAATTATTATTATTATTATTATTATTATTATTATTATTATTATCAGTCTCCACTGGTACAAAACTACTATATCAGTAATCGCTGTTCCAGCTCTGCTACATCAGTTTGGCATCTCCAATACAGCCAGTTATATATGTGACTCCACTTCCCTCCAATAATTTGTTCTGCTGCATCAGCGCCAGGTTCATGTTTCTCTAGATCTGCTCATCTGGATGCAGTGCTTTGAGGATCCACCAGGTAAGAGAAAACAGTGACACCCTCAGGACAGATTCATCATTGCATTTCCTCCAGTTTTGAGCTGATTTCCTCCAAATTATTGTAGTGACTTTTTGATTTATAACAAATTCATCAAAGATTAGCGCCTTTTGTCCAGTCGTCTTTTGTGTTGTTTTTTTTTTCAGTTTCTGATTTTTACGTCAATGCAACTCTTCAGATGTCTTCAAGCGATTCATGAAATGCAACTTGTTTTTAAAAAAAGTCACGAAATTTGTTGCAACTCTGCTCCAGTCCTCCCCGCAGTGACTTTACATACACCAGTTTTTGCAAAACGTGTGACGTTTTGCTCTAAAAAGTATAAAAAAAAAAGAGTAAGAAAAAGAAATAAATAATTTTTCGCTTTGTGCAAAAATCATGAATTAACATATTGGTTAATTTGGTGCAAAAACGTCAGCGAAAACCACAAGTCAAAAAAGTGACTTAAAAAACTGCACAAATGATGGATCGGGCCCTCAGTACGTTGGGAACTGTCTATCTTGCCCATATCGACCAATCAGATCACAGCCTTTATTTTATTCTCACCTCCGCACCCCTGCGAAGGTGACAACCTAGTGAGCAGAGGAGGGTAAGAGGCAGAAATACCCCCGCGTCCTGCGCTCATTCCCCTGTGACCAGTGCTCATGCTCCCGAGTCCTGTGCTTATTCCCCCGTGTCCTGCGTTCATGCCTCTATATCTTCCGCTCATGCCCCAGCGTCCTGCGCTCATTATTATTTATTTATATAGCACCATTAATTCCATGGTGCTGTACCTGAGAAGGGTTACATACAGAGTTATAGATATCGTTTACAGTAAACAAGTTTACAGTGACAGACTGGTACAGAGGGGAGAGGACCCTGCCCTTGTGGACTTACATTCTACGGGATAATGGGGAAAAGACAGAAGGTCGGGGGTGCAGCAGCTCAGGTGGTGGTGAGGCGGCAGCTCAGGTGGTTGGTGAGGCGGCAGCTCAGGTGGTTGGTGAGGCGGCAGCTCGTGTGGTGAAGCAGCAATTCTGGTGGTTGGTGAGGCGGCAGCTCTGGTGGTGGTGAGGCGGCAGCTCGGATGATTGGTGAGGCGGCAGCTCGTGATTATGCGGCAGCTCAGGTGGTGGTGAGGCAGCAGAATGGTTATTGAAGGCTGTAAGCTTTCCTGAAGAGATGGGTTTTCAGGTTCCGTCTGCGTCATGCCCCAGCTTCCTGTGCTCATTCCCCCACGTCCTCCACTCATGCCCCAGTATCCTCCGCTCATGCCCCAGCGTCCTCCACTCTTGCCCCAGCATCCTGCGCTCATGCCCCTGCGTTCTACGCTCATGCCCCCGCATCCTGCACTCATGCTCCCACGTCCTGCGCTCATGCCCTCATGTCCTCCACTCATGCCCCCGTGTCCTGCACTCATGCCTCTTCATCCTCCGCTCATGCCCCTGCATCCTCCACTCATGCCTCTGCATCCTCCACTCATTCTCCAGCGTCCTGCGCTCATGCCTCTGCGCCCTGCGCTCTTGCCCCCGCATCCTGCGCTCTTGCCCCTTTGTCCTGCGCTGATGCCCCTGCGTCCTCCTCTCATGCCTCTGCATCCTCCGCTCATTCTCCAGCGTCCTGCGCTCATGCCCCCGTGTCCTGTGCTCATGCCGTATATTGGCCACAGATTGAACTAATGTAACTTCTCAGGAGGAAAAAAATCTGTTGGGTGGGGGGGAAGGCCAAGACCTCTGGAGACGGCAGAGATGTTGGAGACAGCCCCCATGATCAGTTCACCAACCCACCCAATCCTACAGGAGAACCTGAGCTATATTTATGTGCCGGGAGTAAAAGACACTTTTACCTTATAAAGAGCAGAAAAATTCTGCTACTCAGTAGAGGATGAGAAGGGAATGGCCACTGAACTGCCCCACCCCCGCGGAGCGCCCTGCTCCAATAGAAAGTCCAGACTTCCAGGAGAGCTTCACTGACGAGTTGTCGCTTCTGGAGCAGGGACAGCCACGGGGGTGAGGCAGATAGGTCGCCGCTCTCTCACCTGGTGAGGAATAACACCAGCCCTGATACCAAATTTCTAGGAATGTAACTACTTTCTGATCCCATTCTGAGAACTATCCCTTCACCCCTTTCACTGTTTTTACCTCCAGAGCAGCGCTCCTTTCCACAAACTGCGCAGGAAATTGGGATCATTCCTGAGAGCCGAGCCAAGAAATAAAACATCTAAACTTTCACAAGGATCAAATAGATGAATGTCGTCTGAGGGGTTTTCCAGCCAGCTCCAGTCTCTGGAGAGTTTGGGGTCACTAAGTCAGTACTGTGACTTTTATGGGGTGCGAGTGACGATCATTTATAGGAAGCTATCTGCACAAAGTAAACACAAGAAAGTCTGAAAAGTTTATAAACTACAGAATTTAAGATCAATGACGCAGTATCCAGGAAGAGACGAGGAGCATAGGAAGTAGCACATAACCGAGATGTAAATGTGTGCAAAGTCTTAAAAATGTCTTCATACCCTGAGAACTTTTCCATATTTATTTTTTAATATTTTACTCACAAACGTAAATACATTTTATTGGGGTTTTTCGTGATACAAAGTAACAAGTATTTTAAAAATCTAAATCTGACCATTGTGAGGTGCATTTGTATTCAGCCCCATGTGTCAGTATTTTGTAGGACCGCCTTATTCTGCAACTACTGCTGTATTTTTGGGGGGTTCTCTTTCTACCAGCTTTGCACATTGCTCTCTCGATGAGATTGGATGAAGACGTCTGTGATCAGCAATTTTCACGTCGCAGATTCTCTGGGATTTGGATTGGACTGTGACTCACGCACATGAATATGCTCTGATATAAACCCTCAATTGTATCTCTGGCAGGACGATTAGGGTTGTTGTCCTCCTGGAAGGTGAACCTATGCCCCAGTCTCAAGTCTTTAACATCCTCTAGCAGGTTTTCCTCCAGGATTGTCTTCTATTTATCGCCATCCATCTTGCCATCACCTCTGACATGCTTCCCTGCCCCTGCTGAAGAAAAGCCTCCCCACAGCATGATGCTGCCACCACCATGTGTGATGGTGGGAATGGTGTTTTCACGGTGATGTACCGTATTAGTTTTTGGTCACATAGCATTTTGCATTTAGCTCAAAAAGTTCTCCTTCTGGTCTCATCTGAACAGATCTCCTTTTTCCACATGATCGCTATGTCCCCTACATGGATATTTGCAAACTGAAGACGGGACTTCTCATGGCTTTCTTGTTTTTGCCACTCTCCCACAAAGGCCAAATTTGTGGAGTATACAACTAATAGTTGTCCCATGGACAGATACTCCCCCCTGAGCTGTGGATCTCTGCAGCTCCCCCAGTGATCATTGGCCTCCTGGCTGCTTCTCTAATAAGTGCTGACCTTGCTTGGGATGTCAGGTTAGATGGACGGCCACATCTTGGTAGGTTTACAGTTGTGCCATACTGCTTCCATTTTTGGATGATGGATTGAACAGTGCTCTGTGAGATGTTCAGAGCTTGGTTTATTTTTTTATAGCCTAATCCTGCATTCCTCTTCTCCACAACTTTATCCCTGACCTGTCTGGTGGGTTCCTTGGTTTTCATTATGCAGTTTGATCCCTAATGTTCTCAAACAAACAAAAGTGTATTCCAGAGTGTGTGCTCCATATTGTGCCTGCCAGTGGCCAGTTCACTTCCGTGGAAGTTTGGAGGATACCCTGCCTTCATCCTCTGGGGGACCCCATACAAATGGTGCCTAGGGGCATCACCCAAATCTGGTGGTGCATAGTAAAAGTAGTGATAGTAGTTTTCACAGTATAAAGTTATATAATAAGGTATACACTGTGTACACATCACTGTGGAGTTTAATAATTGGGTACATCGCACTGATGGGATCTAATTTTGTTTTTTTAATACATTTTTCATATTTGTTGCAATTGAAACAAAATATGCTGAAATCACAATCCTCCATGATCACTATTGAATCTGTGAGAACTGGTTACCGAGGAGAATTGTACTGATCATAAGATGGATATTTCTTAAGAGGGATTTTCCAGAAATCACTGCCCCCCCACCCCTCCTTTTGCTTCCAGTGCCTGGAATTGCAGCCACTGGGAAAGCAGATGGTGTAAAAACAACATAAAATTCAGAAAAGAGCAATGTCAGGAAATCATCCTGAGCTGTCAGCAATATATAGGCGCCACATCAACCTCAGGGTCACACAGGATGACCCCAGACCCCACTGGTATGGATTGTCATCACATGCGGCTGCTCCATTCTGCACTTACAGTGCCTTGAAAACGTATTCATTCCCCATGAACTTTTCCACATTACACCCAAAAACTCAAATATATTTTATTGGGATTTTATGTGATACCAACACAAAGTAGCAAGTATTTGTCACGTGTAATGGAAATGATACATAGCTTTCTAGATATTTTAAAAATATGCGTCTGAATATTGTGTCGTGCATTTGTATTCATACTCCTAAATAAAATTCTGAGTGACCAATCGCTTCCAGAAGTCACATTATAAGTACATTGAGTCCACCTGGGTGTAATTTATTCTCAGTATAAGTACAGCTGTTTTGTGAAGGCCTCAGAGGTTTGAGAATATTAAAGATCTACCAGCATCATGAAAACCAAGGAGCCCACTAGACAGGTCAGGGATAAAGTTGTGTAGAAGAGTAAAGCAGAGTTTGGTTATAAAAAAAAATAGCCCAAGCTCTGAACATCTCACAGAGCACTGTTCAATCCATCATCCACAAATAGAAGGAGTATGCCACAACTGCAAACCTACCAAAATATGGCCGTCCACCTAAACTGACATCCCAAGAAAGGAGGACACTAATTAGAGAAGCAGCCAAAAGGGCCATGGTCACTGTGGAGCAGCTGTAGAGATCCACAGCTCAGGGAGGAGAATTTGTCCACAGGATGACTATTGGTCTTATGCGCCACAAATTTGGCCTTTAAGGATGAGTGCCAAAAAGAAATACATTTTTAAAGCAAGCCATAAGAAGTCCCGATTACAGTTTGCAAAAAGCCATGGAAGGGACACAGCCAGCATTTGGAAGAAGGGGCTCTGTTCAGATGAGACCAAATTAGAAATTTTTGGACTAAATGCAAAACACTGTGTTGCGTAAAACTAACACTGCACATCACCCTGAAAACACCCTCCCCACCGTCACACATGGTGGTAGCAGCATTATGCTGTGGGGAGGCTTTTCTTCAGTGCATGGGTTATGAATACTTTTTCAAGGCACTGTATGTACATAGGCTGAACAGTCATATACATTGGACCCGATTCGTTGTTGTCTTTGCTCTTTTCTGTATAGTAAAAAGGGTTTTAACAGTGATTTTTATTTGCACTTTATTTATGATTTCATTTGAGCATCTTTTAAGTTAGCATTTCTTGGCTGTGCCTTTTTCTTTTCTTTCAACCATGATTTTTCTTGTTCAGGTGTTTCAACCCAATTCATTGCTTGCTACTTTTTGAAATTTCTCAAACTTTTTCCTCAGTTTTACGCAATTTAGAATCGGCACAAACATCTGTGTCCAGAGCTTCACGAGATTGGTTTCCAAGTTCATAAAGCTGAACACATGTCTACGATCTCATCACTAGGATTTGTGTTAATTTTCTGACCAATGAGGGTCCGATTGCGGCGACTCCCCCCAAGTGGACCTTGAATGGTGCTCTGCAGCAAGGACGGGGTGGCAGATCTAAACTACGACTATGGATTCTTGATATTTAGGATCCGCAGATACTGGTAGCCGGACCCCCATCGATCAGAATCTGATGACATTTATGAGCAATGTGCCGAAATCCAGACAGTTATTCGCAACTTTTTTTATTTTCTACAAAAGTTTTATTTTCATGTAGAGGGGCATTTTTTTATTATTTGTTTTAGAGTAATTTTAGGTTGTTGTTTTTTAGTCTTTTTAGATGTCACTTGTTTTAAAAGTAAAAACATAAGAAAATTTATTTTTTCAGAAAACATTTAATTTTTGATTGTGCAAATTTGCCCTGAAAGTGTTAGGGATCATTGTATTCCTTTGTTAGATACTTATTGCATCCAGTTCCCGATTATGTTTTGTGTCGGTGCCGACGCTGTGGCGTAGCCATAATAGATGCAGAAGTAGAAGAAGAAGTTACTTCCAAGGGACACAGAAGTAGCACAATCAAGTCGGGCGGACAATTTTAGATGTTTCCATTCGGATGAGAAGCTTCGCGTTTTCGCCTCTGACAGATCTTACAAAAAGAGCATAAAAAGAAGCAAAAGCTCTAAAGATCACAAAGGAACGGCATCTCAGGAACAATGGTTTTCTTCATCTGTCCTTAGAAAAAAACAAACGGAACTAAATGGGATATTGAGAGGAAGGAGCCAGAGCAAAGAGAATGTCCCAAGGGCAAACAGCAGCCCCAGGTCAGGACCCACATTGTGCTCTTCTTCCTCTGGACTTTCCTTGTGCCACATTGATGCAGAGGAGCTTCTGAATAAGTGATATGGACGGTCCACCAGAACCGAACCTGTTGAAGTGACTCGTAGCAATTGTGGCACCACCCTCCCCCGTTACATACATAACTGCCCATACAAAATCATTATTATTATTTATATAGCACCATTGATTCCATGGTGCTGTACATGAGAAGGGGTTACATATAAATTACAGATATCACTTACAGTAAGCAAACTAACAATTACAGACTGATACAGAGGGGTGAGGTCCCTGCCCTTGCGGGCTTACATTCTACATCATGGTGGGGAAGGAGACAATAGGTTGAGGGTTGCAGGAGCTCCGGTGGTGGTGAGGTGGTAGCTTCGGTGGTGGTGAGAAGGCAGCGGGGTCAGTGCAGGCTGTAGGCTTTCCTGAAGAGGTGGGTTTTCAGGTTCCATCTGAAGGATCCGAATGAGATTGATAGTCGGACATGTTGGGGCAAAGAATTCCAAAGGATGGGGGATATTTGGGAGAAGTCTTGGAGGTGGTTGGGTGAGGAGTGAATAAGTGTGGAGGAGAGAAGGAGGTCTTTGGAGGACCGGAGATTACGTGAGGGAAGATATCGGGAGATTAGTTCAGAGATATATGGAGGAGACAGGTTATGGATGGCTTTGTAGGTTAGTATTAGTAATTTGAACTGGATTTGCTGAGGGAATGGGAGCCAGTGAAGAGATGTACAGAGGGGAGAAGCGGAGGAGTAGCGAGGAGAGAGATGAATTAGTCAGGCAGCAGCGTTAAGGATGGACTGGAGAGGTGCAAGGGTGTTAGCAGGGAGGCCACAGAAAATGATGTTGCAGTAGTCAAGGCGGGAGATGATGAGGGCATGCACAAGCATTTTAGATTGACAGTTGAGGAAAGGACGGATTCTGGAGATATTTTTGAGCTGGAGGCGACAGGAGGTGGAAAGAGCTTGGATGTGCGGTTTGAAGGACAGGGCAGAGTCAAGGGTTACTCCAAGGCAGTGGACTTCCAGTACGGGGGAAAGCATGATGTCGTTAATAGTGATAGATAGGTCAGGTAAGGAAGATCTATGAGATAGAGGAAAGATGATGAGTTCAGATTTGTCCACATTGAGTTTGAGGAAGCGAGAGGAGAAGAAAGAGGATATGGCTGATAGACACTCCAGGATTCTGGACAGCAGAGAGGTGACGTCTGGGCCAGAAAGGTAGATCTGAGTGTCATCAGCATAAAGGTGGTACTGGAATCCATGGGACTTTATGAGTTGTCCCAGGCCAAGTGTATAGATTGAGAAGAGTAGGGGTCCTAGAACAAAGCCTTGGGGGACTCCAACAGAGAGAGGGTGGGATGAGGAGGTAGAGTGGGAGACGCTGAATGTGCGGTTGGAAAGGTATGAGGAGATCCTTGGTAGGGTGAGGTCTTTGATGCCAAAGGAGGAGAGGATCTGTAGTAGGAGGCAGTGTTCAACTGTGTCGAAAGCAGAGGACAGGTCTAGAAGGAGGAGTACAGAGTATTGTCCGTTAGCTTTGGCTGTAAGTAGGTCGTTAGTAATTTTGGTCCGTGCTGCCTCAGTTGAGTGATTGGGCGGAAACCAGATTGTAGATTGTCAAAGAGCAAGTTAGATGATGGTGGGAGGAAAGTTCAGCGTGGATGTGCTGCTCCAGGAGTTTGGAAGCGAAAGGGAGCAGCGATATTGGGCGATAGCTGGACATAGCAGTTGGATCGAGGGTTGGCTTTTTAAGGATAGGCGTGATTGTGGCATGTTTGAAAACAGAAGGGAAGGTACCAGAAGTTAGTGATAGGTTGAAGAGGTGGGTTAGGGATGGGATAAGAGTGGTGGGGAGGTTGAGGAGGAGGTGGGATGGGTTCGAGCACACAGGTGGTGAGGTGCGATTTGGAGAGGAGACAATTAAGCCCCCCTTCAGTGATGTTGGATAGGGAGGTTATGGGGTTTGGGCACTGGTCTGGTATACAAAGGGGTTGTGGTGGTTGAGCAATGAAGACTTGTCTTGTTTGGTCGATCTTATTTTTAAAGTGTGTGGCAAAGTCCTCAGCAGAGATGAGGGAGGTTGGAGGGGGCAGTGGGGGGCGGAGGAGGGAGTTAAAGGTTTTGAATAACTGTTTGGGGTTGTAGGATAGGGAAGATAAGAGGGTTGTGAAGTAGGCCTGTTTAGCAGAGGTGAGAGCAGATTTAAAAGTGAGTGTTGCCTGTTTGAATGCAGTGAAGTCGTTTTGCGAATGTTTTCTTCCAATGCCGCTCTGCAACCCTGGACACTTGCCGGAGCTTTTTAGTGGTGTTATTGTGCCAGGGTTGTCATGTAAACATATTTCCTTCTGATGAGACCAGGAAGCTGAGATATGGGTGGTGGTTTGATGGCGTTTACATGTATTATCAAGGCTGGCAATGGCTGCCACTGCCAAGAAGCAGCTTGCTGCAGCAGAAATCTGCCCCCACTCACCAAAGCTGTCTGCAAAGAAGCCGGGACTAAAAAAAATGCAAAAATCAATCAAAGCAAGAAAGGAATAGAACCATGTGACGACACAGCATTTCTTCTTAATTATGTCAGATGTACATTTAGTAGGCCCAGAATCTTAAACTGTCTGAGGCATTGACTCTTGTAGGTTGAATTGATACTTGCAAATGGCCTAATGGTTATTTACTTTCTATATCAGCTCTTACAGTTTATTGTACTGTTTTCTTTGCAAAATAGGGATGCAGGGTTACTGAACAATGATATTTGCTGATATGGTGAATACACATTATACCAGGCCATGCAGTTTGTTGACTTACAAACATTGAAGGATAAACTTTAAATAAACAATGCGAGTTAATCTCATTCACATCTTTCTCTTGCCCTCTGGATGCCGGCTTGAAGGACAATTGTGAACTATATAAGGATAATTTTTTCTCTCTTTCAAGAGACTATACAGGATGCCAGCTTAGGGGACCACGGCTCCGGCTGGAAGAATACAGATTTGCTCCATTGAGTATCAGTGAATCATGGATACATTTGGGGTGCTCAGGATTTGGACCCACCGGTCACCTGCCTCCATGGAGATATTTGGAGAAGCCAGGATGTGACCCTCTGGTCACCTGGCCTTGAACCTAAATGGACTGTCATCTTCCTAAGCTTGTCGTTATCCCCTCTTTGTGCTTGCCACACGTGGGGTAGTCGGCCCTGGAACCTCTGAAGTAACAGCTGCTTTAATCCCGGTGAATTGGCGGAAGGGTGAGACTCTGTAATTTGCGCCATCTTGGGTATTTTTCCTGAACTGATCTATGTGTTATTGTCTGTTTTGTGGTTCAATAAAGCATTGCCACACTATTTTATCCTCACCCTCTGTTGTCTGAGTAGTGTTATGCTCAATGTAAAAGGAGATTGGGCATTCGTTGGGATGATCCCTGGTCCATGTAGTTTCGGCTAGTGGACCATGGCACCTGCTGAACCCCCGTATCTCCACAAGCCAGAATGATCTTCTTTGCATATTTCATTTTTATTTAACACTTTTAAAGCAAATATTTTGGATTAAAAAAAAACAGCAACGTACGGAATATAACATTTTCTTGTAAATCCTTCGAACAATTTGTCGTGGAAGATCACAAAAGAACAATCTATAAAATAATCTCTTAAAAAAATAGCAAAAAAACGAGCTTGTGTCCATATTCACCCGAGTTACAAATGACTCACACGACGCGTTTCTCACAAATCTGACAATAGGGGAACAGACATGAAACGCACAGACGGGGGAGGCCAGAGGGGCTAGTCGTTGGTATCAGACTTTTTCGGGGAGGACATAAGGCCTTCTGTTGTGCTCTGTCCTGCTCTCTGACTTGGGATGGCCGGGAGAACGCGCGTTGTCCTCAAGGGCTCTCGTCTCAGGACGGGTAGGAAAGAATACAAGGAGTGACTCTGGGTTTTTGTAAAGATTAACGGAGATAAACTATTTCCGGTTGTTAATGAATTTGAAGGCAAAGACATTGACTTCTTCACGCCCTGACAGACTGGACCAGTTGGCAGCTGAACTGGGAAAAAAAAAGAAGAGAGAAAAGTCAATAAAGTTTCTTGAAGTCGAATTTGTCGCCACTTCAAAATTTTTGCTAATACCATTCTATATTTTTAACCATTAGTGGCTAAAATTAGTACAGAAAGAAGATTAAAAAAAATCCACACCCTGTCAACTGGGCGTATCCATATTATGCAAATTTCGTGGACTAGCAGTGCTAAACCAGACCATCTTTTTCGTGACGTGGAGGATGTATATTCTTTTTCATCCATATGCCGCTCTATAGAGCAATGACAGGCGTATGCTCAAGGGGTTTGCTCAGGTACGGAAGGAAGAATGGATTTGGTGTTGTACATGCGCCTATAATGACTACCGAGTTCCCAGTTTCTGTAGTGATTCAACTCGCGCCAGAGTTACTGTACCAACAGAAGGGAACAACTTTATATTGGGCCAGAACAGAATTGATTCCTCAATACAGGGCACACATACCGCGCATGCGTCAGCCCGGATGAACGGTAGCTTGCAGGGCAATGGTTTGTGCAGTAATTCAGCAATGAAACCGTCAGGAGGGAACATCTTCATATCGGGACTGGCGCATGCGCAGAGCAAATTGGTTCCTTAGCCCAGAACGGTGCACATGCACCAGATGGTGCGTAACAGAATTTCTTACAGTTAAATGCCCCTCCACCCACAAACACCATATTGCTTTTGCAACCTAAATAATTTCCCAATTCCGGGGCAATTATTGCCGTCTCGATGCCCAATTTCCTTACTGGTTGCAACGTTAAACTTTGAAAAAGTGGAGAAAAAAAAAAGATGTTTTGCTTTTGCTTCCATTCTCTGTCTACTGATAAGTTACGCCATGTGACAGGATTTCCTGAGCCGGCAGTCGTAAAATATTTTTTTGTTCTCCCCTCCGCTATATTTTCTTCGACCTTGAGAATCTCTTTCATTGTGTTTGCTTTACCCTTGGAAGAGAAAGTCCCGAAATATTACAAATATTTGTTCTAGATTTCCAACTGATAACGCGCTGATCTTGTGTTTCTCCAATTAAGGGAAATTATTTATTATTATTATTATTATTTTTATCTGTGACGGCTCAGAGTTATCGGAATCTGATATCGGGTCATTACTCCTCTTTTTCATTTTTACTCAATTTTTCCTCTTTTTTCCAAGAGCTGTAACTTTTTTATTTGTCCATCGATGGAGCTGGGTGTGGGCTTTATTTTTGCGTTCTGCCAATTTTGGGCATTCGATATATTATTGCATTATGTTTTGGGAGATGCAACAAAAAAAAAACACTTTACTTAACTGCATGCAAACTTTAAACTTTACCTAAACGCATGCATTTTTGGGCTAAAAATATAAAAATATATATTTTTTCGCAATTAGATTTCATTACAACTTTTGTTTTGTTTTAATGAGTAAACTGAGAAGCAGTCAGGTAGTTTGTAGCTCTTTTATCTGTCTTTTTTCCTGAGCTCTTCTCAGCTGATTTATGTTCAGATCCGTTCAGCTCAACTTTCATATGGTCTGTGCTCATAAACCAGAACAGAGGAGTACAGAAAATGATACCTGATTGCAAAAATGATCTTAAGTCCAAAATACAGGCATTTGGGTAAGAAAAAAACATGTCCCCAATGGTGTATATATCCTTTGACATTGCAAAATATATTAAGAAATTAAATAGGGGAAAATTGTGTTCTTAATTAGGTATTAAAATAGCGTTCAGACAAGATGAAATATTAGTGTGGAAAGCTGAGAGTTGAATAAGGCTGCGCATAAAGATTGTTGAGGAGTTTTTGGAGTAGAAACTTTCCAAATCCTTCTTAAAAAAACACAAGTTTATTCTCAGTTCCTGTTCTGAAAACTCTGCAAAAAGACTCCGTACAGAAGTTCTCCAAATCCTCCTCCAAATCTGAAAACTTGGGGTTTCTGCCTAGTTTCCGCTCCAAAAACTCGGCAAAAAAAGACTCAAGGCGCGAATTCATCATTTGCAATTTATTGAAGTCACTTTTTGGGGGGGGTCTTTTGGTACTCGCTGACATTATTTGTGCAAAATTTTTCAAAATTATGGTTCAAGAATTCAATGCAAAAAATCTAAAAAAAAATTATTTTTTTTCTTTACCAAAATTGTAAAAAAAAAAAAAACCCAAACGGTTAATTTGGTAAGTCACATTTTATGCACTGGTCGAAAATATCCATATAAGCAAAGTTGTCAAGGAAAAATTTAAAAAAAAGAAAAAAGTCTTAAAAAGGGGCACAAAACGTAGAGAGAATAAAATGCATGAGTCACTAAATGAGATTTAGGCTACTTTCACACTAGCGTTTTTTGCATACGTCGCAATGCGTTTTGGTGAAAAAACGCATCCTGCAAAGTCGTCTGCGGGATGCGTTTTTTCCCCATAGACTAACATTAGCGACACATTGTGACGTATTGCCACACGTCGCAACCGTCGTGCGACGGTTGCATCGTGTTGTGGCGGACCGCCGGCCTCAAAAAACGTTACATGTAACTTTTTTTGGGCAGACGGTCTGCCATTTCCGACCGCGCATGCGCAGCCGGAACTCCGCCCCCACCTCCCCGCACCTCACAATGGGGCAGCGGATGCGTGGAAAAACAGCATCCGCTGCCCCCGTTGTGCGGCGCTTGCACAGTATGCGTCGGTACGTCGGGCCGACGCTAGTGTGAAAGTAGCCTAAGCCATTAAAAAAAGCAAATTACCCCAGAAACAGTGGAGAAACAACATTGATGAATCTGGGCATCAGTGTGCACAATGCCCTGAGGATACATGCACATGGACTTTCTTTTTTTGAGGGAGTCAAAAATGATAAGTTTTATTGGAAACCACTTCAGGAGACGCGTTCCTTTTTGGGGAGTTTTTGGAGAAGCTTTTTAGTTTCCTGAAACAGTTTTGAAGAGTTTATCTAACATTTTTGGAGAGTTTTTTCTTTTTGCAGCCTTTTGGTTGTACAGTTCCTATTTAGATTGGATTCCAGCAGCACTAGTGGTCGTGTACTTTCTTTTTTCCCCACCAGGCTTATTTTTAAAACCTAAAAGCAGATAAAAAGCTCAAAAACCAAAAGGAATGAATAGGGAAGAGCCTTTCAAGCAATTTTTGAGCAATTTTTGGGGTGTTTTTCGGCGCGGACCCTGTGCACGTAACCGTACTTTCCTTCTCAGATATCAGATATTTATCGTATCTCCTCTTACTTTTCTTAACACAGTGATCCGGTAGAGGGGCCAAGTTATTCCGGGACAGACGGGATTCTTTCAGTCTCGGCTTTTCTTGGGAGAGATGTGTTGTATCAAAACCTGAAAACGAGAACAAGCATTTACCGAGGTATCAAATATTAACCAGGAAAGCAAATATGGGAGAAGCGAAAACAGACGGCAGGAACATCATGCGCTGGGAGCGAATACACAGGCACCGAAACTGCAATATGGAGAGGGGAATATAGAGAGGTATGCACACAGTGCTGCTTGAAAGTTTGTGAACCCTTCAGAATTTCCAACATTTTTTCCATAAGTTTAATTAAAATATTAGACTTCATTTTTTAAATCATTTTTTAAAAGACATGATATTGGATCACTGAGTGACAAAAGGATGTGACCCTTTGCTCTTTTCTTTGTCCAAACATAACTCTTCTCATTTAACCCAGAAACATACCCATTAGCTAATTTGAGAGAGGCCTTTAGTTGCTTAGTGGTTACCTTGGGTTCCTTTATATCATCACCATATTTTATCTGACTAGCTCTTGGAGTGATCAATGTTGGTCGACTGCTCTTGGGGAGGATAATAATCATCTTAAATATCCACCATTTGTACACAATCTGTCTGACTGTGGATTTGTGGAATCCAAACTCTTTAGAGATAGGTTTTGCAACCTTTTACCGCCTGATGAGCATCAACAACCATTCTTCTGAAGTCTTGAGAAATCTCCTTTGTTCGTGCCATGATATGCTACACTTCCACAAACATTGTGAAGATCAGACTTTGATAGATCCTTGTAATTTAAATAAATAAAACAGGTCGCCCACTCACACCCGATTGTCAACCCATTGATTGAAAACACCAAAGTACCTTCAAATTATCTTCTAAGTTTAAAGGTTCACATGCTTTCGTCACTCACAGACATGGGATATTGGATCATTTTCCTCATTTAAAAAAATTACAAAGTTTAATATTTTTGTCTACTTTTAGGACTTTTGTGCAAATCTGAAAATGGAGTCAGGATAGATAAATAAATTTTCAGTCTGTGCATGAAAATTACGGAAGCCATAACCATCTTCACCTGCTCATAAATTGATGTAGCAGATGGTTCAGGAGAGGAGCGATAACGAGCTCACAGATGGATCCGCAGTCTGCTATGTACAGTGGTTCATAGAGGATGCAGAATTAAACCATCCAAAGTATTTGGTGAAATCCTACTGCAAAAAAGGTTTTACCTAACACTTCACATACATTTAGGTAAGAAGGTCCATATCCTTTAAAGAGGTTTTCGGGAACTAATTTTTTTTTGTATGTAGTTTGACTGCTTGGAGGTAGCAAGTGGAGAAAAGTACAGGCGTGCAAAGCATCATGGGTTGGTCATGAAAAAAAACACAGAAAAAGGAGCATGTAAACATCCAAAATGGCGGTATTGAAGCTAAAATCCCAAGGAAGGGAAGGTAAAAAACAAAAAAAGGGTCAGAAAACACCTTTAATAAGTGGTAGGAAACAGTCGGGACTTTCTTTTCATCACCGATGGCTTGTCATGTGTCACATCAATATTCAGTTTTTGGATGCACCTCATTTTTCTTGCACTTGGATGGAAGGAAACAATTTGGGGGGTCCTGCTGTGGCTGGGTGTGTCTACTGCAGTGTCCTCTAGGGGTCCAGTCTGACGTCATATAACCAATTGGTAATGCTGGAGATGCTCCTCGAGCACAAGTACCCATGTGGTATGGACATACGCAGAGCAGCACCCCCACCCCAGAACACAGAATAAGGAAAATCCCCCTTAATTAAAAAATAAAAAGTTTAGGATTTTCCCTTAGAAGTTTATGAACCATCAGTCAAATAAAGGTTACTAAGAGAAATGGGAATAAAAGACGTTTGTTACAAAAATTGAGCTTTTATCTTAGGGCAGATGCCATACAAACCCTGAATGCCCCACAGCTGGTACCTTGGAGGGTGCAGAAGTTTAAGAGCAGCGCCCCCTCAGGGGAAATAAAGCATTACATAGTGTCCGTTCATATCAAGACTGAACTACAGGAGAGGATGCTCCTCGCAAAAAAATATAGGGATCATATGGCTAGTCTTAGTGTGATTGCAAGAGTAGGTACTCATCATAAGCCAAAAGTTCCCTGTAACACTGTGAGACACCTACAGGTGCCCCATAACAGTGCAAGCCAACCACAGATGCCCCATAACAGTGCGAGTCAACCGCAGATGCCCAAAAACAGTGCGAGCCAACCACAGATGCCCCATAGGAGTGTGAGCCAACCACAGATGCCCCATAACAGTGTGAGCCAACCACAGGTGCCCCATAACAGTGTGAGCCAACCACAGGTGCCCCAAAACAGTGTGAGCCAACTACAGATGCCCCATAAGAGTGTGAGCCAACCACAGATGCCCCATAACAGTGTAAGCCAACCACAGGTGTCCCATAACAGTGCGAGTCAACCGCAGATGCCCAAAAACAGTGCGAGCCAACCACAGATGCCCCATAAGAGTGTGAGCCAACCACAGATGCCCCATAACAGTGTGAGCCAACCACAGGTGCCCCAAAACAGTGTGAGCCAACTACAGATGCCCCATAAGAGTGTGAGCCAACCACAGATGCCCCATAACAGTGTAAGCCAACCACAGGTGCCCCATAGCAGTGCAAGCCAACCACAGGTGCCTCAAAACAGTGCTATCGAACCACAGGTGCCCCATAACAGTGCGAGCCAACCACAGATGCCCCAAAACAGTGCAAGCCAACCACAGGTGCCCCATAAGAGTGTGAGCCAACCACAGGTGCCCCATAACAGTACTAGCCAACCACAGGTGCCCCATAACAGTGCAAGCCATCCACAGGTGCCCCATAACAGTGCAAGCCAACCACAGGTGCCCCATAACAGTGCAAGCCAACCAGGGGTGCCCCATTACAGTGTGATCCAATCACAGATGCCCCATACAAGTGCACAAAGGCACCAAAACAATGTGAGCCAACCATAGGTGCTCCATAACAGTGCAAGCCAATCATAGGTGCCTCAAAACAATACAAGCCAACTACAGGTGCCACATAACAGTGCAAGCCAACCACAGATGCCCCATAACAGTGCAAGTCAACCACAGATGCCCCATAACAGTGCAAGGCAATCAAATGTGCCTCAAAACAATGCAAGCCAACCACAGGTACCCATGACGGTGCAAGCCAACCACAGGTGCCCCATAACAGTGTGAGCCAACCACTGATGCCCCATAACAGTACAAGCCAATCACAGATGCATCAAAGCAATGCAAGCCAACTACAGGTGCCCCATAACAGTGCAAGCCAACCACAGATGCCCCATAACAGTGCGAGTCAACCGCAGATGCCCAAAAACAGTGCGAGCCAACCACAGATGCCCCATAGGAGTGTGAGCCAACCACAGATGCCCCATAACAGTGTGAGCCAACCACAGGTGCCCCATAACAGTGTGAGCCAACCACAGGTGCCCCAAAACAGTGTGAGCCAACTACAGATGCCCCATAAGAGTGTGAGCCAACCACAGATGCCCCATAACAGTGTAAGCCAACCACAGGTGTCCCATAACAGTGCGAGTCAACCGCAGATGCCCAAAAACAGTGCGAGCCAACCACAGATGCCCCATAAGAGTGTGAGCCAACCACAGATGCCCCATAACAGTGTGAGCCAACCACAGGTGCCCCAAAACAGTGTGAGCCAACTACAGATGCCCCATAAGAGTGTGAGCCAACCACAGATGCCCCATAACAGTGTAAGCCAACCACAGGTGCCCCATAGCAGTGCAAGCCAACCACAGGTGCCTCAAAACAGTGCTATCGAACCACAGGTGCCCCATAACAGTGCGAGCCAACCACAGATGCCCCAAAACAGTGCAAGCCAACCACAGGTGCCCCATAAGAGTGTGAGCCAACCACAGGTGCCCCATAACAGTACTAGCCAACCACAGGTGCCCCATAACAGTGCAAGCCATCCACAGGTGCCCCATAACAGTGCAAGCCAACCACAGGTGCCCCATAACAGTGCAAGCCAACCAGGGGTGCCCCATTACAGTGTGATCCAATCACAGATGCCCCATACAAGTGCACAAAGGCACCAAAACAATGTGAGCCAACCATAGGTGCTCCATAACAGTGCAAGCCAATCATAGGTGCCTCAAAACAATACAAGCCAACTACAGGTGCCACATAACAGTGCAAGCCAACCACAGATGCCCCATAACAGTGCAAGTCAACCACAGATGCCCCATAACAGTGCAAGGCAATCAAATGTGCCTCAAAACAATGCAAGCCAACCACAGGTACCCATGACGGTGCAAGCCAACCACAGGTGCCCCATAACAGTGTGAGCCAACCACTGATGCCCCATAACAGTACAAGCCAATCACAGATGCATCAAAGCAATGCAAGCCAACTACAGGTGCCCCATGACAGTGCAAGCCAACCACAGGTGCCCCATAACAGTGTGAGCCAACCACTGATGCCCCATAACAGTGCAAACCAACCACAGATGCCCCACAGCAGTGCAAGCCAACCACATATGCCCCATAATAGTGCAAGCCAACCACAGATGCCCCGTAACAGTGCAAGCCAACCACAGATGCCCCATAATAGTGCTAGCCAACCATAGGTGCCTCAAAACAGTGCGAACCAACCACAGATGCCCCTTAACAGTGCAGGCCAACCACAGGTGCCTCATAACAGTGCAAGGCAGCCACAGGTGCCCCATAACAGTGCAAGCCAACCACAGGTGCCCCATAACAGTGCGAGCCAACCACAGGTGCCCCATAACAGTGCGAGCCAACCACAGTTGCCCCATAACAGTGCGAACCAACCACAGGTGCCTCAAAACAGCGCTAGGCAACCACAGATGCTCCATAACAGTGCAAGCCAACCACAAATGCCCCATAACAGTGCTAACCAACCACAGATGTCCCATAACAGTGCAAGCCAACCACAGATGCCCCATAACAGTGCTAGCCAACCACAGGTGTGCCATAACAGTGCTAGCCAACCACAGGTGTACCATAACAGTGCCAGCCAACCACAGGTGCCCCATAACAGTGCAAGCCATCCACAGGTGCCCCATAACAGTGCAAGCCAACCACAGATGCCCCATAACAGTGCAAGCCAACCAGGGGTGCCCCATTACAGTGTGATCCAATCACAGATGCCCCATACAAGTGCACAAAGGCACCAAAACAATGTGAGCCAACCATAGGTGCTCCATAACAGTGCAAGCCAATCATAGGTGCCTCAAAACAATACAAGCCAACTACAGGTGCCCCATAACAGTGCAAGCCAACCACAGATGCCCCATAACAGTGCAAGTCAACCACAGATGCCCCATAACAGTGCAAGGCAATCACATGTGCCTCAAAACAATGCAAGCCAACCACAGGTACCCATGACGGTGCAAGCCAACCACAGGTGCCCCATAACAGTGTGAGCCAACCACTGATGCCCCATAACAGTACAAGCCAATCACAGATGCATCAAAGCAATGCAAGCCAACTACAGGTGCCCCATGACAGTGCAAGCCAACCACAGGTGCCCCATAACAGTGTGAGCCAACCACTGATGCCCCATAACAGTGCAAACCAACCACAGATGCCCCACAGCAGTGCAAGCCAACCACATATGCCCCATAATAGTGCAAGCCAACCACAGATGCCCCGTAACAGTGCAAGCCAACCACAGATGCCCCATAATAGTGCTAGCCAACCATAGGTGCCTCAAAACAGTGCGAACCAACCACAGATGCCCTTTAACAGTGCGAGCCAGCCACAGGTGCCCCATAACAGTGCGAACCAACCACAGGTGCCTCAAAACAGCGCTAGGCAACAAAAGATGCTCCATAACAGTGCAAGCCAACCACAAATGCCCCATAACAGTGCTAACCAACCACAGGTGTCCCATAACAGTGCAAGACAACCACAGATGCCCCATAACAGTGCTAGCCAACCACAGGTGTGCCATAACAGTGCTAGCCAACCACAGGTGTGCCATAACAGTGCCAGCCAACCACAGGTGCCCCATAACAGTGTGAGCCAACCAGAAGTGCCCCATAATAGTGCAAGCCAACCACAGATGCCCCATAACAGTGCAAGCCAACTGTTATGATCCTTAGTGGCTGAGGATCACAGAAAGAACTAGCTAAGTTACTGAACATAGAACGAGCTCTAGGGAGGTGGTAACTGGACTGACCGCAAAACCTGATCCTAACCAAACACACTGAAGGTAGCCGGTGAACGTGCCTAAATTCCTGGACGTCTCGACGCAGCCTGAGAAACTTGCTACCCCTATAGAGAAAGTAAGACCTCACTTGCCTCAGAGAAATGACCCCAAAGATATAGTAAGCCCCCAACAAATATTAACGGTGAGGTAAGGGGAAAATACAAAACGTAGAAATGAAAACAGATTCAGCAAATGAGGCCCACTAATACTAGATAGCAGAAGATAGGCAGGGAACTGTGCGGTCAGTAAAAAACCCTATACAAAATATCCACGCTGAGAATTCAAGAACCCCCACACCAACTAACGGTGTGAGGGGAGAAACTCAGCCCCCTAGAGCTACCAGCAAGCAAGGAAATCACATATTAGCAAGCTGGACAAGGACAAATAAATAACTAAGAAACCTATTGAACACTGATGAGCAAAAAATAACCAAACAGAAACTTAGCTTCTCTTGGCGAGACGGATAACGAAGGAATTCAGGAGAGATCAAAATAACACTGAATACATCAACAGCAAGCACACACTGAAAGTCCAGGTGAGCTAAATAGGAAACCAGCTAACAGATAACGAGACAGCTGATCCGCCTCAGATCTGCAGAAAGACACAAAGAGCCACCAGAGGGAGCCCAAAGACAGCACTCACACAGTACCACTTGTGACCACAAGAGGGAGCCCAAAAACAGAGTTCACAACAGCCAACCACAGATGCCCCATAACAGTGCAAGCCAACCACAGGTGCCTCAAAACAGTGCAAGCCAAACACAGGTGCCCCATTACAGTGTGACCCAATCACAGATGCCCCATACAAGTGCACAAAGGAACCAAAACAATGTGAGCCAACCATAGGTGCTCCATAATATTGTGAGTCAACCACTGATGCCCCATAACAGTGCAAGCCAATCACAGGTGCCTCAAAACAATGCAAGCCAACCACAGATGCCCCGTAACAGTGCTAGCCAACCATAGGTGCCTCAAAACAGTGCGAACCAACCACAGATGCCCCTTAACAGTGCAGGCCAACCACAGGTGCCTCATAACAGTGCAAGGCAGCCACAGGTGCCCCATAACAGTGCAAGCCAACCACAGATGCCCCATAACAGTGCGAGCCAACCACAGGTGCCCCATAACAGTGTAAGCCAACCACAGATGCCCCATAACAGTACAAGCCAATCACAGATGCATCAAAGCAATGCAAGCCAACTACAGGTGCCCCATGACAGTGCAAGCCAACCACAGGTGCCCCATAACAGTGTGAGCCAACCACTGATGCCCCATAACAGTGCAAACCAACCACAGATGCCCCACAGCAGTGCAAGCCAACCAACCACATATGCCCCATAATAATGATAGCCAACCATAGGTGCCTCAAAACAGTGCGAACCAACCACAGATGCCCCTTAACAGTGCAGGCCAATGACAGGTGCCTCATAACAGTGCAAGGCAGCCACAGGTGCCCCATAACAGTGCAAGCCAACCACAGGTGCCCCATAACAGTGCGAGCCAACCACAGGTGCCCCATAACAGTGCGAGCCAACCACAGGTGCCCCATAACAGTGCGAACCAACCACAGGTGCCTCAAAACAGCGCTAGGCAACCACAGATGCCCCATAACAGTGCTAACCAACCACAGATGTCCCATAACAGTGCAAGACAACCACAGATGTCCCATAACAGTGCTAGCCAACCACAGGTGTGCCATAACAGTGCTAGCCAACCACAGGTGTGCCATAACAGTGCCAGCCAACCACAGGTGCCCCATAACAGTGTGAGCCAACCAGAAGTGCCCCATAATAGTGCAAGCCAACCACAGATGCCCCATAACAGTGCAAGGCAATCACATGTGCCTCAAAACAATGCAAGCCAACCACAGGTACCAATGACGGTGCAAGCCAACCACAGGTGCCCCATAACAGTGTGAGCCAACCACTGATGCCCCATAACAGTACAAGCCAATCACAGATGCATCAAAGCAATGCAAGCCAACTACAGGTGCCCCATGACAGTGCAAGCCAACCACAGGTGCCCCATAACAGTGTGAGCCAACCACTGATGCCCCATAACAGTGCAAACCAACCACAGATGCCCCACAGCAGTGCAAGCCAACCACATATGCCCCATAATAGTGCAAGCCAACCACAGATGCCCCGTAACAGTGCAAGCCAACCACAGATGCCCCATAATAGTGCTAGCCAACCATAGGTGCCTCAAAACAGTGCGAACCAACCACAGATGCCCCTTAACAGTGCAGGCCAACCACAGGTGCCTCATAACAGTGCAAGGCAGCCACAGGTGCCCCATAATAGTGCAAGCCAACCACAGGTGCCCCATAACAGTGCGAGCCAACCACAGGTGCCCCATAACAGTGCGAGCCAACCACAGGTGCCCCATAACAGTGCGAACCAACCACAGGTGCCTCAAAACAGCGCTAGGCAACCACAGATGCTCCATAACAGTGCAAGCCAACCACAAATGCCCCATAACAGTGCTGACCAACCACAGGTGTCCCATAACAGTGCAAGACAACCACAGATGCCCCATAACAGTGCTAGCCAACCACAGGTGTGCCATAACAGTGCTAGCCAACCACAGGTGTGCCATAACAGTGCCAGCCAACCACAGGTGCCCCATAACAGTGTGAGCCAACCAGAAGTTCCCCATAATAGTGCAAGCCAACCACAGATGCCCCATAACAGTGCAAGCCAACCACAGATGCCCCATAACAGTGCAAGCCAACCACAGGTGCCTCAAAACAGTGCAAGCCAAACACAGGTGCCCCATTACAGTGTGACCCAATCACAGATGCCCCATACAAGTGCACAAAGGAACCAAAACAATGTGAGCCAACCATAGGTGCTCCATAATATTGTGAGTCAACCACTGATGCCCCATAACAGTGCAAGCCAATCACAGGTGCCTCAAAACAATGCAAGCCAACCACAGATGCCCCGTAACAGTGCTAGCCAACCATAGGTGCCTCAAAACAGTGCGAACCAACCACAGATGCCCCTTAACAGTGCAGGCCAACCACAGGTGCCTCATAACAGTGCAAGGCAGCCACAGGTGCCCCATAACAGTGCAAGCCAACCACAGATGCCCCATAACAGTGCGAGCCAACCACAGGTGCCCCATAACAGTGTAAGCCAACCACAGATGCCTCATAACAGTACAAGCCAATCACAGATGCATCAAAGCAATGCAAGCCAACTACAGATGCCCCATGACAGTGCAAGCCAACCACAGGTGCCCCATAACAGTGTGAGCCAACCACTGATGCCCCATAACAGTGCAAACCAACCACAGATGCCCCACAGCAGTGCAAGCCAACCACATATGCCCCATAATAGTGATAGCCAACCATAGGTGCCTCAAAACAGTGCGAACCAACCACAGATGCCCCTTAACAGTGTAGGCCAACCACAGGTGCCCCATAACAGTGCGAGCCAACCACAGGTGCCCCATAACAGTGTGAGCCAACCAGAAGTGCCCCATAATAGTGCAAGCCAACCACAGATGCTCCATAACAGTGCAAGCCAACCACAGATGCCCCATAACAGTGCAAGCCAACCACAGGTGCCTCAAAACAGTGCAAGCCAAACACAGGTGCCCCATTACAGTGTGACCCAATCACAGATGCCCCATTGTTGTGAATTCTGCTTTTGGGTTCCCTCCGGTGGTGGTAGGTGGTAATGCAGTTGTCCCTGGGTTTCAGTCCTGGTCAGGTGTTTCTGCTGATTGCAGTTCTGACTGGGGTATTTAGGTGTGCAGGATTCATTAGTCCTTGCCAGTTGTCAATTGTTGTTGGGAGGTGTTGGACCTCTGCCTGGTTCCTCCTGCCTTTCTGCCAAATCAGCAAAGATAAGTGTCTGTTTTTTTTTTTTCTGTGGCACACATGCTGTGTGCTTCATGATTCAGTGCTATTCTTTTGTGTTTTCTTGTCCAGCTTAGATTGTGTCAGTATTTTCTCAGTCTTGTTGGATTCTCTGGGGTTGCAGATATTCATTCCACGTCTTTAGTTAGATTGTGGAATTTTTTGTATTATCTGCTGTGGATATTTTTTTGAGGGGTTTTAATACTGACCGCCTAGTATTCTGTCCTATCCTTTCCTATTTAGCTAGAGTGGCCTCTTTTGCTAAATCTTGTTTTCTGCCTGCGTGTGTCTTTTCTTCTCCTACTCAAGGTCAATATTCGTGGGGGCTGCCTATCCTTTGGGGTTCTGCTCTGAGGCAAGGTAGTATTCCTATTTCCATCTATAGGGGTATTTAGTCCTCCGGCTGTGTCGAGGTGTTTAGGGTTTGTTAGGCACACCCCACGGCTACTTCTAGTTGCGGTGTTAGTTCAGGATCTGCGGTCAGTATAGTTTCCACCTACTCCAGAGAAGGTTTCATGCGGCTCCAAGGTCACCGGATCATAACAGTACAACTGGCCGATAATGAGCTAAATGCATCTCAGAAGAAGGGAAGAAAGGTGTTGAGCCATTTTTTTTTATGCAGTCTGTTTTGTCTTTTCTTCCCTCTTTATCTATGGGTGGCTGAGGAGTCTTGTGCTAGCATGGATGTTCAGGAATTAGCTTCTCGTGTAGACCAGCTTGCTGCTAGGGTACAGGGTATTTCTGATTATATTGTTCAGACTCCTGTTTTAGAACCGAAGATTCCTACTCCTGATTTGTTTTTTGGTGACAGGTCCAAATTTTTGAGTTTTAAAAACAATTGTAAACTGTTTTTTGTTTTGAGACCTCGATCCTACGGTGATTCCATTCAGCAGGTTAAAATCGTCATCTCCCTGATGCGTGGTGATCCACAGGATTGGGCATTTTCCCTGGAATCTGGGAATCCTGCTTTGCTTAATGTAGACTCCTTTTTTCAGGCTTTAGGATTATTATATGATGAACCGAATTCTGTGGATCAAGCGGAGAAGACCTTGTTGGCCCTGTCTCAGGGTCAAGAGGCGGCAGAATTGTATTGTCAGAAATTTAGAAAATGGTCTGTGTTGACTAAATGGAATGATGATGCATGCTTTGGCGGCAATTTTCAGAAATGGTCTTTCTGAATCCGTTAAAGATGTTATGGTGGGGTTTCCCACGCCTTCCGGTCTGAGTGATTCTATGTCTCTGGCCATTCAGATTGATCGGCGCTTGCGGGAGCGTAGAACTGTGCGCACAGTGGCGTCGTCCTCAGAGCCAATTCCTGAGCCAATGCAGTGTGATAGGATTTTGTCTAGAACGGAACGACAAGGATTCAGACGTCAGAATAGGTTGTGTTATTATTGTGGCGACGCTTCTCATGTCATTTCAGTCTGCCCTAAGCGGACAAAAAGGATCGTTAGTTCATTTACCATCAGTACTGTACAACCTAAATTTCTGTTATCGGTGTCCTTGATCTGCTCATTGTCATCATTTTCTGTCTTGGCGTTTGTGGATTCAGGCGCCGCCTTGAACTTAATGGATTTTGAGTTTGCCAGGCGTTGTGGTTTTCCCTTGCAGCCTTTGCAGAACCCTATTCCTTTAAGGGGGATTGATGCTACACCTTTGGCTAAAAATAAGCCTCAGTTTTGGACACAGGTGACCATGCACATGGCGCCAGCCCATCAGGAAGATTGTCGATTTCTGGTGTTGCATAATTTGCATGATGTTATCGTGCTGGGTTTTCCATGGTTGCAGGTACATAATCCTGTGTTGGATTGGAAGTCTATGTCTGTGACTAGTTGGGGTTGTCAGGGGGTTCATAATGATGTCCCTTTGATGTCAATCTCCTCTTCTTCCTCTTCTGAAATTCCAGAGTTTTTGTCTGATTTTCAGGATGTATTCGATGAGCCCAAGTCCAGTTCCCTTCCACAGCACAGGGACTGTGATTGTGCGATTGACTTGATTCCAGGCAGTAAGTTTCCTAAGGGCCGACTTTTCAACCTGTCTGTGCCTGAACATACCGCCATGCGGAGTTATGTTAAGGAGTCTTTGGAGAAAGGGCATATTCGGCCATCTTCTTCACCGTTGGGAGCGGGATTTTTTTTTGTTGCTAAGAAGGATGGCTCCTTGAGACCTTGTATTGATTATCGCCTCTTGAATAAGATCACTGTCAAGTTTCAATACCCTTTACCTTTGCTTTCTGATTTGTTTGCTAGGATTAAGGGGGCTAGTTGGTTTACTAAGATTGACCTTTGGGGGGCATATAATCTTGTTCGTATTAAACAGGGTGATGAATGGAAAACTGCGTTTAATACGCCCGAAGGCCATTTTGAATACCTTGTGATGCCATTCGGGCTCACTAATGCTCCATCGGTTTTTCAATCCTTCATGCATGATATCTTCCGGACTTATATTGATAAATTCTTGATTGTATATTTGGACGATATTTTGATTTTTTCCGATGATTGGGAGTCTCATGTGGAACAGGTCAGGATGGTATTTCAGATCCTTCGTGACAATGCTTTGTTTGTGAAGGGGTCTAAGTGCCTTTTTGGGGTGCAGAAGGTTTCTTTTTTGGGCTTCATTTTTTCTCCCTCATCTATGGAGATGGATCCGTTAAAGGTTCAGGCCATTTATGATTGGATTCAACCCACATCCGTGAAGAGCCTTCAGAAATTTTTGGGTTTTGCAAATTTTTATCGCCGTTTCATTGCTAATTTCTCCAGCGTGGTTAAACCCTTGACCGATTTGACGAAGAAAGGCGCTGATGTGGTGAATTGGTCCTCTGCGGCTGTCTCTGCCTTTCAAGAGCTTAAACGCCGATTTACTTCTGCTCCGGTGTTGCGCCAACCGGATGTTTCCCTTCCGTTTCAGGTTGAGATTGACGCCTCTGAGATTGGGGCAGGGGCCGTTTTGTCTCAGAGGGATTCTGTTGGTTCCTTGATGAAACCGTGTGCCTTCTTCTCCCGCAAGTTTTCGCCTGCTGAACGCAATTATGATGTCGGCAATCGGGAGTTGTTGGCTATGAAGTGGGCGTTTGAGGAGTGGCGACATTGGCTTGAGGGAGCTAAGCACCGTATTGTGGTCCTGACTGATCATAAGAATCTGATTTACCTCGAGTCTGCCAAACGGCTGAGTCCTAGACAGGCTCGATGGTCCTTGTTTTTTTCCCGTTTTGATTTTGTGGTTTCGTATCTTCCGGGTTCTAAGAATATTAAGGCTGATGCCCTTTCTAGGAGTTTTTTGCCTGATTCTCCTGAGGTCCTTGAACCGGTCGGCATTCTGAAAGAAGGGGTGGTCCTTTCTGCCATTTCCCCTGATTTACGGCGGGTTCTTCAGGAATTTCAGGCTGACAGACCTGACCGCTGTCCTGTGGGGAAATTGTTTGTTCCTGACAGATGGACTAGTAGAGTGATTTCTGAGGTTCACTATTCCGTGTTGGCTGGTCATCCTGGTATTTTTGGTACCAGAGATTTGGTTGGTAGATTTGGTTGGTAGGTCCTTTTGGTGGCCTTCCTTGTCACGTGATGTGCGTTCTTTTGTGCAGTCCTGTGGGACTTGTGCGCGGGCCATGCCTTGTTGTTCCCATGCTAGCGGGTTACTTTTGCCATTGTCGGTCCCTGAGAGGCCCTGGACGCATATTTCTATGGATTTTATTTCTGATCTTCCGGTTTCCCAGAGGATGTCGGTTATCTGGGTTGTTTGTGACCGGTTTTCTAAGATGGTTCATTTGGTGCCTTTGCCTAAATTGCCTTCCTCTTCTGATTTGGTTCCGTTGTTTTTTCAGCATGTGGTTCGTTTGCATGGTATTCCGGAGAATATTGTGTCCGACAGAGGTTCCCAGTTTGTTTCTAGGTTTTGGCGGGCCTTTTGTGCTAGGCTGGGCATTGATTTGTCTTTTTCTTCTGCATTTCATCCTCAGACAAATGGCCAGACCGAGCGAACTAATCAGACCTTGGAGACCTATTTGAGATGCTTTGTGTCTGCTGATCAGGATGATTGGGTGGCTTTTTTGCCATTGGCCGAGTTTGCCCTTAATAATCAGGCTAGTTCAGCTACTTTGGTTTCTTTTGTAATTTTGGTTTTCATCCTCGTTTTTCTTCTGGGCAGGTTGAGCCTTCTGACTGTCCTGGTGTTGATTCTGTGGTTGACAGGTTGCAGCAGATTTGGGCTCATGTGGTGGACAATTTGGTGTTGTCTCAGGAGGAGGCTCAACTTTGCTAACCGTCGTCGGTGTGTTGGTTCCCGGCTTCGGGTTGGGGATCTGGTTTGGTTGTCTTCCCGTCATGTTCCTATGAAGGTTTCTTCCCCTAAGTTTAAGCCTCGGTTTATTGGTCCTTATAGGATTTCTGGGATTATTAATCCGGTGTCTTTTCGATTGGCGCTTCCGGCCTCTTTTGCTATCCATAATGTCTTCCATAGATCTTTATTGCGGAAATATGTGGTGCCCGTTGTTCCCTCTGTTGATCCTCCGGTCCCTGTGTTGATTGATGGGGAGTTAGAGTATGTGGTTGAGAAGATTTTGGATTCTCGTTTTTTGAGGCGGAGGCTTCAGTACCTTGTCAAATGGAAGGGTTATGGCCAGGAGGATAATTCTTGGGTTTTTGCTTCTGATGTCCATGCTGCTGATTTGGTCCGTGCCTTTCATCTGGCTCGTCCTGATCGGCCTGGGGGCGCTGGTGAGGGTTCGGTGACCCCTCCTCAAGGGGGGTACTGTTGTGAATTCTGCTTTTGGGTTCCCTCCGGTGGTGGTAGGTGGTAATGCAGTTGTCCCTGGGTTTCAGTCCTGGTCAGGTGTTTCTGCTGATTGCAGTTCTGACTGGGGTATTTAGGTGTGCAGGATTCATTAGTCCTTGCCAGTTGTCAATTGTTGTTTGGAGGTGTTGGACCTCTGCCTGGTTCCTCCTGCCTTTCTGCCAAATCAGCAAAGATAAGTGTCTGGTTTTTTTTTTCTGTGGCACACATGCTGTGTGCTTCATGATTCGGTGCTATTCTTTTGTGTTTTCTTGTCCAGCTTAGATTGTGTCAGTATTTTCTCAGTCTTGTTGGATTCTCTGGGGTTGCAGATATTCATTCCACGTCTTTAGTTAGATTGTGGAATTTTTTGTATTATCTGCTGTGGATATTTTTTGAAGGGTTTTAATACTGACCGCCTAGTATTCTGTCCTATCCTTTCCTATTTAGCTAGAGTGGCCTTTTTTGCTAAATCTTGTTTTCTGCCTGCATGTGTCTTTTCTTCTCCCACTCACAGTCAATATTCGTGGGGGCTGCCTATCCTTTGGGGTTCTGCTCTGAGGCAAGGTAGTATTCCTATTTCCATCTATAGGGGTATTTTGTCCTCCGGCTGTGTCGAGGTATCTAGGGTTTGTTAGGCACACCCCACGGCTACTTCTAGTTGCGGTGTTAGTTCAGGATCTGCGGTCAGTATAGTTTCCACCTACTCCAGAGAAAGTTTCATGCGGCTCCAAGGTCACCGGATCATAACACCCCATACAAGTGCACAAAGGAGCCAAAACAATGTGAGCCAACCATAGGTGCTCCATAATATTGTGAGTCAACCACTGATGCCCCATAACAGTGCAAGCCAATCACAGGTGCCTCAAAACAATGCAAGCCAACCACAGATGCCCCGTAACAGTGCTAGCCAACCATAGGTGCCTCAAAACAGTGCGAACCAACCACAGATGCCCCTTAACAGTGCAGGCCAACCACAGGTGCCTCATAACAGTGCAAGGCAGCCACAGGTGCCCCATAACAGTGCAAGCCAACCACAGATGCCCCATAACAGTGCGAGCCAACCACAGGTGCCTCATAACAGTGTAAGCCAACCACAGATGCCCCAAAACAGTGCGAGCCAACCACAGGTGCCCCATAACAGTGCGAGCCAACCACTGATGCCCCATAACAGTGCTTGCCAACCACAGGTGCCCCATAAAAGTGCAAGCTAACCGCAGGTGCCTCATAACAGTGTGAGCCAACCGCAGGTGCCCCATAACAGTGTGAGCCAATCGCAGGTGCCCCATAACAGTGGGAGCTAACCACAGGTGCTCCATAACAGTGCTAACCAACCACAGGTGCCCCATAACAGTGCGAGCCAACCGCAGGTGCCCCATAACAGTGGGAGCTATCCACAGGTGCTCCATAACAGTGCTAGCCAACCACAGGTGCCCTATAACAGTGCTAGCCAACCACAGGTGCCCCATAACAGTGCTACCCAACCACAGGTGCCCCATAACAGTGCGAGCCAACCGCAGGTGCCCCATAACAGTGCGAGCCAACCGCAGATGTCCCATAACAGTGCGAACCAACCGCAGGTGCCCCATAACAGTGAGAGCCAACCACAGATGCCCCATAACAGTGCGAGTCAACCACAGGTGCCCCATAACAGTGTGAGCCAACCACAGGTGCCCCATAACAGTGCGAACCAACCACAGGTGCCTCAAAACAGCGCTAGGCAACCACAGATGCTCCATAACAGTGCAAGCCAACCACAAATGCCCCATAACAGTGCTAACCAACCACAGGTGTCCCATAACAGTGCTAGCCAACCACAGATGTGCCATAACAGTGCTAGCCAACCACAGATGTGCCATAACAGTGCAGGCCAACTACAGATGCCCCATAACAGTGCGAGCCAACCAGAGGTGCCCCATTACAGTGTGACCCAATCACAGATGCCCCATACAAGTGCACAAAGGCACCAAAACAATGTGAGCCAACCATTGATGCTTCATAACATTGTGAGTCAACCACAGATGCCCCATAACATTGTGAGTCAACCACTGATGCCCATAACATTGTGAGTCAACCACTGATGCCCCATAACAGTGCGAGTGAACCACTGATGCCCCATAACAGTGTGAGCCAACCACTGATGCCACATAATAGTGTGAGCCAATTACAGATGCCCCATAACAGTGTGAGCCAACCACAGGTGCCCCATAACAGTGTGAGCCAACCACAGGTGCCCCATAACAGTGTGAGCCAACCACAGATGCCCCATAACACTGTGAGCCAACTACAGGTTCTCCATGACCCTATAACAGTATGAAAAAACCAAATACACTTTTTTTGTGCCAACAGACAAGAAAGTGTTAGCATATTGATTGGATGCTGTATGTTCACATGTTTAAAGAAGAATTGCATTTAGGGGAGAAAAACTGCCCAATATGGTGTCATGTGACAGGAAACAGTTCCTACAGATGTGTAATATGGAGGCACATGGACTCTGTGCTTCTGTATGGAGACCTATGGGCAATGAGAAGTAGTCTTCTTTGGATGCCAGTCTTCACTTCTGAGCCCGGCATCATCGACCCATCACCCTGGATGACTCTGGGGCTTAGGCTGCCGTCACACTGGCAGTATTTGGTCAGTATTTTACATCAGTATTTGTAGCCAAAACCAGGAATGAAACAATTAGTGGAAAAGTAGATGCCTGGCACAGAAGTGAAGACTGCCTTGGCCGTCACTGAGGCCCAAACTGAATGCCGGACTAATTTCCATTCATCACTCGCTTTACCTGAATGTGCATTTTCCATATGAGGAAGGTGAGGAGGGCGCAGATCATCAATATGATTTGACTTTTTGGGTAGCGCACGATGCTTGAGCTTGTCTGTTTGCGGTGAAGTCCATGCTTTATGGGCCAGGATTTGGTTTGCAGCTATATTCCAAGGATTGTCTTGCAAGAAATGACCACTAATTCTGTGGTCGAACAAGTCGTGCTCGCTCTTGCTCTTCTGAGATCTGTGTGCAAAATGGAACGGGTTACCCTGCGGGGCATCTGAGGACGCCTGTAGAGTGGATAAAAAAGTGTTTCCAAGAGTGATGGGGGGGAGGCTTCGCGTTCTAATGGGTGGAAGACCTTTGCAGTTCTGCTTGATGTCCGGCAACAGATACTTCTGAGACTCCATCGTCCTTTTTTTGCAGTTGACGGAGGTCACGCGTTCGTCTTGGGGATCTTTGCAGTTCGTGTCCAGAATACAGTCAAACGTGGTGATGATGTCATCGACTTCCGAGGTCTCCTCGCCATTATACCTGAGTTTGTCTTTCTGGTGAGCTTTCTGGTCCACCCTCTTCTTCTTACATGAGAATATCTGATTCAGCACAGTGAGACGTCCTTCTTTCCTCATGGCTTTTGTGCCCGGCGAACTGAATGGCTGGAAGGGATCGGGTCTACTGCAAGGAAGAAGATAAATGTCATGTTATGAAGACATTCAAGCCCTATTAGCATATATGATGTGGGTCAAAGCTTGTGAGTCCCCTATTAGCAATATATGAAGTGGGCCATGGCTTGTCAGCCCTCTAGTAGCATATATGAGGTGGCCACATCTTGTGAGCCCTCTAGTAGCATATATGAGGTGGCCACAGCTTGTGAGCCCTCTAGTAGCATATATGAGGTGGCCACAGCTTGTGAGCCCTCTATTAGCATATATGAGGTGGCCACAGCTTGTGAGCCCTCTATTAGCATATATGAGGTGGCCACAGCTTGTGAGCCCTCTATTAGCATATATGAGGTGGCCACAGCTTGTGAGCCCTCTATTAGCATATATGAGGTGGCCATAGCTTGTGAGCCCTTTATTAGCATATATGAGGTGGCCACAGCTTGTGAGCCCTTTATTAGCATATATGAGGTGGACCACAGCTTGTGAGCCCTCTATTAGCATATATGAGGTGGCCACAGCTTGTGAGCCCTCTATTAGCATATATGAGGTGGCCACATCTTGTGAGCCCTCTAGTAGCATACATGAGGTGGGCCACATCTTGTGAGCCCTCTATTAGCATACATGAGGTGGGCCACATCTTGTGAGCCCTCTATTAGCATATATGAGGTGGCCACATCTTGTGAGCCCTCTATTAGCATATATGAGGTGGCCACAGCTTGTGAGCCCTGTATTAGCATATATGAGGTGGCCACATCTTGTGAGCCCTCTATAGCATATATGAGGTGGCCACAGCTTGTGAGCCCTGTATTAGCATATATGAGGTGGCCACATCTTGTGAGCCCTCTATTAGCATATATGAGGTGGCCACATCTTGTGAGCCCTCTATTAGCATATATGAGGTGGCCACATCTTGTGAGCCCTCTATTAGCATATATATGAGGTGGCCACAGCTTGTGAGCCCTCTATTAGCATATATGAGGTGGCCACATCTTGTGAGCCCTCTTTTAGCATATATGAGGTGGCCACATCTTGTGAGCCCTCTATTAGCATATATATGAGGTGGCCACATCTTGTGAGCCCTCTATTAGCATATATGAGGTGGCCACATCTTGTGAGCCCTCTATTAGCATATATGAGGTGGCCACATCTTGTCAGCCCTCTATAGCATATATGAGGTGGTCATAGCTTGTGAGCCCTCTATTAGCATAGATGAGGTGGACCACAGCTTGTGAGCCCTCTATTAGCATAGATGAGGTGGCCACATCTTGTCAGCCCTCTATAGCATATATGAGGTGGTCATAGCTTGTGAGCCCTCTATAGCATATATGAGGTGGGCCACAGCTTGTGAGCCCTCTATTAGCATAGATGAGGTGGACCACAGCTTGTGAGCCCTCTATTAGCATATATGAGGTGGGCCACAGCTTGTGAGCCTTCTATGGGTCCAGGCCAAGCATAACGCACAGTGGCGATACCTTAAGGTCATGGCCGCTAATGCAAAATATCCAACAGGGCCCCCCAACTATCAATTGTTTTTAATATTGTCTTCGAATATGAGCCAAATGGACCTTTTGGGCCATCTAGTCTTCGGGGCCCGGGTACAAATGCAACTCCTGCACCCACTGTAGTTCAGCCTTCTGGACCCCCATAATTGTGTATAAACCATGATTGGCTTCAGTGGTCATGCGCTGGCAGAAAAATAAAGGAGACCAGTGGGGGCGCAGACAGCAAGATGGAGGAGCAGAGGGCAGTGAGTGGGTCTGTGCTATCTGTATATTTATAGCTCACTCGGGTCATATGTGAAAAAAAAGGGTGAAAAACCCCTTTAACCACTCCCTCCTTTTCGTTTTTGCACATTCATTTTTACCCCTTTTTTTCTCCAAGAGACAGAACTTTTTTATCTTTCCATCTGCATCCCCCTTTATGGGGGCTTGTTTGTGGCTGGACGAGTTGCCTTTTTGAATGACACTATTTATTTTATCACATCATGTAGTGAAACAGCGAATTTCTAAAACGGGGTGAAAAAAGTCTCAGTTCACAATTAAGCCAATGGGTTTAGTTTTCACAATGATCTGCAGGACAGATATCTAATACAGGTCCTTTTCAAAAAATTAGCATATAGTGTTAAATTTCATTATTTACCATAATGTAATGATTACAATTAAACTTTCATATATTATAGATTCATTATCCACCAACTGAAATTTGTCAGGTCTTTTATTGTTTTAATACTGATGATTTTGGCCTACAACTCCTGATAACCCAAAAAACCTGTCTCAATAAATTAGCATATTTCACCCGTCCAATCAAATAAAAGTGTTTTTTAATAACAAACAAAAAAACCATCAAATAATAATGTTCAGTTATGCACTCAATACTTGGTCGGGAATCCTTTGGCAGAAATGACTGCTTCAATGCGGCGTGGCATGGAGGCAATCAGCCTGTGACACTGCTGAGATGTTATGGAGGCCCAGGATGCTTCAATAGCGGCCTTAAGCTCATCCAGAGTGTTGGGTCTTGCGTCTCTCAACTTTCTCTTCACAATATCCCACAGATTCTCTATGGGGTTCAGGTCAGGAGAGTTGGCAGGCCAATTGAGCACAGTAATACCATGGTCAGTAAACCATTTACCAGTGGTTTTGGCACTGTGAGCAGGTGCCAGGTCGTGCTGAAAAATGAAATCTTCATCTCCATAAAGCATTTCAGCCGAGGGAAGCATGAAGTGCTCCAAAATCTCCTGATAGCTAGCTGCATTGACCCTGCCCTTGATGAAACACAGTGGACCAACACCAGCAGCTGACATGGCACCCCACACCACTGACTGTGGGTACTTGACACTGGACTTCAGGCATTTTGGCATTTCCTTCTCCCCAGTCTTCCTCCAGACTCTGGCACCTTGATTTCCGAATGACATGCAAAATTTGCTTTCATCAGAAAAAAGTACTTGGGACCACTTAGCAACAGTCCAGTGCTGCTTCTCTGTAGCCCAGGTCAGGCGCTCCTGCCGCTGTTTATGGTTCAAAAGTGGCTTTACCTGGGGAATGCGGCACCTGTAGCCCATTTCCTGCACACGCCTGTGCACGGTGGCTCTGGATGTTTCCACACCAGACTCAGTCCACTGCTTCCTCAGGTTCCCCAAGGTCTGGAATCGGTCCTTCTCCACAATCTTCCTCAGGGTCCGGTCACCTCTTCTCGTTGTACAGCGTTTTCTGCCACATTGTTTCCTTCCAACAGACTTACCATTGAGGTGCCTTGATACAGCACTCTGGGAACAGCCAATTTGTTGAGAAATTTCTTTCTGGGTCTTACCCTCTTGCTTGAGGGTGTCAATGATGGCCTTCTTGACATCTGTCAGGTCGCTAGTCTTACCCATGATGGGGGTTTTGAGTAATGAACCAGGCAGGGAGTTTTTAAAAGCCTCAGGTATCTTTTGCATGTGTTTAGAGTTAATTAGTTGATTCAGAAGATTAGGGTAATAGGTCGTTTAGAGAACCTTTTCTTGATATGCTAATTTATTGAGACAGGTTTTTTGGGTTATCAGGAGTTGTATGCCAAAATCATCAGTATTAAAACAATAAAAGACCTGACAAATTTCAGTTGGTGGATAATGAATCTATAATATATGAAAGTTTAATTGTAATCATTACATTATGGTAAATAATGAAATTTAACACTATATGCTAATTTTTTGAGAAGGACCTGTATATAATTGCCTAGAATACTACTTCCTGCAATTTGTGTCAACTTCCGTGGCTTTGTCCGGAGCTAATGTCCGGAGCTAATGTCCGGAGATAATGTCCGGAGATAATGTCCGGAGATAATGTCCGAAGCTAATGTCCGGAGATAAGTGACGTCACCAGTGTCCTACACCCAGGCAGAGCACAGGGGCCCCAGGCAGCATATGGGGCCCCAGGCAGAGCACAGTGGCCCCAGGCAGCATATGGGGCCCCAGGCAGAGCACAGTGGTCCCAGGCAGAGCACAGGGGCCCCAGGCAGCCTATGGGGCCCCAGGCAGAGCACAGTGGCCCCAGGCAGAGCACAGGGGCCCCAGGCAGCATATGGGGCCCCAGGCAGAGCACAGGGGCCCCAGGCAGCATATGGGGCCCCAGGCAGAGCACAGTGGCCCAAGGCAGAGCACAGGGGCCCCAGGCAGAACATGGGGCCCCAGGCAGAGCACAGGGGCCCCAGGCAGAGCACAGGGGCCCCAGGCAGCATATGGGGCCCCAGGCAGAGCACAGGGGCCCCAGGCAGAGCACAGGGGCCCCAGACAGCATATGGGGCCCCAGGCAGAGCACAGGGGCCCCAGGCAGCATATGGGGCCCCAGGCAGAGCACAGTGGCCCCAGGCAGAGCACAGGGGCCCCAGGCAGAACATGGGGCCCCAGGCAGAGCACAGGGGCCCCAGGCAGAGCACAGGGGCCCCAGGCAGCATATGGGGCCCCAGGCAGAGCACAGGGGCCCCAGGCAGCATATGGGGCCCCAGGCAGAGCACAGTGGCCCCAGGCAGCATATGGGGCCCCAGGCAGAGCACAGTGGCCCCAGGCAGAGCACAGGGGCCCCAGGCAGCATATGGGGCCCCAGGCAGAGCACAGTGGTCCCAGGCAGAGCACAGGGGCCCCAGGCAGCTTATGGGGCCCCAGGCAGAGCACAGTGGCCCCAGGAAGAACATGGGACCCCAGGCAGAGCACAGGGGCCCCAGGCAGAGCACAGGGGCCCCAGGCAGCATATGGGGCCCCAGGCAGAGCACAGGGGCCCCAGGCAGCATATGGGGCCCCAGGCAGAGCACAGTGGCCCCAGGCAGAGCACACACCAAATCGGAGGCCGAGGGGCCCCGCCAACCAAATCGGAGGCCGACGGGCCCCGCCAACCAAATCGGAGGCCGAGGAGCCCCGCCCACCAAATCGAAGGCCGAGCGGCCCCGCCCACCAAAGCGGAGGCCGAGGGGCCCGGCCCCGCCCACCAAAGCGGAGGCCGAGGGGCCCCGACCACCAAATCGGAGGCCGAGGGTCCCCGACCACCAAATCGGAGGCCGAGGGTCCCCGCCCACCAAATCAGAGGCCGAGGGTCCCCGCCCACCAAATCGGAGGCTGAGGGTCCCCGCCCACCAAATCGGAGGCCGAGAGTCCCCGCCCACCAAATCGGAGGCCGAGGGGCCCCGCCAACCAAATCGGAGGCCGAGGGGCCCCGCCAACCAAATCGGAGGCCGAGGAGCCCCGCCCACCAAATCGAAGGCCGAGTGGCCCCGACCACCAAAGCGGAGGCCGAGGGGCCCAGCCCCGCCCACCAAAGCGGAGGCCGAGGGGCCCCGCCCACCACATCGGAGGCCGAGGGGCCCCGCCCACCAAATCGGAGGCCGAGGGTCCCCGCCCACCAAATCGGAGGCCGAGGGTCCCCGCCCACCAAATCGGAGGCCGAGGGGCCCCACCAACCAAATCGGAGGCCGAGGGGCCACGCCCACCAAATCGGAGGCCGAGGGTCCCTGCCCACCAAATCGGAGGCCGAGGGGCCCCGCCAACCAAATCGGAGGCCGAGGGGCCCCGCCCACCAAATCGGAGGCCGAGGGGCCCCGCCCACCAAATCGGAGGCCGAGGGTCCCCGCCCACCAAATCGGAGGATAAGGGGCCCCGCCCACCAAATCGGAGGCCGAGGGGCCCCACCAACCAAATCGGAGCCCGAGGAGCCCCGCCCACCAAATCGAAGGCCGAGCGGCCCCGCCCACCAAAGCGGAGGCAGAGGGACCCCGCCCACCAAATCGGAGGCCGTGGAGCCCCGCCAACCAAAGCGGAGGCCGAGGGTCCCCACCCACCAAATCGGAGGCAGAGGGTCCCCGCCCACCAAATCGGAGGTCGAGGGTCCCCGCCCACCAAATCGGAGGCCGAGGGTCCCCGCCCACCAAATCGGAGGCCGAGGGGCTTCGCCAACCAAATCGGAGGCCGAGGAGCCCCGCCCACCAAATCGAAGGCCGAGCGGCCCCGCCCACCAAAGCGGAGGCCGAGGGGCCTGGCCCCGCCCACCAAAGCGGAGGCCGAGGAGCCCCGCCCACCACATCGGAGGCCGAGGGGCCCCGCCCTCCAAATTGGAGGCCGAGGGTCCCCGCCCACCAAATTGGAGGCCGAGGGGCCCCACCAACCAAATCGGAGGCCGAGGGGCCCCGCCCACCAAATCAGAGGCCGAGGGGCCCCGCCCACCAAATCGGAGGCCGAGGGGCCCCGCCAACCAAATCGGAGGCCGAGGGGCCCCGCCCACCAAATCGGAGGCCGAGGGTCCCCGCCCACCAAATCGGAGGCCGAGAGTCCCCGCCCACCAAATCGGAGGATAAGGGGCCCCGCCAACCAAATCGGAGGCCGAGGGGCCCCGCCAACCAAATCGGAGGCCGAGGAGCCCCGCCCAACAAATCGAAGGCTGAGCGGCCCCGCCCACCAAAGCGGAGGCCGAGGGGCCCGGCCCCGCCCACCAAAGCGGAGGCCGAGGGGCCCCGACTACCACATCGGAGGCCGAGGGGCCCCGCTCACCAAATCGGAGGCCGAGGGGCCCCGCTCACCAAATCGGAGGCCGAGGGGCCCCGCCCACCAAATCGGAGGCCGAGGGTCCCCGCCCACCAAATCGGAGGCCGAGGGTCCCCGCCCACCAAATTGGAGGCCGAGGGTCCCCGCCCACCAAATCGGAGGCCGAGGGGCCCCGCCTACCAAATCGGAGGCCGAGGGTCCCCGCCCACCAAATCGGAGGCCGAGGGGCCCCGCCCAACAAATCGAAGGCTGAGCGGCCCCGCCCACCAAAGCGGAGGCCGAGGGTCCCCGCCCACCAAATCGGAGGCCGAGGAGCCCCGCCCAACAAATCGAAGGCTGAGCGGCCCCGCCCACCAAAGCGGAGGCCGAGGGGCCCGGCCCCGCCCACCAAAGCGGAGGCCGAGGGGCCCCGACTACCACATCGGAGGCCGAGGGGCCCCGCTCACCAAATCGGAGGCCGAGGGGCCCCGCTCACCAAATCGGAGGCCGAGGGGCCCCGCCCACCAAATCGGAGGCCGAGGGTCCCCGCCCACCAAATCGGAGGCCGAGGGTCCCCACCCACCAAATAGGAGGCCGAGGGTCCCCACCCACCAAATCGGAGGCCGAGGGGCCCCGCCCACCAAATCGGAGGCCGAGGGTCCATACCAACCAAATCGGAGGCCGAGGGGCCCCGCCCACCAAATCGAAGGCCGAGGGGCCCCGCCCACCAAAGCGGAGGCCGAGGGTCCCCGCACACCAAATCGGAGGCCGAGGGACCCCGCCCACCAAATCAGAGGCCGAGGGGCCCCGCCCACCAGAGCGGAGGCCGAGGGGCCCGGCCCCGCCCACCAAAGCGGAGGCCGAGGGGCCCCGCCCACCAAATCGGAGGCCGAGGGGCCCCGCCCACCAAATCGGAGGCCGAGGGTCCCCACCCACCAAATCGGAGGCCGAGGGTCCCCGCCCACCAAATCGGAGGCCGAGGGTCCCCGCCCACCAAATCGGAGGCCGAGGGTCCCCGCCCACCAAATCGGAGGCCGAGGGTCCCCACCCACCAAATCGGAGGCCGAGGGGCCCCGCCAACCAAATCGGAGGCCGAGGGGCCCCGCCCACCAAAGTGGAGGCCGAGGGGCCCGGCCCCGCCCACCAAATCGGAGGCCGAGGGGCCCCGCCCACCAAATCGGAGGCCGAGGGTCCCCGCCCACCAAATCGGAGGCCGAGGGTCCCCGCCCACCAAATCGGAGGCCGAGGGTCCCCGCCCACCAAATCGGAGGCCGAGGGGCCCCACCAACCAAATCGGAGGCCGAGGGGCCCCGCCCACCAAAGCGGAGGCCGAGGGGCCCGGCCCCGCCCACCACATCGGAGGCCGAGGGGCCCCGCCCACCAAATCGAAGGCCGAGGGTCCCCGCCCACCAAATTGGAGGCCGAGGGTCCCCGCCCACCAAATTGGAGGCCGAGGGTCCCCGCCCACCAAATCGGAGGCCGAGGGGCCCCGCCTACCAAATCGGAGGCCGAGGGTCCCCGCCCACCAAATCGGAGGCCGAGGGGCCCCGCCCACCAAATCGGAGGCCGAGGGGCCCCGCCCACCACATCGGAGGCCGAGGGTCCCCGCCCACCAAATCGGAGGCCGAGGGTCCCCGCCCACCAAATCGGAGGCCGAGGGTCCCCGCCCACCAAATCGGAGGCCGAGGGTCCCCGCCCACCAAATCGGAGGCCGAGGGTCCACACCAACCAAATCGGAGGCCGAGGGGCCCCGCCCACCAAATCGAAGGCCGAGGGGCCCCGCCCACCAAAGCGGAGGCCGAGGGTCCCCGCACACCAAATCGGAGGCCAAGGGACCCCGCCCACCAAATCGGAGGCCGAGGGGCCCCGCCCACCAAAGCGGAGGCCGAGGGGCCCGGCCCCGCCCACCAAAGCGGAGGCCGAGGGGCCCCGCCCACCACATCGGAGGCCGAGGGGCCCCGCCCACCAAATCGGAGGCCGAGGGTCCCCACCCACCAAATCGGAGGCCGAGGGTCCCCGCCCACCAAATCGGAGGCCGAGGGGCCCCGCCCACCAAATCGGAGGCCGAGGGTCCCCGCCCACCAAATCGGAGGCCGAGGGTCCCCGCCCACCAAATCGGAGGCCGAGCGGCCCCACCAACCAAATCGGAGGCCGAGGGGCCCCGCCCACCAAAGCGGAGGCCGAGGGGCCCGGCCCCGCCCACCAAATCGGAGGCCGAGGGTCCCCGCCCACCAAATCGGAGGCCGAGGGTCCCCGCCCACCAAATCGGAGGCCGAGGGTCCCTGCCTACCAAATCGGAGGCCGAGGGGCCCCGCCAACCAAATCGGAGGCCGAGGGGCCACGCCCACCAAATCGGAGGCCGAGGGGCCCCGCCCATCAAATCGGAGGCCGAGGGGCCCCGCCCACCAAATCGGAGGCCGAGGGTCCCCGCCCACCAAATCGGAGGATAAGGGGCCCCGCCCACCAAAGCGGAGGCAGAGGGTCCCCGCCCACCAAATTATTCTTACATTTGAATAAATAAAGTATATATGGATTCTAGACTCCCGATTCTTTAGAATCGGGCTGCCATCTAGTATATATATATATATATATATATATATATATATATATATATATATATATATATATATATATATATCTCAGCAGGAACAGTTTCAGCTCCATGGGGCCTAGCCCGTGTTTATAAGCCTCTCACATTAGATACAGGTGATATGACCCTAGTGCTGTGTTGCCACCTCGGTGCCATGACCCATCCTCCCTCCTCATATATATTATTAGTGTTATCAGTCATTTTACTATGATTCCCATACTGTTTGGGCTTCAGGCCTAACTAGGTGCGTTGCTAGGAAATGTGTTCCAGCCAATCGGTGAATAAGAAGGCAATGAGACGTTGCTTGTGATTGGTCAGAAATATGAAGAAATATTCTTAAGCCTGTTTTGATTGGATGAGAAGGGATCCATGTTTAAAATGATCTTAAAGGCAGCTTAAAGTAAGAAGAGGATAGGCGTTGTATTTTCTTTATATCAATGGTAGCGACTATACAGCAGCAGATGTCACCAGCCACTCCCTGGCTGAGCGTGTGACTACGGTACTCCTCCCCAGCGGCCACTGTTTGCTACCTCTGATATGAAGAGAAGAGAGATTATCCTCATGCGGCCCTTGTGCAGTGTTACTATCCTGCTTCATTTTGGCCTCCAGCAATACAATAAATCTTTTGTTAACTCCCCCGCCTCAAGGTTATGAAATGGCTCTGCTCATCCTGTCCCAGTCTACACATCAAAGCTGGACATATTAGCCTATTTTCTGCCAATATTTAGAAGGTACAATTTTGGATACTTAGGCTCCCTCCAGGTCTAACCCCTAAACTAACCACTTTCCAGCGTGGTCTTTCTCGTTTACCCGTCTTTTCACCAAAATGATGAAGATTAACGAACGCGTGATTAGTATCGGATATGGACATGTCAGCATTCGGAGGGCGTTACCTATTCTCCTGCGAAAGCATCTTGATGCATGTGGTGTGCCCACAGTACATGGCGTAGGTCAGGGGCGTATTCTCATTGATGTCCCTGGGGTTCATATCCACTCCTAACTTCAGCAGTGTCTGCACACAATCCGATTTTCCAGCGGCTGCCGCCCAGTGCAGCGGGGTTCTGCGGCAGAATATGAGAAATACATATGAGAAGGATATTGTGGCGCCATTTTTCCTGCTCAAAAACCCTTCTGCTATATAAGAAGATTTTGCACTGGGGAGTGCAAAATACAGGGTGGGGTGCACTCTCTGCTTTGGTGCAGCCCCCTTCTGTGTGTATACATTGGTGTCTAGCTTGTGTATTAAAATGCGCATTCAGCCAGCCCCCTCCACCTACAGCTCTGGTCATGTGCCGACTGTAGAAATTCTGATGGCACAGAAGATATAACAGGATCTCCCTATTTACGCACGGGGCGTTCATTATTACCGGTCATCCACATCCAGGGCCTGCAGATTGCATTCTGGGACTTTGGCCAGCTCGCAGATGATATCACCGTACCCGGCGGCGGCGGCGATGTGCATGCAGGTCTTCCCGTTCTCATCATCGTAATTGATGGTGGACTGGCCCTGCTGGTGGTCCAGGACTATGGAGCACAGCACTCTGTTTCCGCTCTGAAATCACAGAAGTCAGAGAGTGTGCGGATGTCGGCATCAGATCTGAGCAGATACGGAGGATACACAATATAAATGGCGCTATATATGGGAGCGTAGCACTGGGGCTCACAAGGACAACTCCGTAATGGGCGGCCGCCCTGTGAAGTGCAGGGACTGGTGTGTGCACTATCTCTGGGGTCAACCAGCCACCATAAGGAGGTGCAATTTTGTCTTTTTCTATGGAGCCCCATCTACACCATGTAGTGGTCACGCACGCGGGTGCTTGTTCTGGCAGACATGAGTTTGCAGGTGCAATGCTTTGGTGTGCAGTGTTGCACCTTCTGCAGGTCGATGGACCCCCACTTGTACCTGGACCGCCCAGTGAAGAGCCGTTTTGAAGTCTTTGTCCACCAGAGTAGGATCGGCTCCTTTCTGCAGCAAGTTCTGCACGTGTTGTGGCCGATTGTGAAATGCCGCCCAGTGTAGCGATGTCATCCCCTGTCATACACACAGGAGACAAACCGAGAATATTCCGATTACTTCAAGGAGAACGGTTTACTATCACAGTCAGTTCTGCATCTATTACATCATATATGGACAGTGGTTAGTTAGGTGACACGTGGCGCTCCCACCGAAAAACTGCTCTGGGAGCGGCCATTATATGACAAGATGTCAGTCCAGGACAACCCCTTTAATAGCTTTGGTTGTCTAGAATTGTGGTCCAGTATATTTGGTAATGGATTTCCCTGGTACCAGTGGTGTAACATGAGATGTAGGGATCGTAACTCCATGCTCCAAAATCTGCTGGCGATCATTCTTGGAGCCGCCAACAAAGTAGATAATTAATGTAGTCGGGGGGATGGGGGGCTTTGATATCTTTCTATAAATGATACATTTGGTGCCACAGATTTCTATGCAGAGCGCAGCAGTGGAAAGGAGTTTGTCATCAGCTGCTACACTCTGCATAGGCAGCGATCAGTATGGGTTAAGAAGTGTTGGGTTAAGACTAAGGTTAGCATTTGGACTAGGGTTAAGATTAGGAATAGGGTTAGGTAGAAGACTAGTGTTATGGCTGGGACTAAGGTTCAAGCTAGGGCTAAGATTCAGATTGGGGTGAGGGCTTGGACGGTTGTGAGGTTTGGGACTAGCGTGAGAATTATGAATAGGTTTAGGGATAGGATTAGGGTTAAGTCAAAGACTAGGGTTAGGACTAGGACTAGAGTTAGGGATAGGACTAAGGTTAAGGCTAGGACTAGGGTTACGGATAGGACTAAGGTTAAGGCTAGGACTAGGGTTAGGGATAGGACTAAGGTTTAGGCTATGACTAGGGTTAGGGAGAGGACAAAGGTTAAGGCTAGGACTAGGGTTATGAATAGGACTAAGGTTAAGACTAGGGTTAGGGATAGGACTAAGGTTAAGGCTTGGACTAGTGTTAGGGATAGGACTAAGTTTAAGGCTAGGACTAGGGTTAGAGATAGGACTAAGGTTAAGGCTAGGACTAGGGTTAGAGATAGGACTAAAGTTAAGGCTAGGCCTAGGGTTAGGGATAGGACTAAGATTAAGGCTAGGACTAGGGTTAGGGATAGAGTTGTGCTTAGGGCTAAGATAAACAAATAGTTACACTTGCCAACACTTTTTCAGAAGTCGCTGCCCCAATAAAATCCGAAGATGCCATTATCTCTACCCATCTGCCATGGAAAGTCATCAGCACCCTGGGATCGGACTGCACAGGCGCTGATAGGTGGCACCGAGACCCCCCTCTGACAAACCATTTAGGTGCAGCCGATATTTTTGACTGTAGCATCTAAGGGGTGAAGCATCTCAGTGACTGTTGTGCTGGGAGGTCGGTGTCAGCCCTGACAACCACTGCTGACAATCACTGCTAACGCTCGCTCTTCCCACTCTGTACATTGGTGGCATGATGCAGAAATCTACAAGACACAGTGCAGGATAAAGGCTTCAATCATATGTGGTCGATCATTTTGTGACAATGATCGAGGTAAAAATTCAGGGTGTTGATTTGGAAAAGTCCTAAATCTCCATAGATTGTGCTCAGTCTACAAGCCTCTAGTAAAGGCCCCGTGAGCCGCCACGCACCTCGTTGTCCTGATGGTTGATCTCACTCAGCGTCGACTGCTGCAGAAGAACAGACAAAAGTCTGCAGGAAAAAGAGACAAAAACAGTCAGTGACCCCCCAGAACAGGCCCCCATCATCACATCTGCTGGACTGTGACCCCCAGAACAGGCTGCCATCATCACATCTGCTGGACTGTGACCCCCAGAACAGGCTGCCATCATCACATCTGATGGACTGTGACCCCCGGAACAGGCTGCCATCATCACATCTGCTGGACTGTGACCCCCAGAACAGGCCGCCATCATCACATCTGCTGGACTGTGACCCCCCAGAACAGGCTGCCATCATCACATCTGCTGGACTGTGACCCCCCAGAACAGGCCGCCATCATCACATCGGCTGGACTGTGACCCTCCAGCACAGGCCGCCATCATCACATCTGCTGCCCCCAGAACAGGCCGCCATCATAACATCTGCTGCCCCCAGAACAGGCCGCCATCTTCACATCTGCTGGACTGTGACCCCCAGAGCAGGCCACCATCATCACATCTGCTGGATTGTGACCCTCCAGAACAGGCCGCCATCATCACATCTGCTGCCCCCAGAACAGGCCGCCATCATCACATCGGCTGGACTGTGACCCCCAGAACAGGCCGCCATCATCACATCTACTGGACTGTGACCCCCAGAACAGGCCGCCATCATCACATCTACTGGACTGTGACCCCCAGAACAGGCCGCCATCATCACATCTACTGGACTGTGACCCTCAGAACAGAACAGGCCACCATCATCACATCTGCTGGACTGTGACCCCCAGAACAGGCCGCCGTCATCACATCTGCTGCCCCCAGAACAGGCCGCCATCATCACATCTACTGGACTGTGACCCCCAGAACAGGCTGCCATCATCACATCCACTGGACTGTGACCCCCAGAACAGGCCCCCATCATCACATCTACTGGACTGTGACACTCAGAACAGAACAGGCCACCATCATCACATCTGCTGGACTGTGACCCCCAGAACAGGCCGCCATCATCACATCTGCTGCCCCCAGAACAGGCCGCCATCATCACATCTGCTGCACTGTGACCCCCCAGAAAAGGCCCCCATCATCACATCTGCTGGACTGTGACCCCCAGAACAGGCCGCCGTCATCACATCTGCTGCCCCCAGAACAGGCCGCCATCATCACATCTACTGGACTGTGACCCCCAGAACAGGCTGCCATCATCACATCCACTGGACTGTGACCCCCAGAACAGGCCCCCATCATCACATCTACTGGACTGTGACCCTCAGAACAGAACAGGCCCCCATCATCACATCTACTGGACTGTGACCCTCAGAACAGAACAGGCCACCATCATCACATCTGCTGGACTGTGACCCCCAGAACAGGCCGCCATCATCACACCTGCTGGACTGTGACCCCCCAGAACAGGCCCCTATCATCACATCTACTGGACTGTGACCCCCAGAACAGGCCGCCATCATCACATCCACTGGACCTTGACCACCCCAGAACAGGCCACCATCATCACATCTGCTGGACTGTGACCCCCAGAACAGGCCGCCATCATCACATCTGCTGGATAGTGACCCCCCAGAACAGGCCGCCATCGTCACATCTGCTGGACTGTGACCCCCAGAACAGGCCGCCATCATCACATCTGCTGGTTAGTGACCCCCCCAGAACAGGCCGCCATCGTCACATCTGCTGGACTGTGACCCCCAGAACAGGCCGCCATCATCACATCTGCTGGACTGTGACCACCCCAGAACAGGCCGCCATCATCACATCTGCTGGACTGTGACCCCCAGAACAGGCACCCATCATCATATCTGCTGGTTTGTGACCCCCCCAGAACAGGCCGCCATCATCACATCTGCTGGACTGTAACCCCCCCAGAACAGGCCGCCATCATCACATCTGCTGGACTGTGACCCCCAGAACAGGCCGCCATCATCACATCTGCTGGACTGTGACCCCCCAGAACAGGCCGCCATCATCACATCTGCTGGACTGTGACCCCCCAGAACAGGCCCCCATCATCACATCTGCTGGACTGTGACCCCCAGAACAGGCCGCCGTCATCACATCTACTGGACTGTGACCCCCCAGAACAGGCCGCCATCATCACATCTGCTGTAGTGGAGGAGGACACTGACTACCATCTGCTAGAGAGCAACCGAAAATGTAAGGATGGGCTTTGAGACATGGTCCAGTGTGGGCACTCCCAATAATGAGAGGTCTGAGATATGAGTTTAGGAATGGTCTGGGGTCTGTATATAAGGACTCAGGTCTAGGGTTTGTATAGGGGTTCTGGTTTTGGTCTGTATATAGGGACTCCGGTCTGAGGTCTGTATATAGGGGATCTGGTCTGGGGGTTGGTATATAGGCGGTCTGGTGTTTATATATACAGTCCTCAGACCCTCTGTATACAGATTCTGGTTTGGGGTCTGTATACAATAGGGTCTAGTTTGGGGATCTGTGTTGTGAATTAGACTTTTTGGCTCCCTCTTGTGGTCACTAGTGGTATGACTCTGGGATTGTCTTTTTTCTGTTTGGCACTCACCTGGGTCGTCAGTCCAGGGGTGTCGCTATATTAACTTCCTGGATCCTTAGTCCAGTGCCTGGCATCGTTGTAATCAGATCCTTCTGTTGCTCCTGTCTGCTGGTCCTGGCTCTTGCAAAATTAAGCTAAGTCTTGCTTCTTTGTTTTTTTGAGTTACTTGCTTTGCTACTATTTTTGTCCAGCTTGTACTAAATGTGATTTCTGACCTTGCTGGAAGCTCTAGGGGGCTGGTGTTCTCCCCCCGGCCGTTAGACGGTTCGGGGGTTCTTGAATATCCAGCGTGGATATTTTAATAGGGTTTTTGCTGACCATATAAGTCATCTTACTATATTCTGCTATTAGCTAGTGGGCCTCTCTTTGCTAAATACCTAGCTCATTCTTATGTTTGTCTTTTCCTCTTACCTCACCGTTATTATTTGTTGGGGGCTTGTATCCAACTTTTGGGGTCTTTTCTCTGGAGGCAAGAAAGGTCTATCTTTTCCCTTCTAGGGTTAGTTAGTTCTCCGGCTGGCGCGAGACGTCTAGAACCAACGTAGGCACGTTCCCCGGCTGCTTCTATTTGTGGTGCTAGGATTAGATATATGGTCAGCCCAGTTACCACTGCCCTATGAGCTGGTTTTTTGTGTTTGCAGACTTGGTATTGATTCCTGAGACCCTCTGCCATTGGGGTCATAACAGTATGCCAGGCCAACATTGAATGTTTAATGCATTGCAGAAGTGGGATATAAGAAAGGAAATTCTGAATTTTTTTTTTTTTTCCTCTCTTCCTGTCCTTTACCTCTGAGTGGCTTGAGCTTGCTGCAGACATGAATGTCCAGACCTTGATTACAAGTGTGGACCAGCTTGCTGCTCGTGTGCAAAGCATACAAGATTTTGTTACCAGTAGTCCTATGTCTGAACCTAAAATACCTATTCCTGAACGGTTTTCTGGAGACCGATTTAAGTTCAGGAATTTCAGGGATAATTGTAAATTGTTTCTATCTCTGAGACCCCGTTCATCTGGAGACTCAGTTCAGCAAGTTAAAAATGTTATCTCTTTTTTACGGGGCGACCCTCAGGATTGGGCTTTCTCGCTAGCGCCAGGAGATCCGGCATTGGCAAATATTGATGCGTTTTTTCTGGCGCTCGGATTGCTTTACGAGGAACCCAATCTTGAGGTTCAGGCAGAAAAAGCCTTGCTGGCTATTTCTCAGGGCCAGGATGAAGCTGAAGTGTATTGCCAAAAATTTCGGAAATGGTCCGTGCTTACTCAGTGGAATGAGTGTGCTCTGGCCGCAAACTTCAGAAATGGCCTTTCTGAAGCCATTAAGAATGTGATGGTGGGTTTCTCCATTCCTACAAGTCTGAATGATTCCATGGCGCTGGCTATTCAAATTGACCGGCGTTTGCGGGAGCGCAAAACCGCTAATCCTCTGGTGGTGTTGTCTAAACAAACACCTGATTTGATGCAATGTGATAGAATTCAGACCAGAAATGAGCGGAAAAATCATAGACGTCAGAATGGGTTGTGTTTTTACTGTGGTGATTCTACACATGTTATATCAGCATGCTCTAAACGCCTAACAAGGGTTGTTAGTCCCGTCGCTATTGGTAATTTGCAACCTAAATTTATTTTGTCTGTGACTTTAATTTGCTCATTGTCCTCTTACCCTGTTATGGCGTTTGTGGATTCAGGTGCTGCCCTGAGTCTTATGGATCTGTCATTTGCCAAGCGCTGTGGTTTTGTTCTTGAGCCGTTGGTTAATCCTATCCCTCTGAGGGGTATTGATGCTACGCCATTGGCGGAAAATAAACCGCAGTTTTGGACACAGGTAACCATGTGCATGACTCCTGAACATCGGGAGGTGATTCGTTTTCTTGTTCTGCATAAAATGCATGATTTGGTCGTTTTGGGGCTGCCATGGTTACAGACTCATAATCCAGTCTTGGATTGGAAGGCAATGTCTGTGTCAAATTGGGGCTGTCAGGGTATTCATGGTGATTCCCCGCCGGTGTCTATTGCTTCCTCTACTCCTTCGGAAGTTCCTGAGTATTTGTCTGATTATCAGGATGTGTTCAGCGAGTCCAGGTCCAGTGTTCTGCCTCCTCATAGGGACTGTGACTGTGCCATAGATTTGATTCCAGGTAGCAAATTTCCTAAGGGAAGACAATTTAATCTGTCTGTACCTGAGCATACCGCAATGCGTTCGTATGTCAAGGAATCTCTGGAGAAGGGGCATATCCGTCCTTCCTCTTCCCCTCTTGGTGCGGGATTCTTTTTTGTGGCCAAGAAGGACGGATCTTTGAGACCTTGTATTGACTATCGGCTTTTGAATAAAATCACTGTTAAATTTCAGTATCCTTTGCCTCTGTTGTCAGACTTGTTTGCCCGAATTAAAGGTGCCAAGTGGTTTACCAAGATAGATCTTCGTGGTGCGTACAACCTTGTGCGCATTAAGCGAGGAGATGAATGGAAAACCGCGTTTAATACGCCCGAAGGTCATTTTGAGTACTTGGTGATGCCTTTTGGGCTCTCTAATGCTCCTTCAGTGTTTCAGTCCTTTATGCATGATATTTTCCGGAAGTATCTGGATAAATTTATGATCGTTTATCTGGATGATATTCTGTTTTTTTCTGATGACTGGGACTCGCATGTAGAGCAGGTCAGGATGGCGTTTCAGGTTTTGCGTGAGAATGCTTTATTTGTTAAGGGCTCAAAGTGTCTCTTTGGAGTACAGAAGGTTCCCTTTTTGGGGTTTATTTTTTCCCCTTCTGCAGTGGAGATGGACCCAGTCAAGGTCCGTGCTATTCATGATTGGACTCAACCCACGTCAGTTAAGAGTCTTCAGAAGTTCTTGGGTTTTGCTAACTTCTACCGTCGTTTTATTGCTAATTTTTCTAGCTTTGCTAAACCTTTGACGGATATGACCAAGAAAGGTTCTGATGTTGCTAACTGGGCTCCTGCAGCCGTGGAGGCTTTCCAGGAGTTGAAGCGCCGGTTTACTTCGGCGCCTGTTTTGTGCCAGCCTGATGTCTCACTTCCCTTTCAGGTTGAAGTGGATGCTTCTGAGATTGGGGCAGGGGCCGTTTTGTCGCAGAGAGGCCCTGGTTGCTCTGTGATGAGACCTTGTGCCTTTTTCTCGAGGAAGTTTTCGCCTGCTGAGCGGAATTATGATGTTGGCAATCGGGAGTTGTTGGCCATGAAGTGGGCATTTGAGGAGTGGCGTCATTGGCTCGAGGGTGCTAAGCATCGTGTGGTGGTCTTGACTGATCACAAAAATCTGATGTATCTCGAGTCTGCTAAATGCCTGAATCCTAGACAGGCCCGCTGGTCATTGTTTTTCTCCCGTTTTGACTTTGTGGTCTCGTATTTACCAGGTTCAAAGAATGTGAAGGCTGATGCTCTTTCAAGGAGCTTTGTGCCTGACTCTCCGGGAGTCGCAGAACCAGTTGGTATTCTTAAAGAGGGAGTTATCTTGTCAGCCATTTCTCCGGATTTGCGACGTGTGTTGCAGAGATTTCAGGCTGGTAGACCTGACTCTTGTCCACCTGACAGACTGTTTGTTCCTGATAAGTGGACCAGCAGAGTCATTTCCGAGGTTCATTCCTCGGTGTTTGCAGGGCATCCGGGAATTTTTGGCACCAGAGATCTGGTGGCTAGGTCCTTTTGGTGGCCTTCCTTGTCACGGGATGTGCGGTCGTTTGTGCAGTCCTGTGGGACTTGTGCTCGAGCTAAGCCTTGCTGTTCACGTGCCAGCGGGTTGCTCTTGCCCTTGCCTGTCCCGAAGAGGCCTTGGACACACATTTCCATGGATTTCATTTCAGATCTCCCGGTGTCTCAGGGCATGCCTGTCATCTGGGTGGTATGTGATCGCTTTTCTAAGATGGTCCATTTGGTACCTTTGCCTAAGCTGCCTTCCTCTTCCGATCTGGTTCCTGTGTTCTTTCAGAATGTGGTTCGTTTACACGGCATTCCTGAGAATATTGTGCCTGACAGAGGATCCCAGTTTGTTTCCAGGTTCTGGCGATCCTTTTGTGCTAGGATGGGCATTGAGTTGTCATTTTCGTCTGCCTTTCATCCTCAGACTAATGGACAAACGGAGCGAACTAATCAGACTCTGGAGGCTTATTTGAGGTGTTTTGTTTCTGCGGATCAGGATGATTGGGTGACCTTCTTGCCGTTGGCTGAGTTTGCCCTTAATAATCGGGCTAGTTCCGCTACATTGGTTTCGCCATTTTTCTGCAACTCTGGTTTCCATCCTCGTTTTTCCTCGGGACATGTGGAGCCTTCTGACTGTCCTGGGGTAGATTCTGTGGTGGATAGGTTGCAGCAGATCTGGAATCATGTGGTGGACAACTTAAAGTTGTCACAAGAGAAGGCTCAGCGTTTTGCCAACCGCCGCCGCGGTGTGGGTCCCCAACTTCGTGTTGGGGATTTGGTATGGCTGTCTTCTCGATTTGTTCCTATGAAGGTCTCCTCTCCTAAATTTAAGCCTCGCTTCATCGGTCCTTACAAGATATTGGAAATCCTTAATCCTGTGTCCTTTCGCTTCGATCTTCCTGTGTCGTTTGCCATTCACAACGTGTTCCATAGGTCTTTGTTGCGGCGGTACGTTGTACCTGTGGTTCCTTCTGTTGAGCCTCCTGCTCCGGTGTTGGTTGAGGGCGAGTTGGAGTACGTGGTGGAGAAGATCTTGGATTCTCGTCTCTCCAGGCGGAGGCTTCAGTATCTGGTCAAGTGGAAGGGCTATGGTCAGGAGGATAATTCCTGGGTGGTTGCCTCTGATGTGCATGCGGCCGATTTAGTTCGTGCCTTTCACGCTGCTCATCCTGATCGCCCTGGTGGTCTTGGTGAGGGTTCGGTGACCCCTCCTTAAGGGGGGGGTACTGTTGTGAATTAGACTTTTTGGCTCCCTCTTGTGGTCACTAGTGGTATGACTCTGGGATTGTCTTTTTTCTGTTTGGCACTCACCTGGGTCGTTAGTCCAGGGGTGTCGCTATATTAACTTCCTGGATCCTTAGTCCAGTGCCTGGTATCGTTGTAATCAGATCCTTCTGTTGCTCCTGTCTGCTGGTCCTGGCTCTTGCAAAATTAAGCTAAGTCTTGCTTCTTTGTTTTTTGAGTTACTTGCTTTGCTACTATTTTTGTCCAGCTTGTACTAAATGTGATTTCTGACCTTGCTGGAAGCTCTAGGGGGCTGGTGTTCTCCCCCCGGCCGTTAGACGGTTCGGGGGTTCTTGAATATCCAGCGTGGATATTTTAACCCCTTAAGCCCCGAGGGTGGTTTGCACGTTAATGACCAGGCCAATTTTTACAATTCTGACCACTGTCCCTTTATGAGGTTATAACTCTGGAACGCTTCAACGGATCTTGGCGATTCTGACATTGTTTTCTTGTGACATATTGTACTTCATGATAGTGGTAAAATTTCTTCGATATAACTTGCGTTTATTTGTGAAAAAAACGAATATTTGGCGAAAATTTTGAAAATTTCGCAATTTTCCAACTTTGAATTTTTATGCCCTTAAATCACAGACATATGTCACACAAAATACTTAATAAATAACATTTCCCACATGTCTACTTTACATCAGCACAATTTTGGAACCAAAATTTTTTTTTGTGACGGAGTTATAAGGGTTAAAAGTTGACCAGCAATTTCTCATTTTTACAACACAATTTTTTTTTAGGGACCACATCTCATTTGAAGTCATTTTGACGGGTCTATATGATAGAAAATACCCAAGTGTGACACCATTCTAAAAACTGCACCCCTCAAGGTACTCAAAACCACTTTCAAGAAGTTTATTAACCCTTCAGGTGTTTCACAGGAATTTTTGGAATGTTTAAATAAAAATGAACATTTAACTTTTTTTCACACAAAATTTATTTCAGCTCCAATTTGTTTTATTTTACCAAGGGTAACAGGAGAAAATAGACCCCAAAAGTTGTTGTACAATTTGTCCTGAGTACGCTGATACCCCATATGTGGGGCTAAACCACAGTTTGGGCGCATGGCAGAGCTTGGAAGCAAAGGAGCGCCATTTGACTTTTCAATGCAAAATTGACTGGAATTGAGATGGGACGCCATGTTGCATTTGGAGAGCCCCTGATGTGCCTAAACATTGAAACCCCTAACAAGTGACACCATTTTGGAAAGTAGACCCCCTAAGGAACTTATCTAGATGTGTGGTGAGCACTTTGACCCAACAAGTGCTTTACAGAAGTTTATAATGCAGAGCCGTAAAAATAAAAAATCATATTTTTTCACAAAAATGATCTTTTCACCCCCAATTTTTTATTTTCCCAAGGGTAAGAGAAGAAATTGGACCCCAAAAATTGTTGTGCAATTTGTCCTGAGTACGCTGATACCCCATATGTGGGTGTAAACCATTGTTTGGGCGCAGGGCAGAGCTCGGAAGGGAAGGAGCGCCATTTGACTTTTCAATGCAAAATTGACTGGAATTGAGATGGGACGCCATGTTGCGTTTGGAGAGCCCCTAATGTGCCTAAACATTGAAACCCCCCACGAGTGACACCATTTTGGAAAGTAGACCCCTTAAGGAACTTATCTAGATGTGTGTTGAGCACTTTGACCCAACAAGTGCTTCACAGAAGTTTATAATGCAGAGCCGTAAAAATAAAAAATCATATTTTTTCACAAAAATGATCTTTTCACCCCCATTTTTTTATTTCCCCAAGGGTAAGAGAAGAAATTAGACCACAAAAGTTGTTGTGCAATTTGTCCTGAGTACGACGATACCCCATATGTGGGTGTAAACCATTGTTTGGGCGCATAGCAGAGCTCAGAAGGGAAGAAGCGCTATTTTACTTTTCAATGCAAAATTGACTGGAATTAAGATGGGATGCCATGTTGCGTTTGGAGAGCCCCTGATGTGCCTAAACATTAACCCCCCCCACAAGTGACACCATTTTGGAAAGTAGACCCCCTAAGGAACTTATCTAGATGTGTTTTGAGAGCTTTGAACCCCCAAGTGTTTCACTACAGTTTATAACGCAGAGCCGTGAAAATAAAATTTTTTTTTTTTTTCACAAAAATGATTTTTTAGCCCCCAGTTTTGTATTTTCACAAGGGTATCAGGATAAATTGGACCCCAAAAGTTGTTGTCCAATTTGTCTGGAGTACGCTGATACCCCATTTGTGGGGAGGGACCACTGTTTGGGCGCATGACAGAGCTCGGAAGGGAAGGAGCGCCATTTGGAATGCAGACTTAAATGGATTGGTCTGCAGGCGTCACGTTGCATTTGCAGAGCCCCTGATGTACCCAAACAGTACAAACCCCCCACAAGTGACCCCATATTGGAAACTAGACCCCCCAAGGAACTTATCTAGATGTGTTGTGAGAACTTTGAACCCCCAAGTGTTTCACTACAGTTTATAACGCAGAGCCGTGAAAATAATTTTTTTTTTTTTTACACAAAAATGAAATTTAGCCCCCAGTTTTGTATTTTCACAAGGGTATCAGGATAAATTGGACCCTAAAAGTTGTTGTCCAATTTGTCCTGAGTACGCTGATACCCCCTATGTGGGGGGGAACCACTGTTTGGGCGCATGACAGAGCTCGGAAGGGAAGGAGCGCCATTTGGAATGCAGACTTAAATGGATTGGTCTGCAGGCGTCACGTTGCATTTGCAGAGCCCCTGATGTACCCAAACAGTACAAACCCCCCACAAGTGACCCCATATTGGAAACTAGACCCCCCAAGGAACTTATCTAGATGTGTTGTGAGAACTTTGAACCCCCAAGTGTTTCACTACAGTTTATAACGCAGAGCCGTGAAAATAATTTTTTTTTTTTTTTTACACAAAAATGAAATTTAGCCCCCAGTTTTGTATTTTCACAAGGGTATCAGGATAAATTGGACCCTAAAAGTTGTTGTCCAATTTGTCCTGAGTACGCTGATACCCCCTATGTGGGGGGGAACCACTGTTTGGGCGCATGACAGAGCTCGGAAGGGAAGGAGCGCCATTTGGAATGCAGACTTAAATGGATTGGTCTGCAGGCGTCACGTTGCATTTGCAGAGCCCCTGATGTACCCAAATAGTACAAACCCCCCACAAGTGACCCCATATTGGAAACTAGACCTCCCAAGGAACTTATCTAGATGTGTTGTGAGAACTTTGAACCCCCAAGTGTTTCACTACAGTTTACAACGCAGAGCCGTGAAAATAAAACATATTTTTTTTCCCACAAAAATGATTTTTAGCCCCCCAAATTTTTATTTTCCCAAGGATAACAAGAGAACTTGGACCCCAGAAGTTGTTGTTCAATTTGTCCCTAGTACGCTGATACCCCATATGTTGGGGTAAACCCCTTTTTGGACGCACGGGAGAGCTCGGAAGGGAAGGAGCACTGTTTTACTTTTTCAACGCAGAATTGGCTGGAATTGAGATTGGACGCCATGTCGCGTTTGGAGAGCTCCTGATGTGCCTGAACAGTGGAAACTCCCCAATTCTACCTGAAACCCTACCCCTAACCTCACCCCTAACCGTTTACTGAACATTTTCTGACAGTCATAAGTGCCACGTATATAAGTGCCACGTATATAAGTGCCACGTATATAAGTGCCACGTATATAAGTGCCACGTATATAAGTGCCACGTATATAAGTGCCACATATTTAAGTGCCACGTATTTAAGTGCCACGTATTTAAGTGCCACGATATTTCAGTGCCACGTATTTCAGTGCCACGTATTTCAGTGCCACGTATTTCAGTGCCACGTATTTCAGGCACTGAAAAATACGTGGCACGTAAATTCTTCAGTGCCACGATATTTCAGTGCCACGATATTTCAGTGCCACGTATTTCAGTGCCACGTATTTCAGGCACTGAAAAATACGTGGCACGTAAATACGTGGCACGTAAATACGTGGCACTTAAATACGTGGCACTTAAATACGTGGCACTTAAATACGTGGCACTTAAATACGTGGCACTTATATACGTGGCCACTGAAATATCGTGGCACTTATATACGTATATACGTATATAAACGTATATTTCAGTGCCACGTATTTCAGTGCCACGTATTTCAGGTTAGGGGTAGGGTTAGGGGTAGGGTTAGGGTTTTTTGTTTTTTTCTTGTTTTCTTGTGTTTTTCTATAAAAACGCATGCGTTTTACTGCGTTTACATGCATTTTTTCACACATGCGGTTTTTTTAAAAAAACGCATGCAGATAAAAATGCAAGTGTGAAACCAGACTAAAAGACGCTTTTTATAGCAAAAAAGTTTTTGCGTCTCCACATTTTGAGACCTATAATTTTTCCGCATTTTGGTCCACAGAGTCATGTGAGGTCTTGTTTTTTGCGGGACGAGTTGACTTTTTATTGGTAACATTTTCGGACACGTGACATTTTTTTATCACTTTTTATTCCGATTTTTGTGTGGCAGAATGACCAAAAACCAGCTATTCATGAATTTCTTTTGGGAGAGGCGTTTATACCGTTCTGCGCTTGGTAAAATTGATAAAGCAGTTTTATTCGTCGGGTCAGTACGATTACAGCGATACCTCATTTATATCATTTTTTTATGTTTTGACGCTTTTATACGATAAAAACTATTTTATAGAAAAAATAATTATTTTGGCATCGCTTTATTCTGAGGACTATAACTTTTTTATTTTTTTGCTGATGATGCTCTATGGCGGCTCGTTTTTTGCGGGACAAGATGACGTTTTCAGCGGTAACATGGTTATTTATATCCGTCTTTTTGATCGCGTGTTATTCCACTTTTTGTTCGGCGGTATGGTAATAAAGCGTTGTTTTTTGCCTCGTTTTTTTTTTTTTTTTCTTACCGTGTTTACTGAAGGGGTTAACTAGTGGGCCAGTTTTATAGGTTGGGTCGTTACGGACGCGGCGATACTAAATATGTGTACTTTTATTGTTTTTGTTTGTTTTTTTTAGATAAAGAAATGTATTTATGGGAATAATATTTTTTTTTTTATTATTTATTTAGGATTTTTTTTTTTTTTTTTTTTACACATGTGGAAATTTTTTTTTTTACTTTTTTACTTTGTCCCAGGGGGGGACATCACAGATCGCAGATCTGATAGTGTGCACAGCACTCTATCAGATCTGCGATCATACTTTCATCGGAGCAGGCTGCAGCTTTCATCTGCAGCCTGCTCCGACCCGGAAGTGCTCCCTGCAGGACCCGGATACAGCCCCTCGGCCATTTTGGATCCGGGGCCTGCAGGGAGAAGACGTTCGGTACGAGGTGAGTACATCACCTTGTACCGATCGTCTCAGGGAAGCCCGCAGGGAGCCCCCTCCCTGCGCGATGCTTCCCTATACCGCCGGTACACCGCGATCATGTTTGATCGCGGTGTGCCGGGGGTTAATGTGCCGGGGGCGGTCCGTGACCGCTCCTGGCACATAGTGCCGGATGTCAGCTGCGATATGCAGCCGACACCCGGCCGCGATCGGCCGCGCTCCCCCTGTGAGCGCGGCCGATCGCGTATGACGTACTATCCCGTCACCGGGAATTAAGGCCCACCCCACCTCGACGGTATAGTACGTCATACGGGATTAAGGGGTTAATAGGGTTTTTGCTGACCATATAAGTCATCTTACTATATTCTGCTATTAGCTAGTGGGCCTCTCTTTGCTAAATACCTAGCTCATTCTTATGTTTGTCTTTTCCTCTTACCTCACCGTTATTATTTGTTGGGGGCTTGTATCCAACTTTTTGGGGTCTTATCTCAGGAGGCAAGAAAGGTCTTTCTTTTCCCTTCTAGGGTTAGTTAGTTCTCCGGCTGGCGCGAGACGTCTAGAACCAACGTAGGCACGTTCCCCGGCTACTTCTATTTGTGTTGCTAGGATTAGATATATGGTCAGCCCAGTTACCACTGCCCTATGAGCTGTTTTTTTGTGTTTGCAGACTTGGTATTGATTCCTGAGACCCTCTGCCATTGGGGTCATAACAGATCTGTATATAAGGAGTCAGGTCTCTATATATAGGGAGTCAGTCCGTTTTGGGGTCTGTATATCGGGAGTCAGGTCTGAGGTCTGTATATAGGAAGTCTGTGTATAGTGGTCTGGGGTCTGTATATAGGGGATCTGGTGTCTGTATATAGGGGATCTGATCTGGGGTCGGTATATAGGGAGTCCAATATGCGGTCTGTACATAGGGATTCCGGTCTGGGTTCTGTATATAGGGAGTCTAGTTTGTGGTCAGTATATAGGGAGTTCCATCTCTGGTCTGTATACTGGGGTCTGTATATAGGGGATCTGGTCTGGGGTCTGTATACAGGGAGTCCGGTCTGGGATCTGTATAAATGGGGTATGTATATAGGGGGACTGGTCGGGGGTCTGTATATAAGGACTTCGGTCTGGGGTCTGTATATAGAGGGTCTGGTCTGGTGTCTGTATATAGATGGTCTGGTTTTGATCTGTATATGTATAGGGAGTCCGGTCTGAGGTCTGTATAATGAGGGTATGGTGTCTGTATATAGGGGATCTTGTCTGGAAGTCTGTATACAGAGGGTCTGGGGTCTGCATATATAGAGTCTGGTTTGGGGTCTGTCTGTATACAATAGGGTCTAGTCTGGGGATCTGTATATAAGGAGTCCAGTCTGTATATAGAGGGTTTGGTCTGGGGTCTGTATTAGTGCTTTTGCACATTGGTCCATTGTTCATGGGGGTCTCTCCTTTTAAGAGTAGGGGTCTCTCCTTTTAAGAGTAGGGGTCTCTCCCTGTCCCCATCTTTTACATGATGGGATATGTTGGTCGGGGTGACACTGTATACTGCGTGCAGACCCCCATATCCTTAGCTGTTGGTGGCCCCAGGGCCGCTGCCCCATTCCCTTCCATGTGATAATGGGCCCGGGCCGCAGGGCAGAGCGGAGACATAAGGGGGTCTTTGGTTACATCTCCGCGGCCATCACCAGCGACTTACCTGACATCCGCCTCCGCAGTGGCAGCGTGAAGAGGAAGTCTGCCATTTTTATCGGGGATGTTCTGCTTGGCTCCGTTCCTGAGCAAACTCATGCAGCCCTCGAGCCAACCCTGCAAGAGGAAGCCATGAACTCAGCAAGACAGGCGCCAGTCTCGTGCTCCGTACACCCGGATCCGGGCTTAAAGGGGATGTATAGTGTAGAAAACTCGATAAATGGAAAATGTCAATCATGATTAAAAAAAATAAAACATTTCAGACCACCGTAGTATTGCTTGTTCTTTGCTTTAGACGACCACTTTTTCGTCAGATTCTCCTGAATCTCACCTTGATTAATTCCCCTACAATGCCCCCGCAGGAGAAGTGAGACATTACACTGTTCTCAGGGAGTTCTCTGCAATTCACAGATGTGTCGGGTCCTCCGGAAACAGAACAGCAGACCCTCCGTCTCTAGAAGCAGCTGCACTGAGTAAGAAACAAGGGTCTCCTGCTCTTTTGTGGGGGCCCGGAGTTCAGCCCCCCATGTTCCTGGCATATACTATCACTTCACTCATTATTTCCATGTTTTCCTACCAGATACGTTGCTAAGGACAGGCTCGTTCTTCCGCAGGCATCTTGTGTATTGATATTGGCTCCCATTTTCAGCAGAAGTTTCACTGTATCAACCTGGCGCCCGGACACAGCGTGCATCAAAGGCGTGCAACCTGGGGAGACAGCACAGAGTGTTTAAGGAACCAGTGGAGTGCAAAGTTTATCAAGGAAAGTTATCGCAGTTGGCACACATAGTGATCACACAGTACATTACACCGAATGCTTCTATTCACTGACAGCAATCGGCAATCAAGAGTGTTGAGGAGTTATTACACAAATTGTATCAGAAAGTTGCAAATGTTTCAATATACCATGAATGGATTGGATATCATGTATCTCTGTATACAGGGAGCTCCCCCTAGTGGTTGCTGCAGACAGGATCTTATCATGTATCTCTGTATACAGGCAGCTCCCCCTAGTGGTGGCTGCAGACAGGATCTTATCATGTATCTCTGTATACAGGGAGCTCCCCCTAGTGGTGTCTGAAGACAGGATCTTATCATGTATCTCTGTATACAGGGAGCTCCCCCTAGTGGTGGCTGCAGACAGGATCTTATCATGTATCTCTGTATACAGGGAGCTCCCCCTAGTGGTGGCTGCAGAGAGGATCTTATCATGTATCTCTGTATACAGGGAGCTCCCCCTAGTGGTGGCTGCAGACAGGATCTTATCATGTATCTCTGTATACAGGGAGCTCCCCCTAGTGGTGGCTGCAGAGAGGATCTTATCATGTATCTCTATATACAGGAGCTCCCCCTAGTGCTGGCTGCAGACAGAATCTTATCATGTATCTCTGTATACAGGGAGCTCCCCTGTTGTGAACTATACTTTTTGGCTCCCTCTTGTGGTCACTAGTGATTTGGCACTTGGATTGTCTTTTACCAGGTTGGTGCTCACCTGCTTCGTTAGGCCTGGGGTGTTGCTATTTAAACTTCCTGGATTCTCAGTCCAGTGCCTGGCATCGTTGTAATCAGTTCTCTTCTGTTTGCTCCTGTCTTCAGGTCCTGGTTCTTTGCAAGATAAGCTAAGTCCTGCTTTCGTACTCTTGATCATTTGCATTGTTCATATTTTTTGTCCAGCTTGTACAATATGTGATTCCTGTTATCGCTGGAAGCTCTAGGGGGCTGATATTCTCCCCCCACACCGTCAGTCGGTTTGGGGGTTCTTGGATATTCAGTGTGGATGTTTTGCAGGGTTTTTTGCTGACCATATAAGTCTTCTTACTATATTCTGCTATTAGTCAGTGGGCCTCTCTTTGCTAAATCTAGTTCATTCTTACGTTTGTGTTTTCTTCTTACCTCACCGTTATTATTTGTTGGGGGCTTGTAATACTTTGGGGTCTTTTCTCTGGAGGCAAGAGAGGTCTTATTTTCCCTGATAGGGGTAGTTAGTTCTCCGGCTGGCGCGAGACGTCTAGGATCAACGTAGGCACGTTCCCCGGCTGCTGTTAGTGTTTGCGCTAGGATCAGGTATATGGTCAGCCTAGTTACCACTTCCCTATGAGCTGATAGTTATGTTTTGCAGACTTTGCTGTAATCTTTGAGGTCCCCTGCCATTGGGATCATAACAGTATGCCAGGCCAATAAATAGTTAATGCATTGCTGAAGTGGGATTAAAAGAAAAGAAGTTCTGAGTTTTTTTTTTTTTTTTCTTCCTCCCCTTTATCTCTGAGTGGCTTGAAGCTTTGCTGCAGACATGAATGTTCAGACCTTGATTACTAGTGTGGATCAGCTTGCTGCACGTGTGCAGGGCATTCAGGATTTTGTTGTTAGCAGTCCTATGTCAGAGCCTAAGATACCTATTCCTGAGCTGTTCTCTGGAGATCGATTTAAATTTAGGAATTTTAGGAATAATTGTAAATTGTTTCTATCTTTGAAACCTCGTTCGTCTGGAGATTCAGCTCAGCAAGTTAAAATTATTATCTCCTTTTTGCGTGGCGACCCTCAGGATTGGGCTTTCTCGTTAGCGCCAGGAGATCCTGCATTGGCGGATGTTGATGCGTTTTTTCTGGCGCTCGGATTGCTTTATGAGGAGCCTAATCTTGAAATTCAGGCAGAAAAAGCTCTACTGGCCATCTCTCAGGGCCAGGATGAAGCTGAGGTGTACTGCCAAAAATTTCGGAAATGGTCCGTGCTTACTCGATGGAATGAATGTGCTCTGGCCGCAAATTTCAGAAATGGCCTTTCTGAAGCCATTAAGAATGTGATGGTGGGTTTTACAATTCCTACAAGTCTGAATGATTCTATGGCGCTGGCTATTCAGATTGATCGGCGTTTGCGGGAGCGCAAATCCGCTAAACCTCTGGCGGTGTTGTCTGAACAGACACCTGTCTCAATGCAATGCGATAGAATCCTGACTAGAACCGAACGACAAAATCATAGACGTCAGAATGGGCTGTGTTTTTACTGTGGTGATTCTACACATGTTATATCAGCATGCTCTAAACGCCTAACCAAGGTTGTCAGTCCTGTCACCATTGGTAATTTGCAGCTTAAATTTATTTTGTCTGTGACTTTAATTTGTTCATTGTCTTCCTACCCTGTTATGGCATTTGTGGATTCAGGTGCTGCCCTGAGTCTTTGAGTCTTATGGACTTGTCGTTTGCCAAGCGCTGCGGTTTTGTCCTGGAGCCTTTAAAGGTTCCGATTCCTCTCAGAGGAATTGATGCTACGCCACTGGCAGAAAATAAACCGCAGTATTGGACACAAGTGACCATGTGCATGACTCCTGAACATCGGGAGGTGATTCGTTTTCTTGTTCTGCATAAAATGAATGATTTGGTCATTTTAGGTCTGCCATGGTTACAGACCCATAATCCTGTTTTGGATTGGAAGGCTATGTCTGTCTCAAGTTGGGGTTGTCAGGGAATTCATTGCGATTCTCCGCCGGTGTCTATTGCTACTTCTACTCCTTCAGAAGTTCCTGAGTATTTGTGTGACTATCAGGATGTATTCAGTAAGTCCAGGTCCAGTGCTCTTCCTCCTCATAGGGACTGTGACTGCGCTATAGATTTGATTCCTGGCAGTAAATTTCCTAAGGGACGATTATTTAATTTGTCTGTACCCGAGCATGCCGCGATGCGTTCCTATGTCAAGGAGTCTTTGGAGAAGGGGCATATTCGTCCATCCTCTTCCCCTCTCGGTGCGGGATTCTTTTTTGTGGCCAAGAAAGACGGGTCTTTGAGACCTTGTATAGACTATCGGCTTCTGAATAAAATCACTGTTAAGTTTCAGTATCCGTTGCCGCTATTGTCAGACTTGTTTGCTCGGATTAAGGGCGCCAAGTGGTTCACCAAGATAGATCTTCGTGGTGCGTACAACCTTGTGCGCATTAGGCAGGGAGATGAATGGAAAACTGCAATCAATACGCCCGAAGGTCATTTTGAATACTTGGTGATGCCCTTTGGGCTCTCTAATGCCCCTTCAGTGTTTCAGTCCTTTATGCATGATATCTTCCGGAAGTATCTGGATAAATTTTTGATTGTGTATCTTGATGATATTCTAGTTTTCTCGGATGATTGGGATTCTCATGTAAAGCAGGTCAGGATGGTGTTTCAGGTCTTGCGTGATAACGCTTTGTTTGTGAAGGGCTCAAAGTGTCTCTTTGGAGTGCAGAAGGTTTCCTTTTTGGGTTTTATTTTCTCCCCTTCTGCCGTGGAGATGGACCCAGTCAAGGTCCGAGCTATTCATGATTGGACTCAGCCCACGTCTGTTAAGAGTCTTCAGAAGTTCTTGGGGTTCGCTAATTTCTACCGTCGCTTTATCGCTAATTTTTCTAGCGTTGTTAAACCTTTGACGGATATGACCAAGAAAGGTTCTGATGTGGCTAATTGGGCTCCTGCAGCCGTGGAGGCCTTCCAGGAGCTGAAGCGCCGGTTTACTTCGGCGCCTGTTTTGTGCCAGCCTGATGTCTCACTTCCCTTTCAGGTTGAAGTGGATACTTCTGAGATCGGTGCTGGGGCTGTTTTGTCGCAGAGAGGCTCTGGTTGTTCTGTGATGAGACCATGTGCCTTTTTCTCTAGGAAGTTTTCGCCTGCTGAGCGGAACTATGATGTTGGTAATCGGGAGTTGTTGGCCATGAAGTGGGCATTTGAGGAGTGGCGTCATTGGCTCGAGGGTGCTAAGCATCGTGTGGTGGTCTTGACTGATCACAAAAATCTGATGTATCTCGAGTCTGCTAAGCGCCTGAATCCTAGACAGGCTCGTTGGTCATTGTTTTTCTCTCGTTTTGACTTTGTGGTCTCATACCTGCCTGGTTCGAAGAATGTTAAGGCTGATGCTCTCTCTAGGAGCTTTGTGCCTGACTCTCCTGGAGTCTCGGAGCCAGCTGGTATTCTTAAAGAGGGAGTGATCGTGTCGGCCATATCTCCGGATTTGCGACGCGTGTTGCAGAGATTTCAGGCTGGTAGACCTGACTCGTGTCCACCCGACAGACTGTTTGTTCCTGATAAATGGACCAGCAGAGTCATTTCCGAGGTTCATTCCTCGGTGTTGGCAGGGCATCCGGGAATTTTTGGTACCCGAGATTTGGTGGCTAGGTCCTTTTGGTGGCCTTCCTTGTCACGGGATGTGCGGTCATTTGTGCAGTCCTGTGGGACTTGTGCTCGGGCTAAGCCTTGTTGTTCTCGTGCTAGCGGGTTGCTTTTGCCCTTGCCCGTCCCGAAGAGGCCTTGGACGCACATTTCCATGGATTTCATTTCTGATCTTCCGGTGTCTCGGGGAATGTCTGTCATCTGGGTGGTGTGTGATCGTTTTTCCAAGATGGTCCATTTGGTACCCTTGCCTAAGTTGCCTTCCTCTTCCGATCTGGTTCCTTTGTTTTTTCAGAATGTGGTTCGTTTACACGGCATTCCGGAGAATATCGTGTCCGACAGAGGATCCCAGTTTGTGTCCAGATTCTGGCGATCTTTTTGTGCTAAGATGGGCATTGATTTGTCGTTTTCATCTGCCTTCCATCCTCAGACTAATGGTCAAAAGGAGCGAACTAATCAGACACTGGAGGCTTATTTGAGATGTTTTGTTTCTGCGGACCAGGATGATTGGGTGACCTTCTTGCCATTGGCGGAGTTTGCCCTTAATAATCGGGCTAGTTCCGCTACTTTGGTTTCGCCATTCTTCTGCAACTCTGGTTTTCATCCTCTTTTCTCCTCGGGTCATGTTGAGTCTTCTGACTGTCCTGGGGTGGATTCCGTGGTGGATAGGTTGCAGCGGATTTGGAATCATGTGGTGGACAACTTGAAGTTATCACAGGAGAAGGCTCAGCGTTTTGCCAACCGCCGCCGCGGTGTGGGCCCCCGACTTCGTGTTGGGGATTTGGTTTGGTTGTCTTCTCGGTATGTCCCTCTGAAGGTTTCCTCTCCTAAGTTTAAGCCTTGCTTTATTGGTCCTTATGAAATGGAAGTTCTTAACCCGGTTTCTTTTCATTTGGATCTTCCGGTGTCGTTTGCCATTCACAACGTGTTCCATAGGTCTTTGTTACGGCGGTACGTTGTGCCTGTGGTTCCTGCTGTTGAGCCTCCTGCTCCGGTGTTGGTTGAGGGCGAGTTGGAGTACGTGGTGGAGAAGATCTTGGATTCTCGTCTCTCCAGGCGGAGGCTCCAGTATTTGGTCAAATGGAAGGGCTATGGTCAGGAGGATAATTCCTGGGTGGCCGCCTCTGATGTTCATGCGGCCGATTTGGTTCGTGCCTTCCACGCTGCTCATCCTGGTCACCCTGGTGGTCTTGGTGAGGGTTCGGTGACCCCTCCTTAAAGGGGGGGTACTGTTGTGAACTATACTTTTTGGCTCCCTCTTGTGGTCACTAGTGATTTGGCACTTGGATTGTCTTTTACCAGGTTGGTGCTCACCTGCTTCGTTAGGCCTGGGGTGTTGCTATTTAAACTTCCTGGATTCTCAGTCCAGTGCCTGGCATCGTTGTAATCAGTTCACTTCTGTTTGCTCCTGTCTTCAGGTCCTGGTTCTTTGCAAGATAAGCTAAGTCCTGCTTTCGTACTCTTGATCATTTGCATTGTTCATATTTTTTGTCCAGCTTGTACAATATGTGATTCCTGTTATCGCTGGAAGCTCTAGGGGGGCTGATATTCTCCCCCCACACCGTCAGTCGGTTTGGGGGTTCTTGGATATTCAGTGTGGATATTTTGCAGGGTTTTTTGCTGACCATATAAGTCTTCTTACTATATTCTGCTATTAGTCAGTGGGCCTCTCTTTGCTAAATCTAGTTCATTCTTACGTTTGTCTTTTCTTCTTACCTCACCGTTATTATTTGTTGGGGGCTTGTAATACTTTGGGGTCTTTTCTCTGGAGGCAAGAGAGGTCTTATTTTCCCTGATAGGGGTAGTTAGTTCTCCGGCTGGCGCGAGACGTCTAGGATCAACGTAGGCACGTTCCCCGGCTGCTGTTAGTGTTTGCGCTAGGATCAGGTATATGGTCAGCCTAGTTACCACTTCCCTATGAGCTGGTATTTATGTTTTGCAGACTTTGCTGTAATCTTTGAGGTCCCCTGCCATTGGGATCATAACACTCCCCCTAGTGGTGACTGCACACAGAATCTTATAATGTATCTCTGTATACAGGGAGCTCCCCCTAGTGGTGGCTGCAGACAGGATCTTATCATGTATCTATACAGGGAGCTCCCCCTAGTGGTGGCTGCAGACAGAATCTTATCATGTATCTCTGTATACAGGGAGCTCCCCCTAGTGGTGACTGCAGACAGGATCTTATCATGTATCTCTGTATACAGGGAGCTCCCCTAGTGGTGACTGCAGACAGGATCTTATCATGTATCTCTGTATACAGGGAGCTCCCCCTAGTGGTGGCTGCAGAGAGGATCTTATCATGTATCTCTGTATACAGGAGCTCCCCCTAGTGCTGGCTGCAGACAGGATCTTATCATGTATCTCTGTATACAGGGAGCTCCCCCTAGTGGTGACTGCACACAGAATCTTATCATGTATCTCTGTATACAGGGAGCTCCCCCTAGTGGTGGCTGCAGACAGGATCTTATCATGTATCTCTGTATACAGGGAGCTCCCCCTAGTGGTGGCTGCAGAGAGGATCTTATCATGTATCTCTGTATACAGGGAGCTCCCCCTAGTGATGGCTGCAGACAGGATCTTATCATGTATCTCTGTATACAGGGAGCTCCCCCTAGTGGTGTCTGCAGACAGGATCTTATCATGTATCTCTGTATACAGGGAGCTCCCCCTAGTGGTGACTGCAAACAGGATCTTATCATGTATCTCTGTATACAGGGAGCTCCCCCTAGTGATGGCTGCAGACAGGATCTTATCATGTATCTCTGTATACAGGGAGCTCCCCCTAGTGGTGGCTGCAGACAGGATCTTATCGTGTATCTCTGTATACAGGGAGCTCTGTTATGACCCCAATGGCAGAGGGTCTCAAAAGTACATACCAAGTCTGCAAACATAAAAAACCAGCTCATAGGGCAGTGGTAACTGGGCTAACCGTATATCTAATCCTAGCACCACAAATAGCAGCAGCCGGGGAACGTGCATACGTTGGTTCTAGACGTCTCGCGCCAGCCGGAGAACTAACTAACCCTAGAAGGGAAAAGATAGACCTTTCTTGCCTCCAGAGAAAAGACCCCAAAAGTTGGATACAAGCCCCCCACAAATAATAACGGTGAGGTAAGGAGAAAAGACAAACGTAAGAATGAACTAGATATTTAGCAAAGAGAGGCCCACTGACTAATAGCAGAATATAGTAAGATGACTTATACGGTCAGCAAAAACCCTATCAATATTTCCACGCTGGATATTCAAGAACCCCCGAACCGTCTAACGGCCCGGGGGGAGAATACCAGCCCCCTAGAGCTTCCAGCAAAATCAGGAATCACATTTAGTACAAGCTGGACAGAAAATAAGAGCCATACAAATAACCAAAAAACAAGGAAGCACGACTTAGCTTAATTTTGCAAGAACCAGGACCAGCAGACAGGAGCAAACAGAAAGGATCTGATTACAACGATGCCAGGCACTGGACTGAGAATCCAGGAAGCTTATATAGCAACACCCCTGGACTAACGACCCAGGTGGGTGCCAAACTGAGAAAGACAATCCCAGAGTCATATCACTAGTGACCACAAGAGGGAGCCAAAAAAGTCTAATTCACAACAGTACCCCCCCTTTAAGGAGGGGTCACCGAACCCTCACCAAGACCACCAGGGCGATCAGGATGAGCAGCGTGAAAGGCACGAACTAAGTCGGCCGCATGCACATCAGAGGCAACCACCCAGGAATTATCCTCCTGACCATAGCCCTTCCACTTGACCAGATACTGAAGCCTCCGCCTGGAGAGACGAGAATCCAAGATCTTCTCCACCACGTACTCCAACTCGCCCTCAACCAAGACCGGAGCAGGAGGCTCAACAGAAGGAACCACAGGTACAACGTACCGCCGCAACAAAGACCTATGGAACACGTTGTGAATGGCAAACGACACCGGAAGATCCAAGCGAAAGGACACAGGATTAAGGATTTCCAATATCTTGTAAGGACCGATGAAGCGAGGCTTAAATTTAGGAGAGGAGACCTTCATAGGAACAAATTGAGAAGACAGCCATACCAAATCCCCAACACGAAGTCGGGGACCCACACCGCGGCGGCGGTTGGCAAAACGCTGAGCCTTCTCCTGTGACAACTTCAAGTTGTCCACCACATGATTCCAGATCTGCTGCAACCTATCCACCACGGAATCTACCCCAGGACAGTCAGAAGGCTCCACATGTCCCGAGGAAAAACGGGGATGGAAACCAGAGTTGCAAAAAAAAGGCGAAACCAAAGTAGCGGAACTAGCCCGATTATTAAGGGCAAACTCAGCCAACGGCAAGAAGGTCACCCAATCATCCTGATCTGCAGAAACAAAACACCTCAAATAAGCCTCCAGAGTCTGATTAGTTCGCTCCGTTTGTCCATTAGTCTGAGGATGAAAGGCAGACGAAAACGACAAATCAATGCCCATCTTAGCACAAAAGGATCGCCAGAACCTGGAAACAAACTGGGATCCTCTGTCAGACACAATATTCTCAGGAATGCCGTGTAAACGAACCACATTCTGAAAGATTAAAGGAACCAGATCGGAAGAGGAAGGCAGCTTAGGCAAAGATACCAAATGGACCATCTTGGAAAAGCGATCACATACCACCCAGATGACAGACATGCCCTGAGACACCGGAAGATCTGAAATGAAATCCATGGAAATGTGTGTCCAAGGCCTCTTCGGGACAGGCAAGGGCAAGAGCAAGAGCAACCCGCTGGCACGAGAACAGCAAGGCTTAGCTCGAGCACAAGTCCCACAGGACTGCACAAATGACCGCACATCCCGTGACAAGGAAGGCCACCAAAAGGACCTAGCCACCAGATCTCTGGTGCCAAAAATTCCCGGATGCCCTGCCAACACCGAGGAATGAACCTCGGAAATGACTGCTGGTCCACTTATCAGGAACAAACAGTCTGTCAGGTGGACAAGAGTCAGGTCTACCAGCCTGAAATCTCTGCAACACACGTCACAAATCCGGAGAAATGGCTGACAAGATAACTCCCTCTTTAAGAATACCAACTGGTTCTACGACTCCAGGAGAGTCAGGCACAAAGCTCCTTGAAAGAGAATCAGCCTTCACATTCTTTGAACCTGGTAAATACGAGACCACAAAGTCAAAACGGGAGAAAAACAATGACCAGCGGGCCTGTCTAGGATTCAGGCGTTTAGCAGACTCGAGATACATCAGATTTTTGTGATCAGTCAAGACCACCACACGATGCTTAGCACCCTCGAGCCAATGACGCCACTCCTCAAATGCCCACTTCATGGCCAACAACTCCCGATTGCCAACATCATAATTCCGCTCAGCAGGCGAAAACTTCCTAGAGAAAAAGGCACATGGTCTCATTACAGAGCAACCAGGGCCTCTCTGCGACAAAACGGCCCCTGCCCCAATCTCAGAAGCATCCACTTCAACCTGAAAGGGCAGTGAGACATCAGGCTGGCACAAAACAGGCACCGAAGTAAACCGGCGCTTCAACTCTTGGAAAGCTTCCACGGCTGCAGGAGCCCAGTTAGCAACATCAGAACCTTTCTTGGTCATATCCGTCAAAGGTTTAACAACGCTAGAAAAATTAGCGATAAAATGACGGTAGAAGTTAGCAAAACCCAAGAACTTCTGAAGACTTTTAACTGACGTGGGCTGAGTCCAATCATGAATAGCTCGGACCTTGACTGGGTCCATCTCCACCGCAGAAGGGGAAAAAATAAACCCCAAAAAGGGAACCTTCTGTACTCCAAAGAGACACTTTGAGCCCTTAACAAACAAAGCATGCTCACGCAAAACCTGAAATACCATCCTGACCTGCTCTACATGCGAGTCCCAATCATCAGAAAAAAACAGAATATCATCCAGATAAACAATCATAAATTTATCCAGATACTTCCGGAAAATATAATGCATAAAGGACTGAAACACTGAAGGAGCATTAGAGAGCCCAAAAGGCATCACCAAGTACTCAAAATGACCTTCGGGCGTATTAAATGCAGTTTTCCATTCATCTCCCTGCTTAATGCGCACAAGGTTGTACGCACCACGAAGATCTATCTTGGTGAACCACTTGGCACCTTTAATCCGGGCAAACAAGTCCGACAACAGAGGCAAAGGATACTGAAATTTAACAGTGATTTTATTCAGAAGCCGATAGTCAATACAAGGTCTCAAAGATCCGTCCTTCTTGGCCACAAAAAAGAATCCCGCACCAAGAGGGGAAGAGGATGGACGGATATGCCCCTTCTCCAGAGACTCCTCCCACAGGACTACTGGTAACAAAATCTTGTATGCCCTGCACACGAGCAGCAAGCTGATCCACACTTGTAATCAAGGTCTGGACATTCATGTCTGCAGCAAGCACAAGCCACTCAGAGGTAAAGGGGAGGAACAAAGAGAGGAAAAAAAAACAAAAAAAAAACAGAATTTCCTTTCTTATTATCCCACTTCTGCAATGCATTAAACATTCAACTTTGGCCTGGCATACTGTTATGGCCCCAATGGCAGAGGGTCTCAAAAGTACATACCAAGTCTGCAAACATAAAAAACCAGCTCATAGGGCAGTGATAACTGGGTAACCGTATATCTAATCCTAGCACCACAAATAGCAGCAGCCGGGGAACGTGCCTACGTTGGTTCTAGACGTCTCGCGCCAGCCGGAGAACTAACTAACCCTAGAAGGGAAAAGATAGACCTTTCTTGCCTCCAGAGAAAAGACCCCAAAAGTTGGATACAAGCCCCCCACAAATAATAACGGTGAGGTAAGGAGAAAAGACAAATGTAAGAATGAACTAGATATTTAGCAAAGAGAGGCCCACTGACTAATAGCAGAATATAGTAAGATGACTTATACGGTCAGCAAAAACCCTATCAATATTTCCACGCTGGATATTCAAGAACCCCCGAACCGTCTAACGGCCCGGGGGGAGAATACCAGCCCCCTAGAGCTTCCAGCAAAATCGGGAATCACATTTAGTACAAGCTGGACAGAAAATAAGAGCCATACAAATAACCAAAAAACAAGGAAGCATGACTTAGCTTAATTTTGCAAGAACCAGGACCAGCAGACAGGAGCAAACAGAAAGGATCTGATTACAACGATGCCAGGCACTGGACTGAGAATCCAGGAAGCTTATATAGCAACACCCCTGGACTAACGACCCAGGTGGGTGCCAAACTGAGAAAGACAATCCCAGAGTCATATCACCAGTGACCACAAGAGGGAGCCAAAAAAGTCTCATTCACAACAGAGCTCCCCCTAGTGGTGGCTGCAGACAGGATCTTATCATGTATCTCTGTATACAGGGAGCTCCCCCTAGTGGTGGCTGCACACAGGATCTTATCCTGTATCTCTGTATACAGGGAGCTCCCCCTAGTGGTGGCCGCAGACAGGATCTTATCATGTATCTCTGTATACAGAGAGCTCCCCCTAGTGGTGACCACAGACAGGATCTTATCATGTATCTCTGTATACAGGGAGCTCCCCCTAGTGGTGGCTGCAGACAGAATCTTATCATGTATCTCTGTATACAGGGAGCTCCCCCTAGTGGTGTCTGCAGACAGGATCTTATCATATATCTCTGTATACAGGGAGCTCCCCCTAGTGGTGGCTGCAGACAGGATCTTATCATGTATCTCTGTATACAGGGAGCTCCCCCTAGTGGTGACTGCAGACAGGATCTTATCATGTATCTCTGTATACAGGGAGCTCCCCCTAGTGATGGCTGCAGACAGGATCTTATCATGTATCTCTGTATACAGGGAGCTCCCCCTAGTGCTGGCTGCAGACAGGATCTTATCATGTATCTCTGTATACAGGGAGCTCCCCCTAGTGGTGGCTGCACACAGGATCTTATCCTGTATCTCTGTATACAGGGAGCTCCCCCTAGTGGTGGCCGCAGACAGGATCTTATCATGTATCTCTGTATACAGGGAGCTCCCCCTAGTGGTGGCTGCAGACAGGATCTTATCATGTATCTCTGTATACAGGGAGCTCCCCCTAGTGGTGACCGCAGACAGGATCTTATCATGTGTCTCTGTATACAGGGAGCTCCCCCTAGTGGTGGCTGCAGACAGAATCTTATCATGTATCTCTGTATACAGGGAGCTCCCCCTAGTGGTGACTGCACACAGAATCTTATCATGTATCTCTGTATACAGGGAGCTCCCCCTAGTGGTGGCTGCACACAGGATCTTATCCTGTATCTCTGTATACAGGGAGCTCCCCCTAGTGGTGGCCGCAGACAGGATCTTATCATGTATCTCTGTATACAGGGAGCTCCCCCTAGTGGTGGCTGCAGACAGGATCTTATCATGTATCTCTGTATACAGGGAGCTCCCCCTAGTGGTGACCGCAGACAGGATCTTATCATGTGTCTCTGTATACAGGGAGCTCCCCCTAGTGGTGGCTGCAGACAGAATCTTATCATGTATCTCTGTATACAGGGAGCTCCCCCTAGTGGTGACTGCACACAGAATCTTATCATGTATCTCTGTATACAGGGAGCTCCCCCTAGTGGTGGCTGCACACAGGATCTTATCCTGTATCTCTGTATACAGGGAGCTCCCCCTAGTGGTGGCTGCAGACAGGATCTTATCATGTATCTCTGTATACAGGGAGCTCCCCCTAGTGGTGGCTGCAGACAGGATCTTATCATGTATCTCTGTATACAGGGAGCTCCCCCTAGTGGTGGCTGCACACAGGATCTTATCCTGTATCTCTGTATACAGGGAGCTCCCCCTAGTGGTGGCTGCAGACAGGATCTTATCATGTGTCTCTGTATACAGGGAGCTCCCCCTAGTGGTGGCTGCAGACAGGATCTTATCATGTATCTCTGTATACAGGGAGCTCCCCCTAGTGGTGGCTGCAGACAGGATCTTATCATGTATCTCTGTATACAGGGAGCTCCCCCTAGTGGTGGCTGCAGACAGGATCTTATCATGTATCTCTGTATACAGGGAGCTCCCCCTAGTGGTGGCTGCACACAGGATCTTATCCTGTATCTCTGTATACAGGGAGCTCCCCCTAGTGGTGACTGCAGACAGAATCTTATCATGTATCTCTGTATACAGGGAGCTCCCCCTAGTGGTGGCTGCAGACAGGATCTTATCATGTATCTCTGTACACAGGGAGCTCCCCCTAGTGGTGGCTGCAGACAGGATCTTTTCTTGGATCTCTGCACACAAGAGGTATCTGCCTTTATCAGCAACTATTGCCACTATTTCTGATCATTGCTGTTTATAAAGTTGACTGTTACGGTCATTATATTATATATAATATATAATACTTCGGTAGCGCGGCACTAGGGTCCATTCTGTCACTCATCAGTAACAGTATCTGTTTACTCCCAAATGTTGTTAAGATACAAATATTAAAACAAATTTTGCCTTTTTTGTCACCCCATCTTCTTTAAAAAATGCAATACAAAATTGATCAAGATGTCGGATGTAGCTTGATATGGTGCCATCAGGATTCCCGGCTCGCGTACCTTCATTGTCGCAGTATTCGAGGATTGAAGGGTCTTCTCGGATGATCGCCGTCAGTGTGTTGACATCGCCATTAGCGGAGGCTTGATAAACCACAGACAGGTCAATCTCTTCTGAGGAGTCACCTGCAAAACAGAAGACGAGACCCTGACACAAAGAATTTCCTTTGGCCGCAACCACACATTTATTACTAACGGGCACGAATCGTGTCACTGGGACTAGCGTGCAACCTGCACGGAGAGTTCTGCTAAATTCTTGACAGTTTTGTTTCCATTTCCAAGCAGTAACCCTGTATATAGTCCTGCTCTCAGCGGAGAAGTGGATACATTGTATCCAGTGTAGACAATGAGGTAAACAGCCCAGACTCCAAACTGATACATTGTAACAAACCAGCAGAGATTTGTCCCACGATTCTGATGTCTATTGGATCACAAAGCTTTGTCAAGACTGAAAGCAAACAAGAGAGTTCCGATTCACTGACAGCAAGCGCAAATCTGTAAAATGGGGAGACATTGAAACATAAAGACTATTAGAAAGATGTAGAAGTTTTCATTTATGCCCTGAGTAAAGAAGATATCTAGGATTCTAAAAGGGATAGAACATTATTTTTTGTTGTGGGCAAGTCAGATTTTACACATCTAGTGATCAAGATATGGATGGAGGATAGAGGGACGATGGATGGAGGATAGAGGGTAGATGGATGGAGGATAGAGGGATGATGGATGGAGGATAGAGGGATGGATGAAGGATAGAAGGATCGATGGAGGATAGAGGGACGATGGAGGATAGAAGGATGGATGGAGGATAGAAGGATGGATGAAGGATACAGGGACGATGGAGGATAGAAGGATGGATGGAGGATACAGGGACGATGGATGGAGGATAGAGGGATGATGGATGGAGGATAGAGGGATGATGGATGGAGGATAGAGGGATGATGGATGGATGGATGGATGGAGGGTAGAAGGATGGATGATAGAAGGATGGATGGAGGATACAGGGACGATGGAGGATAGAAGGATGGATGGGAGATAGAAGGATGGATGGAGGATACAGGGACGATGGAGGATAGAAGGATGGATGGGAGATAGAAGGATGGATGGAGGATAGAGGGTCAATGGATTGAAGATAGAAGGATGGATGGAGTATAGAGGGATGATGGATGGAGGATAGAAGGATGGATGAACTATAGAGGGATGATGGATGGAGGGTAGATGGATGATTGATGGAGGATACAAAGATGGATGGAAGAAGGAGGGGCAATGGATTGAGGATAGAAGGATGGATGGAGAAAGATGGACAATGGACGGAGGATAGAGACGATGGATGGAAGATAGAAGGAACATGGATGGAAGATAGAGGGATGATGGATGGAGAATAAAAGGATGTTGGATGGAGGATAGAGTTATGATGGATGGAGGATAGACAGATGGATGGCGGCTAGAAGGATGGATGAGGATGGAGAGACGATGGATGGAGGATAGAAGGATGGATGAGGATGGAGAGACGATGGATGGAGGATAGAAGGATGGATGGAGGATAGAGGTAAAATGGATGGGAGATAGAAGGACGATGGATGGAGAATAAAAGGATGTTGGATGGAGGATAGAGGAATGATGGATGGAGGACTGAGGGACGATGGATGCAGAATAGACACAACTTACGGGGATAGAGGTGTGATTTATGGAGGACACAGGAACAATAGAAGCACGATAGACAATGGAAGCAAGATAGAAGGATGATGGATGTAGGGTACAGGTACGATGGATGGGACATACATACTCGGAGTGTAGGATACAGGGAAGATGGGATAGAAGGATGATATTTTTTGTAAGAAGAACTATATCTACTGTAAGTGGGTAATGATTGTGGATAATCCAAGTCCTCGGGGTCCACACACAGCCCCCTCATTCCTCCTGATATAAGCTACATACAAGTCTTGTTACAGGGACGACCAAATCAACAACTTCTAAGAATGTCTCCCCATCTTCCACAGATGTGTCAGAAACAGTCTGATAATTGGATAAAACTGTCAAAACCAAGAGAAGCTGAGAAACCTGCGAGCTGAGCACAGGATGCATAAAGGATAATTCAGTGTTGTCCCTGGAGGTTTATACAGTATATGCAGCACCCCAGAGTCCTGGTTGTTGCAGTACTGTGGCTCCGCCACTATGGGGAGCTATGGTACGTCTGATTGCACTAAGGAGTTTCTCTGACCAGGTACACTCACACCACACTTCACACTCCGGCCACCAGGGGGGGTGGTCCTATCTAGTAGGCCACTCCTCACAACTCTGGTAAAACTGGGGGTTGGACAGGAAGACAGGGAGAAGTAGCTGGGAAGAGCTAGTGAGAGGACCTGTCAGGGATGGGATCCTGGCAGAATCCTCAGAGCAGAACAAACCAGTGAACAACGGGAATACAGTAAAGAGGAATTAGAACCAGAAGGAGTCGTGCTGTTAGACCGAGGCAACATCCTTCTGAGGCGCAAACAGTCGGTGGCCGGAACGCCGAGCAAGTAAGAGACTTTAAGTACTACTGCAAACCACGGCCGGACAGCCAATTATAGGTTGGCTGTCTCACTTAACACCTAAGCAGACAACGGAGGCAGCTGTGGGAGAGGGGCGACTCTAGGGTCCCGGAAGAACTCCAGGCCTACCCCGTCATACGGGTGCGTCCTACCATATCATCTGGGGGACGGAGAAAACGAACATCAGAGACAGACAGAAACAGTTGTGAGGACTATCCCGGGAGCTCAGCAGGGAAGAACTACAACACTCAGCGCTAGAAGGTAGACACTGATTCCCACCTGTAAAGAGAACTCCTGATGTGCCTTTGGACCGGCCGGTCTCTGACAACCCAGTTAACAGCGCTCTGGACTGAGGTCTCCAAAACCTTCAGTAAAGAGGTAAAGAGACTGCAACCTGGTGTCCTCATTATTTACCGCGACCTGCACCCCACAACTGCACCGTTACAACACCCCTTATTGCACCGGACGTCCCCCCCACTGACAGACAGGGCCACGGACCGGGTCTAGCCACCGTGACAACCCCAGGACTGAGATCCCAGAGGCCCGGCTCCGGGTACCCCTCGGCCCTGCGGCGGTGTGGGGGCGCTCCAACTTGGCGTCACGAACAGGATCTACTTAAGCCTGAAGAATCAGGTCATGTGTGCCTTGGAACTGTGATTTATTGCGCTTGAATTGTACTTTATTGAAAAGACTGTGTACTGCCATTTACTGCCAAAATTCGCCATTGCCGCGCACGGAGGGAGGAGCCTTAGCTACGTGGGCGGAATCAGCCAAAAGAAGCGCGGAACGGAAAGCGCGGTAAGGCGCCAGTCCCGGAAGAGGAACTCCGACCTCCAGCAGGTTAGTGGGAGGAAGGGACAGCCATGTCTGAGTCGGGAGGAGAGGAGGTGGCGGTCGCAGCCGCGGATGCAGGGGCAGCTCCGGTCCCCGCAGCGGACGGAGCCGCGGCCCTAATACCACCACCGGTAGCCGCAGAACCCGCTGTTCCCCCCAGCCAGCCGGACGCTGCCGCTAACACAAAAGCCATAATGCCCTTCTCTATGCCGTACCTGCCCGGAGCGGCCTGGCTTCCGCGATACTCTGGGGAGTCGCATACGTTCACTGACTTTAAAGAGGGGCTCTGCAGCCTGCTCGAGTTCTATCCCCTAACCGAGCCTCAGAAGGTCCATATGATAACCGGCCAACTCTTTGGGGCGGCTCTGAGAGAATTGAAATCCTGGCCCGCTGAGGATAAAGAAACTGCACAACAGATTTTTGCCAAGCTTAAAGCCACCTTTGATACTCGCACTGCTACAGAAATTAAACTGACTTTTTATGGATGCAAACAAAGGCCACAGGATAGCTTACGGGACTATGCCCTTAATCTCCAGGAAGCGATGCGGGCCATTAAGCAGAGTGACCCCGGCAGCATGCAGGATGAGGATAAAATCCTGAAGGAGCGGTTCATTGAGGGGCTCCTGTGCAGTCACCAGCGGGGCCAATTGCACTTCCTGGCCATGCAAAATCCAGACTTGACTTTTGCGCAGTTTAAAGATAAAGCTATCCAGGCATTGCAGGAGCGACAGCCCAGCCGCGCAATACCACCCAGGCGCCCCGCTCTCACATACCACCAGGAGGTGGCATCGGATACCCCAGTTGCCGCGGAGGCCGACGCCCAGAGCTTCGAGGACGACTCCCCTGCAGGACTCCGTCTCCAGATGCAAGAGCTAACCAAGAGCGTTGCTGCCCTGGCCCGGACGGTGCTGTCCCTACAGGAGGCCCCCAAAGAGAAGATCCAGTTGGCTTCCAGCCCGGAGGATGTCCCTTGGATGCGACAGAGGAGGACTCCGCCGACCAGGAGCCGGCCCGACGATCGCTTCCACCAGGATGGACGACCCATCTGCCGCCGCTGTCACCAGGTGGGCCATCTTGCAAGGTACTGTCCTTTAAACGAGCAACCCCTGGGGCAAAGGGCCAACCCCCAGGAGTAGGACGGTCAGGCCCGCAGCATTGGAGAACCAAGTATATTGGAGGACGACCAGTTCTCCCTGTAGTGATTGATGGAATCCCCTTGAATGCTTTGCTGGACACCGGTTCTCAGGTGACGACTATACCTTACGTGCTCTACAAACGGTATTGGGAGGACGCTGATATTACTCGTGGCCCTGACGATGATTTCACCATAATCGCCAGTAATGGTCAGCCGTTGCCACAAGTAGGGTATAAGGAGGTCACCATCAAAGTGGGGCGGGTGGAATTGAAAGCCCAAGGGATTGTGATTGTAGATATTGATCGTCGAGAATGTAATCCCATGATGACTCTTGGTACTAATGTTATAGAAAATTGTCTTGCAGAAGTGATTGTTTTGTTGCAACAGGTGGCAGAAACCGCTGGCCACAGTGAGCAACGTGCCCTGCAGAAGGAAATCAGAGCTCTGATGCAGAGACAGCAGGTAGAGCTGACTGGTGGTGAGATTGGTCGTGTCACTGTGAGTGATTCAAACCCCATCGCGATACCCCCCAAGAGTGAAATGTTAATATGGTGTCGAGCAGCCATAGGCCTCAGGGGTAAGGACTACCAGGCCTTGGTAGAACCCGTATATTCAGACAATAGGCCTACTGTTCTGACAGCCCGGGGGGTGGTCGACGTCCGACAGGGGAGAGTGCCCGTACGTGTCCTCAATTGTGGGGAGGAAGAGGTCCACCTAACCAAGTATACCACGCTCGCCAAACTGTTCACTGTCAATAATAGTGTAATACAGACACCTGAACCCTTGGTCCCGTCAAACGTGGCGGAGAACAAAGGTTCTGCAGAGCACTCGAAAGACTGGTGTCGGGAATTGCATGTGGGCACTGACTCTACCCCATCTCATCAAATACAGGGGGCTTACAGGGTGGTACACGAGTACGAGCAGGTATTCAGCAAACACCCCTCAGATTTTGGGCAGGTGAAAGGGATCCAACATCACATCCCCACGGGAGATCACCGACCCATAAAAGAGAGATATCGCCCTGTACCCCCAGCTCATTACCAGTGTGCCAAGGACATGTTGCGGGAAATGAAGGAGGCTGGGGTGGTGAGAGACAGCTGTAGCCCCTGGGCAGCTCCGTTAGTCCTTGTTAAAAAAAAAGATGGTACAATGAGGATGTGTGTTGATTACAGGCAGTTGAATCGCATTACACATAAGGATGCATACCCACTGCCCAGGATAGAGGAGTCTCTGGCTGCCTTAAAATCTGCTAATTACTTCTCTACCTTAGATCTCACCAGTGGGTACTGGCAGGTTCCTGTGGCGGAGGCGGACAAAGAGAAGACGACCTTCACGACGCCAATGGGTCTCTGTGAGTTCAATTACATGCCCTTCGGATTGTGCAATGCTCCCGGAACGTTCCAGAGGATGATGGAGTGCTGCCTGGGACACCTGAACTTTGAAACCGTGCTGCTATATCTGGATGACGTCATAGTCTTCTCTAAAACCTACGAAGACCATCTGAAGCACCTGGCCGAGGTGTTTGAAGCCTTGTCCAACTTCGGCCTAAAAGTGAAACCGTCCAAGTGTCATCTGCTGAAACCTAAAGTGCAGTACCTGGGCCATGTGGTGAGTAGTGTTGAGCATTCCGATACTGCAAGTATCGGGTATCGGCCGATACTTGCTGTATCGGAATTTCCGATACCGAGATCCGATACTTTTATGGTATCGGGTATCGGGTATCGCAACAACATTAATGTAATAATGTGTAAAAAAGAGAATTAAAATAAAAAATATCGCTATACTCACCTGTCCGACGCAGCCGGGACCTCAGCGAGGGAACCGGCAGCGTTGTTTGTTTAAATTTCGCGCTTTTACTTGGTTACGTGAAGTCCCGGCTTGTGATTGGTCAGGGCGGCCATGTTGCCGGGACGCGGACCAATCACAGCAAGCCGTGACGAAATTACGTCACGGCTTGCTGTGATTGGTCCGCGTCCCGGCAACATGGCCGCCATTAACCAATCACAAGCCGGGACGTCACGGGAGGCTGGACATGCGCGTATTTTGAAAAGCGCGCGTGTCCAGCCTCCAGTGACGTCCCGGCAACATGGCCGCCATTAACCAATCACAAGCCGGGACGTCACGGGAGTCTGGACATGCGCGTATTTTGAAAAGCGCGCGTGTCCAGCCTCCAGTGACGTCCCGGCAACATGGCCGCCATTAACCAATCACAAGCCGGGACGTCACGGGAGGCTGGACATGCGCATATTTTGAAAAGCGCGCGTGTCCAGCCTCCAGTGACGTCCCGGCAACATGGCCGCCATTAACCAATCACAAGCCGGGACGTCACTGGAGGCTGGACACGCGCGCTTTTCAAAATACGCGCATGTCCAGCCTCCCGTGACGTCACGGCTTGTGATTGGTTAATGGCGGCCATGTTGCCGGGACGCGGACCAATCACAGCAAGCCGTGACGTAATTTCGTCACGGCTTGCTGTGATTGGTCCGCGTCCCGGCAACATGGCCGCCCTGACCAATCACAAGCCGGGACTTCACGTAACCAAGTAAAAGCGCGAATTTTAAACAACGCTGCCGGTTCCCTCGCTGAGGTCCCGGCTGCGTCGGACAGGTGAGTATAGCGATATTTTTTATTTTAATTCTTTATTTTACACATTAATATGGTTCCCAGGGCCTGAAGGAGAGTTTCCTCTCCTTCAGACCCTGGGAACCATCAGGAATACCGTCCGATACTTGAGTCCCATTGACTTGTATTGGTATCGGGTATCGGTATCGGATTGGATCCGATACTTTGCCGGTATCGGCCGATACTTTCCGATACCGATACTTTCAAGTATCGGACGGTATCGCTCAACACTAGTGGTGAGCGCTGAAGGAGTGGCCCCAGACCCCGACAAGGTCACAGTGATCAAGGACTGGCCAAAGCCCAGTGACCTCCAAGAAGTCCGGCAGTTCCTCGGGCTGGTAGGCTATTACCGGAGGTTCATTAAAGACTTCACCAAGAAGGCCGCACCCTTGCAAAACCTGTTGGTGGGCCAACCAAAGAAGACCAAGGGGAAGAACACCCCCTTCGACTGGAACGGGGAGCTGGAGGAATCCTTCACCTGCTTGAAGTCGGCGCTGACGGGAGAAGAGGTACTGGCTTACCCCGAATACGACCAACCGTTTGTGCTGTACACAGATGCCAGTAATGTGGGACTAGGAGCCGTGCTGTCTCAAGTCCAGAAAGGCAAAGAAAGAGTGATCGCTTACGCCAGCAGGAAACTCCGTCCCACGGAAAGGAACCCTGACAACTACAGTTCCTTCAAACTGGAATTCCTTGCCCTTGTCTGGGCAGTGACAGAGAGGTTTAAGCACTACCTGGCCTCCGCGAAATTCACCGTCTTCACGGACAACAATCCGCTAACGCATCTGGGTACTGCCAAACTCGGGGCTTTGGAACAGCGGTGGATGGCCCGGCTGTCCAACTATGATTTCACCATCAAATATCGGGCAGGACACCAGAATGCCAATGCCGAGGCTCTGTCCCGAATGCCCAATTTACCAGAAGTGGGAGAAGACCCGGAGGCACTTGAAGAGGTGGAGCTGCCTGCCTTCCATCGCCCCAAAGCCACTCAGAACTCTCACCATGTGAAGAACAGGCACAAGAACCAACCGGATGCCACGTTGAATCCCCTGCCCCACCACGGATGGGCAGAAACCCAGAATAGTGACCCCGCGGTCCGTCAGGTGAAGGAGCTCTTGACGCAGGCTGGGTTACACCCTGGCCCAGATGATCCACAAGAAACCCAACAGCTGTGGAAGGGGAGAAGCAAGCTGTTTATCCATGATGGCAAGCTGTGCAGGAGGAGCATCGACCCACGTACTCATGAATTGGTGTGGCAGATAGTGGTGCCAAGGCGAGATGCGCCCATGGTTCTGGGAGCCTACCATGATGGAGCCGGACACTTCGGATGGAGGAAGCTGGAGAAGCTACTCCGAGGGAGGTTCTATTGGATTGGCATGAAGAGAACCATTGAGAAGTGGTGTCGGGAGTGTGGTCCATGTAGTCTGCGCAGAAAGGACCGTGACAGTCAACGGGCTCCCCTGCGGCCTATCATCACCAAATGGCCGCTTGAACTGGTCGCGCTGGATCATGTGAAGCTGACACCTAGCTGGTCGGGCTATATCTACGCCCTTACCATCGTGGACCACTACTCCAGGTTTTTGGTGGTTGTGCCTGTTAAAGATCTAACGGCCAGGACTGCCGCCAGGGCCTTCCAGCAGCACTTTTGTAGGCCCCATGGCTACCCAGAGAAGGTACTGACCGACCAGGGACCTGCCTTTGAAGCAGAAGTGTTCCAGGAATTCTGCCAACTGTACGGGTGTAAGAAGATCAGAACCACACCATACCACCCTCAAACCAACGGGATGTGCGAGAAGATGAACCAGGTAGTAATCGATTTATTGAAGACCTTGCCTGTGGAGGAACGGAACCTGTGGCCGACAAAGTTGCCTGACTTGGTGGATATGTACAATCACATCCCAGTAAGTTCCACCAACTGTACTCCAGCGTACCTGATGCGAGGAAGGTCTAGTCGGTTACCCGTTGATCTGGATATGGGGGTCCTAGTACCCGAAGATACCTCGCCGGAGGCAGATTGGGATACAGAAAGGCAGCGAAGATACCGCGAAGTACAGGAGTGTGTAGAGAGAAGTCTCGCCCAGGCTAGGCAGAAACAAGAAAGGGACTACAATCAACACGCTCCTGCGATTCCCCTGTCACCTGGTGAGCAAGTGCTTAAACGAAAGAGGAGGTTACACAAGCTCGATGACCAATGGGAAGCGGAACCGTATACCATCTTGCCATCCGACTTTGACAACACTAAGGTCTGTCTCATCAGCAAGGACAGAGGGGAGACCTCGACAGCGGTATCCAGGGATCACCTTAAGGTCTGCCCCGATAAGTTGAAAGGGAGGGGCACGGCCCCAGAAATCTCCCCGCCGGTGGAAAAGGAGAAGATGTTCCATACTGTCCTTGGTGACTTTCCCCAGTCCTGGACTCAGATAAACCAAGCCGTCGTGGTACCTGTCATAATGTTTCAACAGCCGGACCCGCCAGAAACGATGGTGGTACCAGATCATCTGGCCCCGCTACCTCAACAAGCCTTACCTGATGAAGCCATGCCAACCATTGAGCCGGCAAATCCTCCCTCTGCTATCAGTGAATCTGCTGTACCCACTGTTGATAACCGCAGCTCTGAGAGCCCCAACCTGCCAGTGCTACCCAGACTCACTAGAAGTGTAGTTAGAAGACAGTGCACTACACCAGCGGTAGCAAGCATAGCGGGCCCTGTTAGGCCAATAGCAACCCCTGCGCTGCGAAGGTCCACACGCAGCACTCAAAATCAAACTCCCCTCCGCTACAAAACTTGGAGGTATTGATAAGGGCTGCTATTTAATTGAAAATGTTTGTACGCATATCTTTTTGTTACAGGTTTTTAAATGGACACTAGAGTAATGGACGGTGAATTGCTCAAAAACTTTCATAAGGGGGACCCCTTTGTTTACCCGGGGTCCCCGCTGTTTCAACCACTGAACTGAGAGTCATAAACTGTGCATGACCTAACTTTTGCAACGTTCAAGAATCCTCACCTCCCGTAAAGGGAAGCATTGTTATGTTCAATTGTTATGCTATTTCAAAAATTTGTGTGTTTTCTGTTAACATGTATTATTGTTCTTGTTTTCCCAGTCCCGGAGTACTGGATTTAACCGGGGGGAGTGCAGCACCCCAGAGTCCTGGTTGTTGCAGTACTGTGGCTCCGCCACTATGGGGAGCTATGGTACGTCTGATTGCACTAAGGAGTTTCTCTGACCAGGTACACTCACACCACACTTCACACTCCGGCCACCAGGGGGGTGGTCCTATCTAGTAGGCCACTCCTCACAACTCTGGTAAAACTGGGGGTTGGACAGGAAGACAGAGAGAAGTAGCTGGGAAGAGCTAGTGAGAGGACCTGTCAGGGATGGGATCCTGGCAGACTCCTCAGAGCAGAACAAACCAGTGAACAACGGGAATACAGTAAAGAGGAATTAGAACCAGAAGGAGTCGTGCTGTTAGACCGAGGCAACATCCTTCTGAGGCGCAAACAGTCGGTGGCCGGAACGCCGAGCAAGTAAGAGACTTTAAGTACTACTGCAAACCACGGCCGGACAGCCAATTATAGGTTGGCTGTCTCACTTAACACCTAAGCAGACAACGGAGGCAGCTGTGGGAGAGGGGCGACTCTAGGGTCCCGGAAGAACTCCAGGCCTACCCCGTCATACGGGTGCGTCCTACCATATCATCTGGGGGACGGAGAAAACGAACATCAGAGACAGACAGAAACAGTTGTGAGGACTATCCCGGGAGCTCAGCAGGGAAGAACTACAACACTCAGCGCTAGAAGGTAGACACTGATTCCCACCTGTAAAGAGAACTCCTGATGTGCCTTTGGACCGGCCGGTCTCTGACAACCCAGTTAACAGCGCTCTGGACTGAGGTCTCCAAAACCTTCAGTAAAGAGGTAAAGAGACTGCAACCTGGTGTCCTCATTATTTACAGCGACCTGCACCCCACAACTGCACCGTTACAACACCACTTATTGCACCGGACGTCCCCCCCACTGACAGACAGGGCCACGGACCAGGTCTAGCCACCGTGACAACCCCAGGACTGAGATCCCAGAGGCCCGGCTCCGGGTACCCCTCGGCCCTGCGGCGGTGTGGGGGCGCTCCATATAGCTTCAGAAGTGTGTATATATATATATATATATATATATATATATATATGTGTGTGTGTGTGTGCGCCCCAGAAAGGATCTGCCCATAGTCTCCGCACAGCTCCGCCATCATCCATTTCACAATATGATTATTTGGGTAAATCAGATTGTGATTGTTCAGTGCTGTGGAACTGCAGGACGATGCTCTGCCATGACTTCACCCCACCAGCCCCTTAGACCTTCTATATGGCAGTATGAGGGGAGCTTCCCTTTAAGAAGATGAGATTTGTGACCCCGGAGAGCAGCGTACAATCCACTGGTCAGTTTCCTGTGGATCAGTCTTTGTGAAGCCAATTAAAATAATAAAGTCAAGTCATGGTGGCCTGGTCATCGGAGCTAGACTACCTAGGCTAGTATTTCTGTGCCAAAACTTGTGGGGTTTTCTCATGCCGCAGTGTGGAGAATATACCAAGAATGGTGTCAAAGGGAAAATGATCCAGCAAAAAGGGGTTAATGGGGATGTAAAAAAATTCTCACCAAAAGGATTAGAGGAGGCTATGAATAATAATTCTAATGAAAGGATCTGAAGAGGATGTGAAGAATCGTTCTGATGATAGCGATCAGAGGAAGATGTGAAGAATCATACTGATGGGAGGATGTGAAGAATTGTTCTGATGAAAGAGGCCAGAGGAAAATGTGAAGTATTGTTCTGATGACAGGGATCAGAGTAGAATGTGAAGAATCATTCCGATGGGAGGATCAGAGAAAGATGTGAAGAATTGCTCTGATGAAAAGATTTGAAGAGGATGTGAAGAATCATAGTCCAGTATTTCAGAGCCACTTTTAGGGGGCTTCTTTTTAATCAGTTGGGTGGAGAGTATACCAAGTATGGTGTGATAGTGAAAATGATCCAGAGAAATAGGATCCTGAAGATGGAAACAATTTGTCTCGAAAAGGATTGGAGGAGGCTATGAAGAATAGTTTTAATGAAAGGATCAGAAGAGGATGTGAAGTAGCTATCTGATGAAAATGGTGAAAAATGTTAAGAATCGTTCTTATGATAGTGATCAGAGGAAGATGTGAAGAATCATTCTGATGGAAGGATATGAAGAATTGTTCTATGAAAGGATCAGAGGAGGGTGTAAAGAATCATTCTGATGAAAGGGGCTAGAGGAAGATGCGAAGAATAATTCTAAGAACCATTGTAATAAAAGAATCATAAGATGTAAAGAATCATTCTGACAAAAGGATCAGAGTGAGATGTGAAGAAACATTCTGATGGAAGGATGTGAAGAATTGTTCTGATGAAAGGATCAGAGGAGGACGTGAAGAATCATAGGCCAGTATTTCAGTGCCAAACTTGTGGGGTTCAAAAATACCAAAAATGATGATAGTGGAAATTATCCAGAGAAGGGATCCTGGATATGGAAACAATTCGTCACCAAAAAGGATTGAAGGAGGCTATGAAGAATAGCTGTAATAATAGGATCAGAAGAGGATGTGAAGGATCATTCTGATGAAAAAATATGAAGAGGATGTGAAGAACTGTGCTGATAAAATGGACCAGACGAAAATGCGAAGAATCACGCTGATGAAGTTATCAGAGGAAGACATGAATAATCATTCTGAGGTAAGACTAAGAGGAGGAAGTGAAGAATAATTCTAATGAAAAGATCAGAGGAGAGTGTAAAGAATCGTTCTGACGAAAGGGGCCAGAGGAAGATGTGAAGAATAATTCTAAGAACCATTGTGATAAAAGGATCATAAGATGTAAAGAATCATTCTGACAAAAGGATCAGAGTGAGATGTGAAGAATCAATTTGATGAAAGGAACACATTTTGGTGAAAGACTCGGAGACTTTCCTTGACAGATGTCTCCCGATTCTGATCCATTCCTGGGTTTGACTTTAAAAACTGCATTGAAGAAGCTGAATGTGGATCCGATCAGTCTCTCAGGGAGCAGATGTCAGGAACCACGAGGTAGGAGGAACGTGGCTTCCCAGTAATGCCCAATTCATTATCTTCCCTTTTCCAGGAAAATCTCATCTGTTGTCACTGGCGACTGCCCCGCAGACAATTAGGGCTGTGTTCCGTCCCCTGAGTATTCGGACCCTCTATTCTTTCTGTATGTTCAGCCATTGTGTCTGCTCTATAGATCTGCACCAATCGATACAATGTAACACAACAACAATAGAATGTTTATCAACACTGACTAATAAGCAAAGACGGAAAACGCCCAAATCCCACAACTGTCCGCAGCTTTCATCTCCAGCAAATCTCATAAAATGTAAGTTTGGGAAAAGGATTTTCCCCCCCATTAAAATGTTAAATTTTGTAATGTTATTATTATTAACCCTCTCCTGCCATGGCCAATCTTATGGGATTTCCTTACTCAGTGGTGTGTAGAGTTACCAAAAATTATGTAATAGAGGAAATTAGCCAAGTAAAGGAGATCCTGGAAATAGAAACAATTCTTCACCAAATAGATTGGAGGAGGCTACGAAGAATAGTTCTAGTGAAAGGATCAGAAGAGGCTGTGAAGGATCATTCTGATAGAAGGATCAGAAGTGTGAAAAATTGTGCTGATAAAATGGATCAGATGAAAATGTGAAGAATCGTTCTGATGAAAGAATCAGAGGGGGATGTGAAGACTAATTCTGGAAAAATCCTGAAAGAGGAAAAAAGCAAGAATGCACAGGAGGTTTCTGAAATTGAAGAGCTTGTGGTGCCGACATAAAAAAGCAGCTTCTTATTAGCATAAAAAAAAGCTTCATGTGAACATAACTTTACAGTTTATTGCAAAATGTAATATTGTCCACCCATAACAATATACAGTGGGTACGGAAAGTACTCAGACCCCTTTAAATTTTTCACTCTTTGCTTCATTGCAGCCATTTGGTAAATTCAAAAAAGTTCATTTTTTTTCTCATTAATGTACACTCTGCACCCCATCTTGACTGGAAAAAAAACAGAAATGTAGAAATTTTTGCAAATTTATTAAAAAAGAAGAACTGAAATGTAATAGCTCAGTGTCTCTGCTGGTTGGCAGGCTGAGTGCTCGCATCATTCCAGCGTTCAGCATGGCATCTACATGTAGCGGAGCTAGACTTATTTATTATCTTCTTTTACAGGAGACATGGGCTTCAGTGGATTAGATGTAAAGGTGAGTATATGTGTTTTTTTATTTCAAATAAATGTAACAGTGTCTTTATTTCAATTAAATGACTTTATTCTGGGTGTTTTTATTTACAATATGACTATGGGGTTAGTAATGGGGGCATGTTATAGACGCCACTCCATTACTAATCCTTGGGCTTCATGTCAGCTCACAATAAAAAGCCGACATCAACCTGAATACTATCACCCGACATGCCACTGCACCAGGGCAAGAGGGAAGAGCAGAGAATAAGCGCCACAAGTAATGCATCTTATGGATGCACCATTTCTGGGAAAGCTGAGAGCTGATGTTTAAGTCTGGGAGGGGGCCAATATCCATGGCCCCTTCCTAGCTTAGTAATATCAGCTCAAAGCTGTCTGCCTAGCCTTTGCTGGTTATTAATTATAGGGGGAATGTCATTTCGGGACCCCGATTTTAATAACCAGTGAAGGTTAAGTATACAGCTGTGAGCTGATATTAATAGCTTGGGAAGCTCCATCGGTATTACACCCTTCCCAGGCTATAAACATCAGCTGTCCGCTTTCTTTCAGCTGGTTATTAAAATTTCGGGGGATCGCACAACATTTTTTTCTGTAATTTATTGATTTATTAATTAAATACATGTACAGTAAGCTACACAAGCAATGTACTAATTATATATGTCACTCACATATTTCTATCTATCAATGGAGCCATATCCTCACGTCTTCTACGTGTCCTTGTGCATTTGTGCCGAGCATTACATTGTGATTGGTACAATACAGGATGGAGCCGTTTCATCACGTCTTGTACGTGTCCTTGTGCATTTGTGCCGAGCGTTACAATGTGACCTGTTGTGAATTTACCTTTTGGCTCCCTCTAGTGGCTACTAGTGATTTGACTCTGGGTATGTCATTCATCCCTTGTATGCTCACCTGGGTCGTTAGGTCAGGGGTGTTGCTATATAAGCTCCCTGGACCTTCGGTTCAATGCCTGGCAACGTTGATATCAGAGCTAATCTGTAGTGCTCTTGTCTTCTGATCCTGGTTCCTGTTTGATTAAGCTAAGTCTGCTTTCTTGCTTTTTGCTATTTGTTTTTGTTTGCATTTTTGTCCAGCTTGTATATAATCTGTATCCTGACCTTGCTGGAAGCTCTAGGGTGGCTGGTGTTCTCCCCCCGGGCCGTTAGACGGTTCGGGGGTTCTTGAATCTCCAGCGTGGATTTTTGATAGGGTTTTTGTTGACCATATAAGTTATCTTACTACATTCTGCTATTAGTAAGTGGGCCTCTCTTTGCTAAACCTAGTTCATCTCTGTGTTTGTCATTTCTTCTTACCTCACCGTTATTATTTGTGGGGGGCTTGTATCCTACTTTTGGGGTCCTTTCTCTGGAGGCAAGAGAGGTCTTTGTTTTCCTCTTCTAGGGGTAGTTAGCTCTCCGGCTGGCGCGAGACATCTAGCGACCAACGTAGGCATGTTCCCCGGCTACTTCTAGTGTTGGCGTTAGGAGTAGATATATGGTTAACCCAGTTACCACTGCCCTATGAGCTGGATTTTTGTACTTCGCAGACTGGCTGATATCTCTGAGACCCTCGCCATTGGGGTCATAACAGTGATGGTGGCCAGGTTAAGAATGTGATGGTGGGTTTTCCCATTCCCACAGGTCTGAATGATTCCATGGCCCTGGCAATTCAAATTGACCGGCGGTTGCGGGAGCGCAAAACCGCAAATTCCCTCATGGTGTTATCTGAACAGGCACCTGATTTAATGCAATGTGATAGAATCCTGACTAGAAATGAGCGGAAAATTCATAGACGCCAGAATGGCTTGTGTTACTACTGTGGTGATTCTACACATGTTATCTCAGCATGCTCTAAGCGTCCTACTAAGGTTGTTAGTCCTGTCGCCATTGGTAATTTGCAACCTAAGTTTATTCTATCTGTAACTTTGATTTGCTCACTGTCATCGTATCCTGTCATGGCGTTTGTGGATTCAGGTGCTGCCCTGAGTCTTATGGATCTGTCATTTGCCAAGCGCTGCGGTTTTGTTCTTGAGCCATTAGAAAATCCTATCCCTCTTAGGGGTATTGATGCTACGCCATTGGCAGAAAATAAACCGCAGTTTTGGACACAGGTTACCATGTGCATGACTCCTGAACATCGGGAGGTGATACGTTTTCTTGTTCTGCATAAGATGCATGATTTGGTTGTTTTGGGTTTGCCATGGTTACAGACCCATAATCCAGTCTTGGACTGGAAGGCAATGTCTGTGTCAAGTTGGGGCTGTCATGGAATTCATGGAGATTCCCTGCCCGTGTCTATTGCTACTTCTACGCCTTCGGAAGTTCCGGCGTATTTGTCTGATTATCAGGATGTCTTCAGCGAGTCTAGGTCAAGTGCATTGCCTCCTCATAGGGAATGTGACTGTGCAATAGATTTGATTCCAGGCAGTAAGTTTCCTAAGGGAAGACTGTTTAATCTGTCGGTACCTGAACATACCGCGATGCGTTCATATATCAAGGAGTCTCTGGAGAAGGGGCATATCCGTCCTTCTTCTTCCCCTCTTGGTGCGGGATTTTTTTTTGTGGCCAAGAAGGACGGATCTTTGAGGCCTTGTATTGACTATCGGCTTTTAAATAAGATCACTGTCAAATTTCAGTATCCTTTGCCGCTGTTGTCAGACTTGTTTGCCCGGATTAAAGGTGCCAAGTGGTTCACCAAGATAGACCTTCGTGGTGCGTACAACCTTGTGCGCATTAAGCAAGGAGATGAATGGAAAACCGCATTCAATACGCCCGAAGGTCATTTTGAGTACTTGGTGATGCCATTTGGGCTCTCTAATGCACCTTCAGTTTTTCAGTCCTTTATGCATGACATCTTCCGGAAGTATCTGGATAAATTTTTGATCGTTTATCTGGATGATATTCTGGTGTTTTCTGATGATTGGGACTCGCATGTGGAGCAGGTCAGGATGGTTTTCAAGATTTTGCGTGAAAATTCTTTGTTTGTTAAAGGCTCAAAGTGTCTCTTTGGTGTACAGAAGGTTCCCTTTTTAGGGTTCATTTTTTCCCCTTCTGCTGTGGATATGGACCCAGTCAAGGTCCGAGCTATTCATGATTGGACTCAACCCTCGTCAGTTAAGAGTCTTCAGAAGTTCTTGGGTTTTGCTAACTTCTACCGTCGTTTTATCGCTAATTTTTCTAGCGTTGTTAAACCGTTGACGGATATGACCAAGAAAGGCTCTGATGTGGCTAACTGGGCTCCTGCTGCCGTGGAGGCTTTCCAGGAGTTGAAACGCCGGTTTACTTCGGCGCCTGTTTTGTGCCAGCCTGACATCTCACTTCCCTTTCAGGTTGAGGTGGATGCTTCGGAGATTGGGGCAGGGGCCGTTTTGTCGCAGAGAGGCCCTGGTTGCTCTACTATGAGACCTTGTGCCTTTTTCTCTAGGAAGTTTTCGCCGGCAGAGCGAAATTATGATGTGGGCAATCGGGAGTTGTTGGCCATGAAGTGGGCATTTGAGGAGTGGCGTCATTGGCTCGAGGGTGCTAAGCATCGTGTGGTGGTATTGACTGATCACAAAAATCTGATGTATCTCGAGTCTGCTAAACGTCTGAATCCTAGACAGGCCCGCTGGTCATTGTTTTTCTCCCGTTTTGACTTTGTGGTCTCGTATTTACCAGGTTCTAAGAATGTGAAGGCCGATGCTCTGTCTAGGAGCTTTGTGCCTGATGCTCCTGGAGTCGCTGAACCTGTGGGTATTCTTAAGGAAGGAGTTATCTTGTCAGCTATTTCTCCAGATCTGCGACGTGTGTTGCAGAGATTTCAGGCTGGTAGGCCTGACTCTTGTCCACCTGACAGATTGTTTGTGCCTGCTAAATGGACCAACAGAGTCATTTCCGAGGTTCATTCCTCAGTGTTGGCAGGGCACCCGGGAATTTTTGGCACCAGAGATCTGGTGGCCAGGTCCTTTTGGTGGCCTTCCTTGTCAAGGGATGTGCGGTCATTTGTGCAGTCCTGTGGTACTTGTGCTCGAGCTAAGCCTTGCTGTTCACGTGCCAGCGGGTTGCTCTTGCCCTTGCCTGTCCCGAAGAGACCTTGGACACACATCTCTATGGATTTCATTTCGGATCTTCCGGTGTCTCAGGGCATGTCTGTCATCTGGGTGATATGTGATCGTTTCTCCAAGATGATCCATCTGGTTCCTTTGCCTAAGCTGCCTTCCTCTTCTGATCTGGTTCCTGTGTTCTTCCAGAACGTGGTTCGTTTGCACGGCATTCCTGAGAATATTGTGTCGGACAGAGGATCCCAGTTTGTTTCCAGGTTCTGGCGATCCTTTTGTGGTAGGATGGGCATTGAATTGTCGTTTTCGTCCGCTTTTCATCCACAGACTAACGGACAAACGGAACGTACTAATCAGACTCTGGAGGCGTATTTGAGGTGTTTTGTCTCTTCTGATCAGGATGATTGGGTGACCTTCTTGCCGTTGGCTGAGTTTGCCCTTAATAATCGGGCTAGTTCCGCTACTTTGGTTTCGCCATTTTTCTGCAACTCCGGTTTCCATCCTCGTTTTTCCTCGGGACATGTGGAGCCTTCTGACTGTCCTGGAGTGGATTCTGTGGTGGATAGGTTGCAGCGGATCTGGAATCATGTGGTGGACAACTTGAAGTTGTCACAGGAGAAGGCTCAGCGTTTTGCCAACCGCCGCCGCGGTGTGGGTCCCCGACTTCGTGTTGGGGATTTGGTATGGCTGTCTTCTCGATTTGTTCCTATGAAGGTCTCCTCTCCCAAATTTAAGCCTCGATTCATTGGTCCTTACAAGATATTGGAGATCCTTAATCCTGTATCCTTTCGCCTGGATCTTCCGGTGTCGTTTGCCATTCACAACGTATTTCATAGGTCCTTGTTGCGGCGGTACTTGTGCCTGTGGTTCCTTCTGCTGAGCCTCCTGCTCCGGTGTTGGTTGAGGGCGAGTTGGAGTACGTGGTGGAGAAGATCTTAGATTCTCGTCTCTCCAGGCGGAGGCTTCAGTACCTGGTCAAGTGGAAGGGCTATGGTCAGGAGGATAATTCCTGGGTGGTCGCCTCTGATGTGCATGCGGCCGATTTAGTTCGTGCCTTTCACGCCGCTCATCCTGATCGCCCTGGTGGTCTTGGTGAGGGTTCGGTGACCCCTCACTAAGGGGGGGGGTACTGTTGTGAATTTACCTTTTGGCTCCCTCTAGTGGCTACTAGTGATTTGACTCTGGGTATGTCATTCATCCCTTGTATGCTCACCTGGGTCGTTAGGTCAGGGGTGTTGCTATATAAGCTCCCTGGACCTTCAGTTCAATGCCTGGCAACGTTGATATCAGAGCTAATCTGTAGTGCTCTTGTCTTCTGATCCTGGTTCCTGTTTGATTAAGCTAAGTCTGCTTTCTTGCTTTTTGCTATTTGTTTTTGTTTGCATTTTTGTCCAGCTTGTATATAATCTGTATCCTGACCTTGCTGGAAGCTCTAGGGTGGCTGGCGTTCTCCCCCCGGGCCGTTAGACGGTTCGGGGGTTCTTGAATCTCCAGCGTGGATTTTTGATAGGGTTTTTGTTGACCATATAAGTTATCTTACTACATTCTGCTATTAGTAAGTGGGCCTCTCTTTGCTAAACCTAGTTCATCTCTGTGTTTGTCATTTCTTCTTACCTCACCGTTATTATTTGTGGGGGGCTTGTATCCTACTTTTGGGGTCCTTTCTCTGGAGGCAAGAGAGGTCTTTGTTTTCCTCTTCTAGGGGTAGTTAGCTCTCCGGCTGGCGCGAGACATCTAGCGACCAACGTAGGCATGTTCCCCGGCTACTTCTAGTGTTGGCGTTAGGAGTAGATATATGGTTAACCCAGTTACCACTGCCCTATGAGCTGGATTTTTGTACTTCGCAGACTGGCTGATATCTCTGAGACCCTCGCCATTGGGGTCATAACAGTGACCGGTACAATATAGGATGGAGCCGTATCCTCATGTCTTGTACGTGTCCCTGTGCATGTGGGTCGAGTGTTACATTGTGACCGGTACAATACAGGATAAAGCCGTATCCTCACAGGTCACTATAGATTTTGTGGCTTTGTCTGTGATCAATGTGAGGTCGGGAGATTACATTGTAACACAGAACGTATCTGAAGACATCGATAATTGACTCGATGACCTCATTACCGATGACGATGTCGATGGACATAATGACAAAGAAGAGGATTGGTTTTTCTTCTCAATTATTGGAATTCCTCCATTGAAGTTTCCTCCTGAGATCAGAGAATTCACCCACAACACATCAGTCCTTGAGTCGTCCTTGTTTGTCAGGTCTTGTTTTCTGCTGGACCTTGATCTAATGGATCGTAATTAATTCTGACAGGTCCCTTATAATGAGCTCTTGTGACAGCAGCAATAACAACGCAGACTGCTCAGGTCTTACCACCATATTCTCTCAGGGTTACTGTAGGTTTCCTAACAACGTGATTCCACAAGATTGTGACTGACAACCATCGTAATGTTCCTGCATAGAAAACACTAGACAGAAAGCAATTATTACCCCTACTGTAAGGACAAAAATCCACAAGGGACATTGTATCCAGTGCAGACAGTGCTCTGTGAGCTGAATACATCAGCAGCAGCTGCACAGATCTCTGCTGGATTGTTAGAATGTATCAGTCTGGAGTCCGGAATGTTTAGCTCACAGAGCATTGTCTGTACTGGAAACATTGTATCAGCAGCTGCACAGATCTCTGCTGGATTGTTACAATGTATCAGTCTGGAGTCCGGGATGTTTAGCTCACAGAGCATTGTCTGTACTGGAAACATTGTATCAGCAGCTGCACAGATCTCTGCTGGATTGTTACAATGTATCAGTCTGGAGTCCGGGATGTTTAGCTCACAGAGCATTGTCTGTACTGGAAACATTGTATCAGCAGCTGCACAGATCTCTGCTGGATTGTTGCAATGTATCAATCTGAAGTCCGGAATGTTGAGCACACAGAGCATTGTCTGTACTGGAAACATTGTATCAGCAGCTGCACAGATCTCTGCTGGATTGTTGCAATGTATCAGTCTGAAGTCCGGAATGTTGAGCACACAGAGTATTGTCTGTACTGGAAACATTGTATCAGCAGCTGCACAGATCTCTGCTGGATTGTTGCAATGTATCAGTCTGGAGTCCGGAATGTTTAGCTCACAGAGCATTGTCTGTACTGGAAACATTGTATCAGCAGCTGCACAGATCTCTGCTGGATTGTTACAATGTATCAGTCTGGAGTCCGGGATGTTTAGCTCACAGAGCATTGTCTGTACTGGATACATTGTATCAGCAGCTGCACAGATCTCTGCTGGATTGTTACAATGTATCAGTCTGAAGTCCGGGATGTTTAGCTCACAGAGCATTGTCTGTACTGGAAACATTGTATCAGCAGCTGCACAGATCTCTGCTGGATTGTTACAATGTATCAGTCTGGAGTCCGGGATGTTTAGCTCACAGAGCATTGTCTGTACTGGAAACATTGTATCAGCAGCTGCACAGATCTCTGCTGGATTGTTGCAATGTATCAGTCTGAAGTCCGGAATGTTGAGCACACAGAGCATTGTCTGTACTGGAAACATTGTATCAGCAGCTGCACAGATCTCTGCTGGATTGTTGCAATGTATCAGTCTGAAGTCCGGAATGTTGAGCACACAGAGCATTGTCTGCACTGGATACATTGTATCAGCTGAGAGCAGTGTTCTCATTCACTGACAGCAAGCAGGAATCAGCTTATGTTATCAGTAATGACATATGACATTTAGAAAGAAATGACAATTCTTCCTTTTTAGATTACTCATTCCCAAAGACAGACAGATGGGCGGGGGTCCTGCTGTTCGGACCCCTTGTGATCAGCTGCTATAACAAGGAAGCTGCAATGTAAATTGTCATTGAAAATAAACAACATCCACTGATTTCAGTAATGGGGCCGGTTTAGGTTTTTTTTTTTACTTAAATCCATGTATTTGCAGCTAAAAATCATTTTTGTACTTTGACTTCATTCAAATTTTTGCACTAGTTTGCTTTATTGTTTCCCTGCACATTCAACTTTCATGTGGTCTGTGATCATAAATCCGCTGAGAGGAACTAAGAAAAGGCAGAAAAAAGTTAGGAAAGCCACCAGTGCACCTTCAGAACGAGCTCACTGATGGTCTTTTAGTTAACTCATTCTGCAGCCAGCAATAGACAGTGAAACACAGAAGCTATAGAAGGCAAAGGGTGCAAAATATTTCATGAAACCCAATTCCAAAAATTATTTTTAGTAAAAAGAAAATTTGTCCTACAAAATAGGTAATCGGTTTAAAAAAGGACCTGACACTGGCTCCAAAAAAAAACAACAACAAAAAAAAACAATCCTCCATATAAAACAAAATACAGCGCAGATGGAGCCGACATTGCTGCATTGCAGTGTACAGAGACGAAGTGCAGATGTGAGATCTGTGGAGGGGACACTGTATCTGCAGCCAGAATAATCAGTTACATCAGGTACATGTCTCTAAGGGTACCGTCTCACAGTGGCACTTTGGTCGCAACGACGGTACGATCCGTGACGTTCCAGCGATATACATACGATCTCGCTGTGTCTGACACGCTACTGCGATCAGGGACCCCGCTGAGAATCATACGTCGTAGCAGATTGTTTGAAACTTTATTTCATCGCTGGATCACCCGCTGTCATCGCTGGATCGGTGTGTGTGACACCGATCCAACGATGCGTTCGCTTGTAACCAGGGTAAATATCGGGTTACTAAGCGCAGGGCCGCGCTTAGTAACCCGATGTTTACCCTGGTTACCATTGTAAATGTAAAAAAACAAAAACACTACATACTCACATTCCGGTGACTGTCACGTCCCTCGCCGTCAGCTTCCCGCACTGACTGTGAGCGCCGGCTGTAAAGTAAAAGCAGAGCACAGCGGTGACGTCACCGCTGTGCTTTACGGCCGGCACTGACACAGTCAGTGCGGGAAGCTGACGGCGAGGGACGTGACAGTCACCGGAATGTGAGTATGTAGTCGGGTTATCCACAAATCTCATTGATGAGGAGTTTGCGCGCACAGCAGGTTTTAGGATTGAAAAACTGTCTCATCCTATCCGTGTGGTCACCATCAATGCTGCTCCTCTCTCTCAGGGGGAGATTACTGAATTTGTGGCTGAGGTGAAACTCCACATTGGGGTTCTACATTCCGAGCGGGTTACATATAAGGTGCTCAGGAATCTTCCTGCTCAGGTGGTTTTGGGTTTTCCTTGGTTGTCTACACACAACCCGGTAATTGACTGGAAAACTCAGGACATAATTCAGTGGAGCGAGTTCTGCCAGGAGAATTGCCTGGCCACATGTGTGGCTGCGGTGACTTCAAGCGTTCCGGAGTCACTTCTGGATTTTGTGGATGTGTTCTCTGAGAAGGGTTGTTCAGAGTTGCTGCCACATCGTCCCTATGACTGTTCTATCAGGTTTAAACCAGGGGCCAAATTGCCTAAAGCAATGATGTTTAACATCTCTGGTCCGGAGAGACAAGCGTTAAAAGATTATATTGCTGAAAGCTTGAGCAAAGGGCACATCAGGCCGTCATCCTCGCCGGTGGCAGCAGGGTTCTTCTTCGAGAAGAAGAAAGATGGCGGATTACGCCCGTGTTTGGATTTCAGGGAGTTGAACCAGATTACGGTTCGTGATCCATACCCGATGCCATTGATACCAGATTTGTTCAACTAGGTGGCGGGTGCTAAGTGGTTTACCAAGCTTGACCTCAGGGGGGCGTACAACCTCATAAGAGTCCGTCAAGGTGATGAGTGGAAGACGGCTTTTAATACCCCTGAGGGTCATTTTGAAAATTTGGTGATGCCATTTGGGTTGACTAACGCACCTGTAGTGTTCCAACATTTCATCAATGATGTGTTTTTGCATGTTTTGGGGAAATTCGTTATCGTGTACCTAGATTACATTCTCATATATTCTTGCGACCGTGATACTCATTTAGAGCATATCAGGCAGGTGTTACAGCTTCTCAGAGAGAATAAGCTGTATGGTAAACTTGAGAAATGTGTATTTTCTGTTCAAGAGTTGCCTTTCTTGGGTTATATTGTGTCTGCTTCTGGTTTTAAAATGGACGCCGCTAAGGTGCAGGCGGTGCTGCATTGGGAACGGCCTGATAACCTGAAAGCACTTCAGCGGTTCCTTGGGTTTTCTAACTACTATAGGAAATTTATCAAGGATTTTTCCATCATTGCTAAACCGCTAACTGACATGACTAAAAAGGGTACCAATTTCTCCATTTGGCCTGAGGCTGCTGTGCGCGCATTTGAATTTCTCAAGAACAGTTTTGTTTCAGCCCCCATTCTTGTGCAGCCAGACGTATCAAAACCCTTTGTTGTGGAAGTCGATGCGTCTGAGGTTGGTGTGGGGGCGGTACTATCACAAGGCTCATCTTTGAGTGGTTTGCGTCCGTGCGCCTATTTCTCCAAGAAACTGTCGTCCGCCGAACGTAACTACGATATCGGCAACAGGGAGTTGGCAATTAAGTTGGCCTTTGAGGAATGGCGACACTTCTTGGAGGGGTCGGTTCATCAGGTAACTGTTATTACCGACCATAAGAATCTGCTGTATTTGGAGTCAGCCAAGCGTCTGTCTCCCAGGCAGGCTCGCTGGGCATTGTTTTTTTCGCGGTTCAATTTTGTTGTCACTTACAGACCGGGGTCTAAAAACACTAAAGCGGATGCTCTGTCCAGGTGTTTTCCGGGGGGAGAACCTCGGGAGGATCCAGTACCCATCCTCCAAAAGGGTGTTGTGGTTTCGGCTCTCACTACCGAGGTTGAGGCTGAGATTGCCGAGGCTCAGGAGGAGGTACCATCTGAGCTTCCCATCAACAAATCTTTTGTACCGCTTCATCTCCGCATAAAGGTTTTGGTGGAGCATCATGATGCTGTCCTGGCTGGCCACCCAGGGGTTAGAGGTACCTTGGAGTTGGTGTCACGTCGGTTTTGGTGGCCCAAGATCCGACAGGACGTGGTCTCATACGTGTCAGCTTGTACCACGTGCGCTAGGGCTAAGACGCCCCGCTCCTGTCCTGTTGGCACACTACTTCCTCTTGAGGTACCTAGTAAGCCATGGACGGAAATCTCCATGGATTTCATCACTGATTTGCCCTCATCAGCTGGGAACACGGTCATCTTGGTGATTGTTGATCGGTTTTCAAAAATGTCGCACTTTGTGTCTTTGCCTTCGTTGCCTTAAGGTACCGTCACATTTAGCGATGCTGCAGCGATCCAGACAACGATCCCGATCGCTGCAGCGTCGCTGTTTGGTCGCTGGAGAGCTGTCACACAGACAGCTCTCCAGCGACCAACGATGCCGAGGTCCCCGGGTAACCAGGGTAAACATCGGGTTACTAAGCGCAGGGCCGCGCTTAGTAACCCGATGTTTACCCTGGTTACCAGCGTAAAAGTAAAAAAAACCAAACACTACATACTTACCTTCCGCTGTCTGTCCCCCAGCATTCTGCTTCTCTGCACTGTGTAAGCACAGCGGCCGGAAAACACAGCGGTGACGTCACTGCTGTGCCCTGCTTTCCGGCTGGCACTTTACACAGTGCAGAGAAGCACAGCGCCGGGGGACAGACAGCGGAAGGTAAGTATGTAGTGTTTGTTTTTTTTTACTTTTACGCTGGTAACCAAGGTAAATATCGGGTTACTAAGCGCGGCCCTGCGCTTAGTAACCCGATGTTTACCCTGGTTACCAGTGAAGACATCGCTGGATCGGTGTCACACACACCGATCCAGCGATGTCTGCGGGAGATCCAGCGACAAAATAACGTGCTGGCCTCCTAGCTCCGACCAACGACATCACAGCAGGATCCAGATCGCTGCTGCGTGTCAAACACAACGATATCGCTAGCCAGGACGCTGCAACGTCACGGATCGCTAGCGATATTGTTGTTATGTTGTTCAGTGTGAAGGTACCTTAACGCTAAGACTCTGTCTCAGGTATTTGTGCAGGAGGTGGTCAGACTTCATGGGGTTCCGTCTGACATCGTGTCTGATAGGGGGTCTCAGTTTGTGGCAAAATTTTGGAAAGCATTTTGCTCACGGCTGGGGATCAAGTTGTCTTATTCTTTGGCGTTTCATCCTCAGTCAAATGGTCAGACTGAGCGTATGAACCAAAATTTGGAACAGTACCTACGCTGCTTTGTCTCTGATAACCAGGAGGAGTGGTCTACCTTTCTTCCTTTGGCTGAGTTTGCCATCAATAATCACCGCCAGGAGTCGTCTGGGGAGCCTCCGTTTTTTTGTGTTTACGGGCGACATCCTCAATTTTGTACTTTGAGTCAGAGGGGCTCTTCCGGCGTTCCGGAGGAGGACCAGTTAGGAGCACAATTGTCATCAGTCTGGAGGAGAGTTAAACAGCGCCTGTTGAGTATGGGTGCTAGGTACAAACGTGTGGCTGACAGTAGGCGTGTGCCAGGTCCGGACCTGAGTGTGGATGACTGGGTGTGGTTATCCACAAAAAACATAAGACTCAAAATACCGTCCCTTAAATTGGGTCCACGGTTTATTGGTCCATTTAGGGTCACCGCCGTCATTAACCCAGTAGCATACCGATTGGAGCTCCCTACGGTGTATAAGATACACAACGTGTTCCACAGGTCTCTTCTAAAGAAGGTGGTGGGTTCTGTGGACGCGGCACCTATGCCACCTCCAGTCTTGGTGGATGGTAATTTGGAATTTGAAGTCTCCATGGTGGTTGACTCTCGTGTAGTGCGCTGCACTTTACAGTACTTGGTACACTGGCGTGGTTATGGGCCTGAGGAGAGGTCCTGGGTACCAGCCTCGGACATTCATGCGGATCGGCTGGTCAGGTTTTTTCATCGTCGCCATCCAGACAAGCCGGGTCCTATAAGCTGTGAGGGCCCTGGGGTCCCTCGTAGAAGGCGGGGTACTGTCATGTCAGACGCTGTTCCGACCAGGTCATTCGACAGACAGCGGTAATTCCTCTTTTGACCACTATTTGCTCATTGGCGTCGGCTAGATTTTATCTAGCTGTTCCGGGGTTAATTTACCTGATCCTCGGATTGGAAGCTGGGCCATGCCCATTGCCTTTAAATAGTTCTCCTGATCATTGGGCGTCACCGATTATAGCTTCTGTCTTGTGTGTTGTTATCTCGGTCTGGAGTGGAGAGCTGGTTGTTGGAGATTCGTTGCTGGTGGTGTATTTTCCTTTGTCTTATTTACGCCTTCCTATATCTGTATTTATTTTGCCCTACACATTTATAGTGTATTCCTGAGTGACTGCGGCATATTGTATATTTTCCTTTACCCTTGTCTGTGCTTACTGTGGGTATTGGTGAGTTACCTCTTCCTGGGTGGTGGGCGGAGGTTTCAGCTTAGGGTTGAAACAGGAGGCAGGGTGAGGTTCGAGGCCTGGACATGCACACCATCAGTGTAAACTTCAGGTAGAGGGTCAGCCAGGATTTCCCTAGTCTGAGGGAAATTGCAGGGGCCCGGGTTATTAGCTCTCGCTCACCTAGTCTCCCCGTGACATGAAGATCCTGTGCCCGAACACGACCCCGATGCTGCTGTGCCCGAACCCGAAAATGCTGTGCCCGAACCCGACGCTGCTATGCCCGAACCCGACGATTCTGTGCCCAAACACGACCCCGACGCTGCTGTTGCAGCGTCCCAGAGTCCTGGTCGTTGCAGTACTGTGGCTCCGCCACTAAGGGGAGCTATGGTGCGTCTGATGGCACTGAAAGAGTTCATCTGATCAGGTATCACAGACACCAATACATTTCACAGTCGGGCCTCCGGGGGGAGCTAAGGGTTCTATTCACTAGGCCACTCCCCACCATAGTGGGTAAACTGGGGGTCAGGCAGGAAGTTAGATCAGAAAGCTGACTGGGTTGAAACCAGGCAACACCTTGTGGCAGAGGGTGTTGTGGGGGGGAAGATACAGTAGGGTCTCTGTCAGGGGTGGGATCCTGAAAGAGACTTGGCAACTTGAACGAAGGTAACGGGACCGTGCCTGCTCAGCATAGCGGCGGTGCCCAAGGAAGGATCAGAAGCGAGATAGATTGTGCTGAGTGAGAAACGAGATCAAGCAATAGGAGAACACCAGTAGGGGTCGTGCTGTAAGACCGAAGCAACACCCTACTGAGGCGCACTACCGGTGGCCGGAACGCCGAGAGGGTATTTCAACATCCAGCTTCAAGCAATACTCTAAACAGCGGCAGGGCAGTCAGTCTAAGGTGGGCTGTCTAACTTATATCATCTATGCAGTCTTGGGGGGCAACTTGTGGAGAGGGGCGACTCTAGGGTCCCGGAAGAGCTCCGAGCCTACCCGTCAAACGGGTGCCGTCCCAACCAGAACACCAGGGAGGGACGGAGGATTAGCAGAACATCATCTAATCGAGTTGTGAGGGAACTTAAGAAACAGACACAACAGTTGTGGGGACTTTCTGTAAGCACAGCAGGGAAGGACCGCAACACATAGCGCTAAGAAGGAAGGCACTGATTTCCACCTGTAAAGAGAACTCTGGAGGTGCCATTGGACCGGCCGGACTTGCGTAGCCTGGTTATCCGGATTCCGGACTGAGGACCCAGAAATCTTCAGTAAAGAGGTAAAGAGACTGCAACCTGGTGTCCTCGTTATTTACTGCATCGCACCACTACAACCTCACCACCACCTTCATCCGTCATATCGTTTACTGTGCGCCCCACGGCAGGGTCACGGACCGGGGCCTAGCCACCGTGACAACCCCAGAGCAGAGACTCAGAGGCCCGGTACCGGGTACCCCTCGGCCCTGCGGCAGTGGGGGCGCTACAACTTGGCGTCACGAACAGGATCTACTTAAGCCTGAAGAATCAGGTCATGTGTGCCTTGGGACTGTGATTTGTTGTGCTTGGGCTGTACTTTATTACAAAGATTGTGCTGTGCCATTTACCGCCAAAATCCGCCGCCATTATAGCGCTGAGGAGAGCGCAGGAGAAGAAGAGGGGCGTGGAGTGGGCGTAGGCAAGCTGGAGAGCGCGAACAACAATGGCCGCCCAGTCTAAATATTTCTGTGTCCTGAGGACGTGTCCGTCAACGGCTGAGGTCCGCCTCCTGATCCTGTTTGGAGGGTGGAGACCATGGAGACGGGGCCGCCCACGAAAGAGACCGCGGGAAGAGGACACTGGAGAAGGAGAAAAGATGGCGATACCGGGAACACCGCGTGGGACTGACCCGATCCAGCCTGAGGCTGCGCCACTCGACACAGCCCCAGATGCACCAACGTTGCGGGGACTGACCCTCACGGAGCCACCGATGGGCCGACCCCCCTTGCCACCGTCTGAGGAGTGTGTAGCTGCAGCCGAGGCCCGCCGGATAGCACGCCGCTGGGAGGCGGATGCCCGCGTGCTCGCTCGGCTGGGCCAGCCCACGGAGGTCCGTTTGTCTCCGGTGTCCCCTACTCCTCCCAACCCGGCCGCGGCTGAAAGTGCGCTGCAGACGCAGGGCCTGAAGATCATGCCAGAGGCCGAACACCTGCGGCGTTTGGTGGCTGCATGGCGAGACCGGCCACAACCGGCAACCCAGGTTGATCTGACCAACGTCGCAGAGGTCCCATCGTCCCACTGGGGTGTAGTGCTCTCCTTCAACCCCCGACATGGAAGAGGGGTTATACAGGAGATCGGGGAGCCGCTACAAGTCCACGTGGACCGGGAGGAGGTAGAGCCCTGCGGAGGAAGGTTCGCTCGCGACCTGGAGCCAGGTGATGCTGTAACCTACACCAGGTGGAGGAGGGCAACAGGCGAAGCTGGCTGGATGGCGCGGGGCGTCCAGCGGTGCGTCGCGCTCCAGGCCGCCGCTGAAACATCCGAAGATGAACCTCCTGTTGAAAAGGCAATGGAACCTGTCCCTGCGGAGCAGCGGGGAACCCGGATCCACCATGTACCTTGGGGGCATGCCGGATCATCAGTGAAAAGAGCATCGCGGCGAGGGATCCTGTCATTGCTGGGACCAGAACCGCTTCCTGGATCGGCAGCACGACCCATTGGTCTGGTGAGGCCCGGAAGGAAACCACCTTCTTCCCCGAAAAATGAGTGAGCATGAATGCCTTATATATGTAAATAGTTATTGTTCTCTTATGTTGCTGCTAAAACCCGTCCAGGGTTAACTCTTAAGGGGATCCTTTTGTTGACCCGGGATCCCTATTGTTTTGTTTGATTTTTCTAAAGTTTTTGCACAAAGTTTCCAGAACTGCCGCAATCATGAACAGTGCATGATACAAACTTTTTGTACATAGTTTGCACCTTATTAAAGGTGCTCCCTACTGGTTTTACTTCAAAAAGGACTCTTTGTGAAGATACCACACCGGAACCTTTGCTGTCATGATCTCTGCAGGCAGAGATCATAGCAAGCCTATAGAGGGACAAGCTCTCGGAAGATGGAACTATACTGACCATGAACTAAGCCTGCCGCGCAACTAGAAATAGCCAGGTAGCATTTCCTATTTATCGCTAGATGCCCAGCTCTGGCCTAAGACCTAAATAGCTAGCAGAGGGAAATATAAGACCTGGCTCACCTCTAGAGAAATATTCCAAAGAAGACAGTAGCCCCCCACATATAATGACGGTGAGTTCAGATGAAACAACAAACGCAGCTGGAAAATAGTCTTAGCAAATTTGAGGTCCGCTTACTAGATAGCAGAAGACAGATAGTATACTTTCATGGTCAGCAGAAAAACACTAACAAAACACCATCCAGAGATTACCTTAAACTCTGGCATTAACTCATAACGCCAGAGTAGCAATCCCTGATCAACGAGAGCTTTCCAGACACAGTAACAAAACTTCAGCTGTGAACTGGAACAAATAGGCAAAACAAAACATGGACAAAAGTCCAACTTATCTAGTAGTTGTCTAGAAGCAGGAACAAGCACTGAGAGGCATCAGATAACATTGTTGACCGGCAAGAAACCACCAGAGAAATGAGCTTAAATAGCGACACCCACTACTGATGGAACCAGGTGAAACAGGAAAGAGGATGACAAGTCCAATTCCACAAGCGGCCACCGGGGGAGCCCAGAATCCAAATTCACAACAGTACCCCCCCCTCAAGGAGGGGGCACCGAACCCTCACCAGATCCACCAGGGCGACCAGGATGAGCCCTATGGAAGGCACGAACAAGATCAGAAGCATGAACATCAGATGCATTGACCCAAGAATTATCCTCCTGGCCGTAACCCTTCCAGTTGACCAGATACTGGAGTTTCCGTCTGGAAACACGAGAGTCCAAAATTTTCTCCACAACGTATTCCAACTCACCCTCAACCAACACCGGAGCAGGAGGCTCAACTGAAGGTACAACAGGTACCTCATACCTGCGCAATAACGACCGATGAAAAACGTTATGAATGGAAAAGGACGCAGGGAGGTCCAAACGGAAAGAAACAGGATTAAGAATCTCCAATATTCTATAAGGGCCGATGAACCGAGGTTTAAACTTAGGAGAAGAGACCCTCATAGGGACAAAACGAGAAGACAACCACACTAAATCTCCAACACAAAGCCGAGAACCAACACGACGATGACGGTTGGCAAAACGCTGAGTCTTCTCCTGGGACAACTTCAAATTGTCCATAACCTGCCCCCAGATGTGATGCAATCTCTCCACCACCGCATCCACTCCAGGACAATCCGAGGATTCCACCTGACCGGAGGAAAATCGAGGGTGAAACCCCGAATTACAGAAAAACGGGGACACCAAGGTGGAAGAACTGGCCCGATTATTGAGGGCGAACTCTGCCAATGGCAAAAAAGCAACCCAATCATCCTGGTCAGCAGAGACAAAACACCTCAGATATGTCTCAAGGGTCTGATTAGTCCGCTCGGTCTGGCCATTAGTCTGAGGGTGAAAAGCAGATGAAAAAGACAAATCTATGCCCATCCTAGCACAGAATGCCCGCCAAAATCTAGACACAAATTGGGTACCTCTGTCAGAAACAATATTCTCAGGAATACCGTGCAATCGGACAACATTCTGAAAAAACAGAGGAACCAACTCAGAAGAAGGCAACTTGGGCAGAGGAACCAAATGGACCATTTTAGAGAAACGGTCACAGACCACCCAGATGACAGACATCTTCTGGGAAACAGGCAGATCTGAAATAAAATCCATCGAGATGTGTGTCCAAGGCCTCTTAGGAATAGGCAAGGGCAACAGCAGTCCGCTAGCCCGAGAACTACAAGACTTGGCCCGAGCACAAACGTCACATGACTGCACAAAGACTCGCACATCTCGTGACAGGGAAGGCCACCAGAAGGATCTTGCCACCAAATCCCTGGTACCAAAAATTCCGGGATGACCTGCCAATGCAGAAGAATGTACCTCAGAGATGACTCTGCTGGTCCAATCATCCGGAACAAACAGTCTATCAGGCGGACAACGATCCGGTCTATCCGCCTGAAACTCTTGCAAGGACCGCCGCAGATCAGGAGAAACGGCCGACAAAATTACTCCCTCCCTAAGGATACCTGTGGGTTCAGAATTACCAGGAGAGTCCGGGTCAAAACTCCTAGAAAGGGCATCTGCCTTAACATTCTTAGAACCCGGTAGGTATGACACCACAAAATTAAAGCGAGAAAAAAATAAAGACCAGCGCGCCTGTCTAGGATTCAGGCGTCTGGCAGTCTCAAGATAAATCAAATTTTTGTGGTCAGTCAATACCACCACCTGATGCCTAGCCCCCTCGAGCCAATGGCGCCACTCCTCAAACGCCCACTTCATGGCCAAAAGCTCCCGATTCCCAACATCATAATTCCGCTCTGCGGGCGAAAATTTGCGAGAAAAGAAGGCACAAGGCCTAATGACGGAGCAGTCGGAACCTTTCTGCGACAACACTGCCCCAGCTCCGATCTCCGAAGCGTCAACCTCAACCTGAAAAGGCAGATTCACATCAGGCTGACGCAACACAGGGGCAGAGGCAAAACGGCGCTTAAGCTCCTGAAAGGCCTCTACAGCATGAGGGGACCAATTAGCAACATCAGCGCCTTGTCTGGTCAAATCAGTCAGTGGTTTAACGACATCCGAAAAACCAGCAATAAATCGGCGGTAAAAGTTGGCAAAGCCCAAAAATCTCTGAAGACCCTTAAGAGAGGAGGGCTGAGTCCAGTCACAAATAGCTTGCACCTTGACGGGATCCATCTCAATGGAAGAGGGAGAAAAAATATACCCCAAAAAGGAAATTTTCTGGACCCCAAAAACGCACTTAGACCCCTTCACACATAAAGAATTAGACCGCAGAACCTGAAAAACTCTCCTGACCTGCTGGACATGAGAGTCCCAGTCATCAGAAAAAATCAGAATATCATCCAGATATATTATCATAAATTTATCCAGAAAATCGCGGAAAATATCATGCATAAAAGACTGGAAAACTGAAGGGGCATTAGAAAGACCAAAAGGCATGACCAAATACTCAAAGTGGCCCTCGGGCGTATTAAATGCGGTCTTCCACTCATCCCCCTGCCTGATCCGCACCAAATTATACGCCCCACGAAGATCAATTTTAGAGAACCACTTAGCACCCTCTATACGAGCAAACAAATCAGTAAGCAATGGCAATGGGGGCCGGTCAAACTGTCATGATCTCTGCAGGCAGAGATCATAGCAAGCCTATAGAGGGACAAGCTCTCGGAAGATGGAACTATACTGACCATGAACTAAGCCTGCCGCGCAACTAGAAATAGCCAGGTAGCATTTCCTATTTATCGCTAGATGCCCAGCTCTGGCCTAAGACCTAAATAGCTAGCAGAGGGAAATATAAGACCTGGCTCACCTCTAGAGAAATATTCCAAAGAAGACAGTAGCCCCCCACATATAATGACGGTGAGTTCAGATGAAACAACAAACGCAGCAGGAAAATAGTCTTAGCAAATTTGAGGTCCGCTTACTAGATAGCAGAAGACAGATAGTATACTTTCATGGTCAGCAGAAAAACACTAACAAAACACCATCCAGAGATTACCTTAAACTCTGGCATTAACTCATAACGCCAGAGTAGCAATCCCTGATCAACGAGAGCTTTCCAGACACAGTAACAAAACTTCAGCTGTGAACTGGAACAAATAGGCAAAACAAAACATGGACAAAAGTCCAACTTATCTAGTAGTTGTCTAGAAGCAGGAACAAGCACTGAGAGGCATCAGATAACATTGTTGACCGGCAAGAAACCACCAGAGAAATGAGCTTAAATAGCGACACCCACTACTGATGGAACCAGGTGAAACAGGAAAGAGGATGACAAGTCCAATTCCACAAGCGGCCACCGGGGGAGCCCAGAATCCAAATTCACAACACTTTGCTGAGTACGGACTGGTAGCCTGAGAAGATATGCTACCCCATAGAGACTTGGTCCCCTCTTAAAGGGGATGTTCATTTGTTGCACTTAAATGGTGATATTGCTTTAAAGGCTAAGAGATAGCAATAATGTTTGATGAAAGAAAGTGATGATAATGTTTATATGAGAAAGTTATATGTATCCAACTAGTTAATTGTAAAGAAATGCTGATGATGTTCCCTGAAAGAAAGTGAAAGCTAGAAGAAGGATGCAGTGGGCCCGTAGGGGTAGACGTAGTGTCCTGCATACGTGTTAGTAAGAAGGTAATGAGAAGGTTTAATGTTATGTAAAGAAAATGGTTGATAATGTTGATAGACAATGAGGATAGAAGGTAAACCCTGAGTCCTCATAGGAGTCATGTAGAGATGGCTCAGTGCTCTTAAATTGAAAGCAATGTTATGCTCTATACTGTGTATAGTAGTTGAAAAGGCAGTAGGCCCGGGCTGAACGGGGCGGTCCTGCATAGAAAGGAGAGGCAGTAGGTCTGGTGCCGTTAGGACAGGCGGCCCTGCAGATTTAAAGAAGGAGAATGAAAAAGTTAAATTGCCTTATAATGTGATTATAGGAAGGTCTTTAGTGGATTCAGAGTGTATGTCCTTAAAGGCAATGTTAAATTATTGTTCAACAATTTTGCACTTAGTAGAATACCCGGTTGGGTAAAAGGAAAGTTATTTGTAGCATGTTGCTATGATATTTAACCATGTTTGTAACGTTCAAGTGTCCTTACCTCCCATAAAGGGAAGCCTGTTTAAATATGCTTACTGTTATTGCACTCAACAAAACTGTATGTCTTTTTGCTAACTTGTATTGTTGTTTTCTTCTCAGTCCCGGAGTACTGTGTTTAACCAGGGGGGAGTGCAGCGCCCCAGAGTCCTGGTCGTTGCAGTACTGTGGCTCCGCCACTAAGGGGAGCTATGGTGCGTCTGATGGCACTGAAAGAGTTCATCTGATCAGGTATCACAGACACCAATACATTTCACAGTCGGGCCTCCGGGGGGAGCTAAGGGTTCTATTCACTAGGCCACTCCCCACCATAGTGGGTAAACTGGGGGTCAGGCAGGAAGTTAGATCAGAAAGCTGACTGGGTTGGAACCAGGCAACACCTTGTGGCAGAGGGTGTTGTGGGGGGGGAAGATACAGTAGGGTCTCTGTCAGGGGTGGGATCCTGACAGAGACTTGGCAACTTGAACGAACGTAACGGAACCGTGCCTGCTCAGCATAGCGGCGGTGCCCAAGGAAGGATCAGAAGCGAGATAGATTGTGCTGAGTGAGAAACGAGATCAAGCAATAGGAGAACACCAGTAGGGGTCGTGCTGTAAGACCGAAGCAACACCCTACTGAGGCGCACTACCGGTGGCCGGAACGGTGAGAGGGTATTTCAACATCCAGCTTCAAGCAATACTCTAAACAGCGGCAGGGCAGTCAGTCTAAGGCGGGCTGTCTAACTTATATCACCTATGCAGTCTTAGGGGGCAACTTGTGGAGAGGGGCGACTCTAGGGTCCTGGAAGAGCTCCGAGCCTACTCGTCAAACGGGTGCCGTCCCAACCAGAACACCAGGGAGGGACGGAGGATTAGCAGAACATCATCTAATCGAGTTGTGAGGGAACTTAAGAAACAGACACAACAGTTGTGGGGACTTTCTGTAAGCACAGCAGGGAAGGACCGCAACACATAGCGCTAGAAGGAAGGCACAGATTTCCACCTGCTAAGAGAACTCTGGAGGTGCCATTGGACCGGCCGGACTTGCGTAGCCTGGTTATCCGGATTCCGTACTGAGGACCCAGAAATCTTCAGTAAAGAGGTAAAGAGACTGCAACCTGGTGTCCTCGTTATTTACTGCATCGCACCACTACAACCTCACCACCTTCATCCGTCATATCGTTTACTGTGCGCCCCACGGCAGGGTCACGGACCGGGGCCTAGCCACCGTGACAACCCCAGAGCAGAGACTCAGAGGCCCGGTACCGGGTACCCCTCGGCCCTGCGGCAGTGGGGGCGCTACACTGTGCTCTAACCTGACAATGCTGTGCTCGAACCCGACGCTGCTGTGCCCTAACTCGACGCTGCTGTGCCCTATCCCGATGCTGCTGTGCCCTAACTCGACGATCCTGTGCCCGAACACGACCCCGACGCTGCTGTGCCCCAACCCGATGCTGCTGTGCCCGAACCCGACGCTGCTGTGCCCGAACCCGACAATGCTGTGCCTGAACCCGACGCTGCTATGCCTGAACCCAACGATGCTGTGCCCGAACACGACCCCGACACTGCTGTGCCCTAACCCAACAATGCTGTGCTCGAACCCGACGCTGCTGTGCCTAAACCCGATGCTGCTGTGCCTGAACCTGATGCTGCTGTGCCCTAACCCGATGCGGCTGTGCCCGAACCCGACGCTGCTGTGCACTAACCCGATGCTGCTGTGCCCTAACCCGACGCTGCTGTGCCTGAACCCGACGCTGCTGTGCCTGAACCCGACGCTGCTGTGCCTGAACCTGATGTTGCTGTGCCTGAACCCGACGCTGCTGTGCCTGAACCCGACACTGCTGTGCCTGAACCTGATGCTCCTGTGCCCTAACCCGATGCTGCTGTGCCCTAACCCGATGTGCTGTGCCCTAACCTGACACTGTTGTGCCCGAACCTGATGCTGCTGTGCCCTAACCCGACGCTGCTATACCCGAACCCGACGCTGCTGTGCCCGAACCCGACGCTGCTGTGCCCTAACCCGATGATGCTGTGCCCTAACCCGACGCTGCAGTGCCCTTACCCGACGCTGCTGTGCCCTAACCCGACTCTGCTGTGCCCTAACCCGACGCTACTGTGCCCTAACCCGACGCTGCTGTGCCCTAACCCGACGTTGCTGTGCCCTAACCCGACGCTGCAGTGCCCTTACCCGACGCTGCTGTGCCCTAACCCGACGCTGCTGTGCCCTAACCCGACGCTACTGTGCCCTAACCTGACGCTGCTGTGCCCGAACCCGACGATGCTGTGCCCAAACCCGACGCTGCAGTGCCCTAACCCGACAATGCTGTGCCTGAACCCAACGCTGCTATGCCTGAACCCAATGATGCTGTGCCCGAACACGACCCCGACGCTGCTGTGCCCGAACCCAATGCTGCTGTGCCCGAACCCGACGCTGCTGTGCCCGAACCCGACAATGCTGTGCCTGAACCCGACGCTGCTATGCCTGAACCCAACGATGCTGTGCCCGAACACGACCCCGACACTGCTGTGCCCTAACCCGACAATGCTGTGCTTGAACCCGACACTGCTGTGCCTGAACCCGATGCTGCTGTGCCTGAACCTGATGCTGCTGTGCCCTAACCCGATGCTGCTGTGCCCTAACCCGATGCTGCTGTGCCCGAATCCGATGCTGCTGTGCCCTAACCCGACGCTGCTGTGCCTGAACCCGACGCTGCTGTGCCTGAACCCGACGCTGCTGTGCCTGAACCTGATGCTGCTGTGCCTGAACCCGACGCTGCTGTGCCTGAACCTGATGCTGCTGTGCCCTAACCCGATGCTGCTGTGCCCTAACCCGATGTGCTGTGCCCTAACCTGACACTGCTGTGCCCAAACCCGACGCTGCTGTGCCCGAACCCGATGCTGCTGTGCCCTAACCCGACGCTGCTGTGCCTGAACCCGACGCTGCTGTGCCCTAACCCGACGCTGCTGTGCCCTAACCCGACGCTGCAGTGCCCTTACCCGACGCTGCTGTGCCCTAACCCGATGCTGCTGTGCCCTAACCCGACGCTACTGTGCCCTAACCTGACGATGCTGTGCCCTAACCCGACGCTGCAGTGCCCTAACCCGACAATGCTGTGCCTGAACCCGATGCTGCTATGCCTGAACCCAATGATGCTGTGCCCGAACACGACCCCGACGCTGCTGTGCCCGAACCCGATGCTGCTGTGCCCGAACCCGACGCTGCTGTGCCCGAACCCGACAATGCTGTGCCTGAACCCGACGCTGCTATGCCTGAACCCAACGATGCTGTGCCCGAATACGACCCCGACACTGCTGTGCCCTAACCCGACAATGCTGTGCTTGAACCCAACGCTGCTGTGCCTTAACCCGATGCTGCTGTGCCTGAACCTGATGCTGCTGTGCCCTAACCCGATGCTGCTGTGCCGTAACCCGATGCTGCTGTGCCCGAATCCGACACTGCTGTGCACTAACCCGACGCTGCTGTGCCTGAACCCGACGCTGCTGTGCCTGAACCCGACGCTGCTGTGCCTGAACCTGATGCTGCTGTGCCTGATCCCGACGCTGCTGTGCCAGAACCCGACGCTGCTGCGCCTGAACCTGATGCTTGTGTGCCCTAACCTGATGCTGCTGTGCCCTAACCCGATGTGCTGTGCCCTAACCTGACACTGCTGTGCCCGAACCCGACGCTGCTGTGCCCTAACCCGACGCTGCTGTGCCCGAACCCGACGCTGCTGTGCCCGAACCCGACGCTGCTGTGCCTGAACCCGACGCTGCTGTGCCCGAACCCGACGCTGCTGTGCACTAACCCGACGCTGCTGTGCCCTAACCCGACAATGCTGTGCCTGAACCCGACGCTGCTATGCCTGAACCCAACGATGCTGTGCCCGAATACGACCCCGACACTGCTGTGCCCTAACCCGACAATGCTGTGCTTGAACCCAACGCTGCTGTGCCTTAACCCGATGCTGCTGTGCCTGAACCTGATGCTGCTGTGCCCTAACCCGATGCTGCTGTGCCCTAACCCGATGCTGCTGTGCCCGAATCCGACACTGCTGTGCACTAACCCGACGCTGCTGTGCCTGAACCCGACGCTGCGGTGCCTGAACCCGACGCTGCTGTGCCTGAACCTGATGCTGCTGTGCCTGATCCCGACGCTGCTGTGCCAGAACCCGACGCTGCTGCGCCTGAACCTGATGCTTGTGTGCCCTAACCTGATGCTGCTGTGCCCTAACCCGACGCTGCTGTGCCCGAACCCGACGCTGCTGTGCCCGAACCCGACGCTGCTGTGCCTGAACCCGACGCTGCTGTGCCCGAACCCGACGCTGCTGTGCACTAACCCGACGCTGCTGTGCCCTAACCCGACGCTGCTGTGCCTGACTGAACCCGACGCTGCTGTGCCTGAACCCGACGCTGCTGTGCCCTAACCCGATGCTGCTGTGCCCGAACCCGACGATGCTGTGCCCTAACCCGACGCTGCTGTGCCCTAACCCGACGCTGCAGTGCCCTAACCCAAAGCTGCTGTGCCCTAACCCGACGCTGCTGTGCCCTAACCCAACACTTCTGTGCCCTAACCCGATGCTGCTGTGCCCGAACTTGACGATGCTGTGCCCTAACCCGATGCTGCAGTGCCCTAACCCGACTCTGCAGTGCCCTAACCCGATGCTGCTGTGCCCTAACCCGACGCTGCTGTGCCTGAACCCGACGCTGCTGTGCCTTTTAAGTTATGGCTATTAGAATGTGGTTTGTGCGGCTTGTAATATTTCCATCCCAGTGATCGCTCTCAGTTCCTGTGATCTGTCTAACCTCAAAATGACATTTTACCAAGCAGAAGGCGCTGCGGACCCCCGCTGAGCGCAGACTTGTCTGGAGGTCTCGTCTGACATATTTACCATGTTAGATGTGGACTCCCGCGGTGCCGCAGAGAGCTCGGATGGCGGCATTACACCGTAGTATCCTAAGTCTCTGGGAATAGAGAACCCGGAGCTCAGAACCGCAGCAAATTACCAGGTCGTATGTCACAGATCTCACCAGTGAGGACCTGATCGTGTGTCATACACGTCATCCACCTGTTCGCTCTACAGAAGCACACATAGTCCAGACAAGCAGGGCCGGCCCGAACGTATAGGCGAACTAGGCGGCCGCCTAGGGCGCCGACCCTAAGGGGGCGCCAGAGACAAAAATAGAAAAAATTATAAAAAATCTTTTCAAAAGGCAAAAGGTGTATGGAGCGGAGCTGAATGTGTATGAGGTGTATGGAGCGGAGCCGTGTGTGTATGAGGTGTACGGAGCGGAGCCGTGTGTATGAGGTGTACGGAGCGGAGTTATGTGTGTATGAGGTGTATGTAGCGGAGCTAAATGTGTACGAGGTGTACGGAGCGGAGCCACGTGTGTACGAGGTGTATGGAGCGGAGATCGTGTGTATGGAGCGCAGCCGCGTGTGTAGGAGTAGCTATGTGTGGCCATTATACGGTACGAAGTATCATGTGCGGCCAATATACAGTATGGAGCATCATGTGTGGCCATTATACAGTATGGAGCATCATGTGTGGCCATTATACAGTATGGAGCATCATGTGCGGTCATTATACAGTATGGAGCATCATGTGTGGCCATTATACAGTATGGAGCACTGTGTGGCCATTATACAGTATGAAGCATCATGTGTGGCCATTATACAGTATGGAGCATCATGTGTGGCCATTATACAGTATGGAGCATCATGTGCGGTCATTATACAGTATGGAGCGTCATGTGTGGCCATTATACAGTATGGAGCACTGTGTGGCCATTATACAGTATGAAGCATCATGTGTGGCCATTATACAGTATGGAGCATCATGTGTGGCCATTATACAGTATGGAGCATCATGTGCGGTCATTATACAGTATGGAGCATCATGTGTGGCCATTATACAGTATGGAGCACTGTGTGGCCATTATACAGTATGAAGCATCATGTGTGGCCATTATACAGTATGGAGCATCATGTGTGGCCATTATACAGTATGGAGCATCATGTGCGGTCATTATACAGTATGGAGCATCATGTGTGGCCATTATACAGTATGGAGCACTGTGTGGCCATTATACAGTATGAAGCATCATGTGTGGCCATTATACAGTATGGAGCATCATGTGTGGCCATTATACAGTATGGAGCATCATGTGCGGTCATTATACAGTATGGAACATCATGTGTGGCCATTATACAGTATGGAGCACTGTGTGGCCATTATACAGTATGGAGCATCATGTGTGGCCATTATACAGTATGGAGCATCATGTGCGGTCATTATACAGTATGGAGCATCATGTGTGGCCATTATACAATATGGAGCACTGTGTGGGCATTATACAGTATGAAGCATCATGTGTGGCCATTATACAGTATGGAGCATCATGTGTGGCCATTATACAGTATGGAGCATCATGTGCGGTCATTATACAGTATGGAGCATCATGTGTGGCCATTATACAGTATGGAGCACTGTGTGGCCATTATACAGTATGAAGCATCATGTGTGGCCATTATACAGTATGGAGCATCATGTGTGGCCATTATACAGTATGGAGCATCATGTGCGGTCATTATACAGTATGGAGCATCATGTGTGGCCATTATACAATATGGAGCACTGTGTGGGCATTATACAGTATGAAGCATCATGTGTGGCCATTATACAGTATGGAGCATCATGTGTGGCCATTATACAGTATGGAGCATCATGTGCGGTCATTATACAGTATGGAGCATCATGTGTGGGCCATTATACAGTATGGAGCATCATGTGCGGTCATTATACAGTATGGAGCATCATGTGTGGCCATTATACAGTATGGAGCACTGTGTGGCCATTATACAGTATGAAGCATCATGTGTGGCCATTATACAGTATGGAGCATCATGTGTGGCCATTATACAGTATGGAGCATCATGTGCGGTCATTATACAGTATGGAGCATCATGTGTGGCCATTATACAGTATGGAGCACTGTGTGGCCATTATACAGTATGAAGCATCATATGTGGCCATTATACAGTATGGAGCATCATGTGTGGCCATTATACAGTATGGAGCACTGTGTGGCCATATTTTTTTGTTTATAATTATTCTTTATGAAACAGTGTGATCAGCAGTGCTAAATGGGTGTGGTTGGGACGTGGATATGGGTGTGGCTAGTTATGAATGGGTGTGGTCAGAGGCGTGGCCTAAAATTTGCCGCGGCACGCTTAGCGCGCCGCAAACTTTGTCCCTCTTTCCCATCTTCAAAAGTTGGGAGGTATGTTAAAAGTAGTAGGGGCGCAACAAAATAGTTTTGCCTAGGGCGCCATAATCTCTTGGGCGGCCCTGCGGACAAGCAGCATGTGTTCTGAATGGGGAGAGGAAAATAAGAAGTTGCCAGATTCCTATGTCACATATGGACTTCTCTGTACCCTGGAGACCTCTCTGTTCCCTCCAGATCCTTCTGATCTCTCCAGACTCCTCCATTCTCTTGTTCTTCCTCTGTTCTCTACAAACTTCTGTGTCTTATCCCTGCCCTTCTGTCTTCTCCAACCAGACTCCCCTCCTCTCCTCCTCCACAAACCCTGTGTCCATGTTTACACCCTCATGTCCTCCTCCACATCCATGTCCTGCTCCACACCCCCGCCCCTGTCCTTCACACCCCCACCAATGTCCTCCTGTACAAAATTGTCTGTCCTCCCCCATACCACTGCACCTGTCCTCCTCCATAACACTGCTCCTGTCCTCCTCCACATGCATAACACCACCCCTGTCCTCCCCCTGGTCCCCCATACCACTGCACCCGTCCTCCTCCAAACTACCGCCCCTGTCCTCCTCCACATCCATACCACTACCTCTGTCCTCCTCCAAACCAATACCCCTGTCCTCCTCCACATCCATACCACCACCTCTGTCCTCCTCCAAACCACCGCCCCTGTCCTCCTCCACATCCATACCACCACCTCTGTCCTCCTCCAAACCACCACCTCTGCCCTCCTCCACATCTCCACATCCATACCACCACCCCTGTCCTCCTCCAAACCACCGCCCCTGTCCTCCTCCAAACCACCGCCCCTGTCCTCCTCCACATCCATACCACCACCCCTGTCCTCCTCCACTTCCATACCACCACCCCTATCTTCCTCCATACCACTGCACCTGTCCTCCTCCACACCACTGCCCCAGTCCTCCCCCACATCCATACCTCAACCCCTGTCCTCCCCCACACCACCAACCCTGTCCTCCTCAACACCATTACTTCTGTCCTCCTCCACACCACTGCCCATGTCCTCCTCAACACCATCACTTCTGTCCTCCTCCACAATTGACCACACAACCTCTATAATTACAGGCAGGAGCTAAAGCTGTTGAATCACAGTCTCTGGTGCTGTCACTGGGAGAATTCTGTGCGCTTGGTCTGTACTAACCCCACAGGCAGATTATACTGAGACATAGAGATACATTGTATATAACAGTGTAATTTAGGTCTCTGCATTCTAGAGGGAGAATAGAAGAAAGATTTTTTATTTTAATTGGTAAAAAATAATTAAAAACAATTTACATAAATGCCATTTTCACTGCACTTTTTTAAATATCCGAAATCAGCAAAAAAAAAAAATGGACATATTCGCTGTAATATAACAACCCGCACAACACAGCGATCAGATTATTTACGGGGATGTGTAAATAGCGTAAAAAATGGCAACATTGATACTTTTCTCGATTAAACCCATAAAAAATATAATAAAAATGATACGCTAAGGCCGCTTTCACACATAGCGTAAATGCTACGTTTTTTTCTACTGTGTTTTTCTCTGTTCATTTTCTGCACCACATGACGCAATAGCAATCTTCTCTGATTTTCATATCTTTTATGCGTGTTTCCCCTTATTTAATGCGTTTTTGGTGCAGATGTAAATCCCGAGTTTTCAATGAATTGTAATACCACAGAAAAGCTTTGTGTCATGACACAGCAGTAGGGTGACCTGGTACCAGGGGCTCCTTTCCTGGCCCTAACACTAGGGGGCACCCTAGCTCTCCCTGTGCCCTGGATACTTCAGATGGCGAAGATGCCGGGGCCTCCTGTTATGGTTTCCAATGGCAAGGAAACATCAGAAGCATAGAATAAACGGACAAGCTCTCGGGTGATGGAAACTAGAGCTGACCGCGATGCTAAACCTACACACCACACTAGAAGTAGCCAGGGGGCATTCCTGCGTAGTCTCTAGATGCAGCGCGCCAGCCGGAGAACTAACTACCCCTGGTAGAAGAAAACACAGTCCTGGCTTGCCTCCAGAGAATGTCCCCACAGGAGATAGCAGCCCCCCACATATAATAACGGTGAGAGCAGATGAAAAGACACACGTAGTATGAAAGCAGATTTAGCACAGAGAGGCCCGCTAACTAAATAGCAGAAAGATACAACAGAGGACTTCGCGGTCAGCTGCAAAACCCTTCAAAACACCATCCTGAAATTACCTTAACTCATGTGACAACTCATGCCACTGGAGTGGTAATTTCAGCCCAACAAGAGCTTCCAGCTGCAGAGATTCACATAAGTGCAAACTGGACAAGACATACAAAAATAGACTTAAGGACTAAAGTGTCCAACTTAGCTGAGCAGAAAACTGGGAGCAGGAACATGCAACAGAATCACTCTGGATACATTGATGGCCAGCATTAGAATGACTGAGGAGCAAGGTTAAATAGGATACTCCCACATCCTGATAGGAACAGGTGAACTGAGAAGGCAAAGCTTGCAGGACACCAGTACCACAAGAGACCACCGGGGGAGCCCACGAACCGAATCACAACAGTACCCCCCCCTTAAGGAGGGGGCACCGAACCCTCACAAGAACCACCACCTGCCCCCAAATACGATGCAACCTATCCACCATGGTATCCACTCCAGGACAATCCGAAGACTCCACCTGACCAGATGAAAAACGAGGATGGAACCCTGAATTGCAAAAGAAAGGGGAGACCAAAGTGGCAGAACTGGCCCGATTATTAAGGGCAAACTCAGCCAACGGCAAAAAGGAGACCCAGTCATCCTGATCAGCAGACACGAAACACCTCAAATAATTCTCCAAGGTCTGATCAAAAAGGGCTCTAAAAGTGAACCTGGAAATTATAGGCCAGTAAGTCTAACCTCTACTGTTGGTAAAATATTTGAAGGGTTTCTGAAGGATGTTATTCTGGATTATCTCAATGAGAATAACTGTTTAACTCCATATCAGCATGGGTTTATGAGAAATCGCTCATGTCAAACCAATCTAATCAGTTTTTATGAAGAGGTAAGCTATAGGCTGGACCACGGTGAGTCATTGGACGTGGTATATCTCGATTTTTCCAAAGCGTTTGATACCGTGCCGCACAAGAGGTTGGTACACAAAATGAGAATGCTTGGTCTGGGGGAAAATGTGTGTAAATGGGTTAGTAACTGGCTTAGTGATAGAAAGCAGAGGGTGGTTATAAATGGTATAGTCTCTAACTGGGTCGCTGTGACCAGTGGGGTACCGCAGGGGTCGGTATTGGGACCTGTTCTCTTCAACATATTCATTAATGATCTGGTAGAAGGTTTACACAGTAAAATATTGATATTTGCAGATGATACAAAACTATGTAAAGCAGTTAATACAAGAGAAGATAGTATTCTGCTACAGATGGATCTGGATAAGTTGGAAACTTGGGCTGAAAGGTGGCAGATGAGGTTTAACAATGATAAATGTAAGGTTATACACATGGGAAGAAGGAATCAATATCACCATTACACACTGAACGGGAAACCACTGGGTAAATCTGACAGGGAGAAGGACTTGGGGATCCTAGTTAATGATAAACTTACCTGGAGCAGCCAGTGCCAAGCAGCAGCTGCCAAGGCAAACAGGATCATGGGGTGCATTAAAAGAGGTCTGGATACACATGATGAGAGCATTATACTGCCTCTGTACAAATCCCTAGTTAGACCGCACATGGAGTACTGTGTCCAGTTTTGGGCACCGGTGCTCAGGAAGGATATAATGGAACTAGAGAGAGTACAAAGGAGGGCAACAAAGTTAATAAAGGGGATGGGAGAACTACAATACCCAGATAGATTAGCGAAATTAGGATTATTTAGTCTAGAAAAAAGACGACTGAGGGGCGATCTAATAACCATGTATAAGTATATAAGGGGACAATACAAATATCTCGCTGAGGATCTGTTTATACCAAGGAAGGTGACGGGCACAAGGGGGCATTCTTTGCGTCTGGAGGAGAGAAGGTTTTTCCACCAACATAGAAGAGGATTCTTTACTGTTAGGGCAGTGAGAATCTGGAATTGCTTGCCTGAGGAGGTGGTGATGGCGAACTCAGTCGAGGGGTTCAAGAGAGGCCTGGATGTCTTCCTGGAGCAGAACAATATTGTATCATACAATTATTAGGTTCTGTAGAAGGATGTAGATCAGGGGATTTATTATGATGGAATATAGGAATATAGGCTGAACTGGATGGACAAATGTCTTTTTTCGGCCTTACTAACTATGTTACTATGTTACTATGTTACTATGATTAGTACGTTCCGTCTGGCCATTTGTCTGGGGATGAAATGCAGACGAAAAAGACAAATCAATGCCCATCCTGGCACAAAACGCCCGCCAAAATCTGGACACAAACTGGGATCCCCTGTCGGAAACGATATTCTCCGGAATACCATGCAGCCGAACCACATTCTGAAAAAACAGGGGCACCAACTCAGATGAGGAAGGCAGCTTGGGCAAGGGCACCAAATGAACCATCTTAGAAAAGCGGTCACACACCACCCAAATGACGGACATCTTCTGAGAAACAGGGAGATCAGAAATAAAATCCATAGAGATGTGAGTCCAAGGCCTCTTAGGAACAGGCAAGGGCAACAACAACCCACTAGCCCGAGAACAACAAGGCTTGGCCCGAGCACAAACATCGCAAGACTGCACAAAAGTACGCACGTCCCGAGACAGGGAAGGCCACCAGAAGGACCTAGCCACCAAATCTCTGGTACCAAAAATTCCCGGATGACCTGCCAACGCAGAAGAATGAACCTCCGAGATGACTCTACTGGTCCACTCATCCGGCACAAACAATCTACCAGGCGGACAACGATCAGGCCGATCCGCCTGAAACTCTTGTAAAGCACGTCGCAGGTCTGGGAAGACAGCAGACAATATCACCCCATCCTTAAATATACCCGTAGGTTTAGAATCACCAGGGGAATCAGGTTCAAAACTCCTAGAAAGGGCATCCGCCTTCACATTCTTAGTACCTGGCAGATACGAAACCACAAAATTAAACCGGGAGAAAAACAATGACCAGCGCGCCTGTCTAGGATTCAGACGTCTGGCCGACTCAAGATAAATCAAATTTTTGTGATCAGTCAAGACCACCACCTGATGTTTAGCACCCTCAAGCCAATGACGCCACTCCTCGAATGCCCACTTCATCGCCAAAAGCTCCCGATTACCGACGTCATAATTTCGCTCGGCGGGCGAAATTTTTCGAGAAAAGAACGCACATGGTCTCATCACTGAACAATCTGAACTTTTCTGCGACAAAACCGCCCCCGCTCCGATCTCGGAAGCATCAACTTCCACCTGAAAAGGAAGAGAAACATCAGGCTGGCACAACACCGGAGCAGAAGAAAAACGGCGCTTAAGCTCCCGAAAGGCCTCCACAGCAGCAGGAGACCAATCTGCAACATCAGCACCCTTTTTAGTCAAATCAGTCAAAGGCCTGACAACGCTAGAAAAACCAGTTATGAATCGACGATAAAAGTTAGCAAAGCCCAAAAATTTCTGAAGGCCCTTAAGAGAAGTCGGTTGCGTCCAGTCACAAATAGCCCGAACCTTCACAGGATCCATCTCAATAGAAGAGGGGGAAAAAATGTACCCCAAAAAAGAAATCTTCTGAACCCCAAAAACACACTTTGAACCTTTAACAAACAGAGAATTGGTCCGCAAAACCTGAAAAACCCTCCTAACTTGTTGAACATGAGATTCCCAGTCATCCGAAAAAATCAAGATATCGTCCAAATACACAATCATAAATTTATCCAGATATTCACGGAAAATATTGTGCATAAAAGACTGAAAGACCGAAGGGGCATTTGACAGACCAAAAGGCATCACCAAATACTCAAAATGGCCCTCGGGCGTATTAAATGCGGTTTTCCACTCATCCCCCTGCTTAATTCGCACCAAATTATACGCACCGCGAAGATCAATCTTAGAGAACCACTTCGCCCCCTCAATGCGAGCAAATAAATCTGTCAGCAATGGCAAAGGATACTGATACTTGACTGTGATCTTATTCAAGAGTCTATAATCAATACAAGGTCTCAAAGAACCATCGCTTTTAGCTACGAAAAAGAACCCCGCTCCAAGAGGAGACGAAGAAGGACGAATATGTCCCTTCTCCAAGGACTCCCTAATATACTCTCGCATGGCAGCATGTTCAGGTACAGACAGATTGAATAGACGACCCTTAGGAAATTTACTGCCAGGAATCAAATCTATGGCGCAATCGCAATCTCTGTGAGGAGGAAGAGAATTAAGAGTAGATTCCTCAAAAACCTCACGATAATCAGACAAAAACTCAGGAATTTCAGAGGGAATAGATGAAGCAATGGAGACCAAAGATGTGTCCCCATGATTTCCCTGACATCCCCAGCTTAGTACAGACATTGTTTTCCAGTCAAGGACTGGGTTATGAGTTTGCAACCATGGCAATCCCAGCACCAACACATCATGTAGATTATACAGTACAAGGAAGCGAATCACCTCTTGATGGTCTGGAGTCATACGCATAGTCACTTGTGTCCAGTATTGTGGTTTATTACTAGCCAATGGTGTAGAATCAATACCCTTTAAAGGTATAGGAACTTCCAGAGGCTCTAGATCAAACCCACAGCGCCTGGCAAAGGACCAATCCATAAGACTCAAAGCGGCGCCAGAATCCACATACGCATCCGCAACAATAGAAGATAACGAACAAATTAGAGTTACAGACAAAATAAACTTGGACTGCAAAGTGCCAATAGCAGAGGATTTATCAACTTTCTTTGTTCGTTTAGAGCATGCTGATATAACATGAGTAGAATTTCCACAATAGAAGCACAAATGATTTTTGCGCCTATAAATCTGTCGTTCGCTTCTGGACAGAAAGCTATCACATTGCATACTCTGTGGTGCCTCTTCAGAAGACACCGCCAACTGGTGCACAGGTTTGCGTTCCCGTAAACGCCGATCAATCTGAATTGCCATTGTCATGGACTCATTCAGACCAGTAGGCGCAGGAAACCCCACCATGACGTCTTTTACAGCATCAGAGAGACCTTCTCTGAAAATTGCCGCCAGAGCGCACTCATTCCACTGAGTAAGCACAGACCATTTTCGAAATTTTTGGCAATATATTTCGGCTTCATCTTGCCCCTGAGAGAGGGCTATTAGGGCTTTCTAAGCCTGAATCTCCAAATTTGGTTCCTCATAAAGCAACCCCAAAGCCAGAAAAAACGCATCCACATTGAGCAACGCAGGATCCCCTGGTGCCAATGAAAATGCCCAATTTTGGGGGTCACCCCGCAGTAAAGAAATAACAATTTTTACTTGCTGGGCAGGATCTCCAGCAGAATGAGATCTCAGCGAAAGAAACAATTTACAATTGTATTTAAAATTTAAAAAACAAGATCGATCTCCAGAAAAAAACTCCGGTATAGGAATCTTAGGTTCAGACCGAGGAGCATGTAACAAAAAATCTTGTATATTCTGAACTTTAGAGGCAAGATTATTCAAATTGGTAGCCAGACTCTGGGGATCCATATTTCAACAGATAAAGTCTGAGCCATTCAGGGGTTAAGAGGAGAGGAAAACAGGAGACTGCAATTAGAGCTGGAGTGCAGCTTCAGAGGAAGGAAAAAAAAAAAAAAAAAAAAAAAGGTTTCACACAGTTCCTTTTCTCTCCTGCTTCAGCCTATAGATTAAACATTTGGGCTGGCCATACTGTTATGGTTTCCAATGGCAAGGAAACATCAGAAGCATAGAATAAACGGACAAGCTCTCGGGTGATGGAAACTAGAGCTGACCGCGATGCTAAACCTACACACCACACTAGAAGTAGCCAGGGGGCATTCCTGCGTAGTCTCTAGATGCCGCGCGCCAGCCAGAGAACTAACTACCCCTGGTAGAAGAAAACACAGTCCTGGCTTGCCTCCAGAGAATGTCCCCACAGGAGATAGCATTAATTTCAGCCCAACAAGAGCTTCCAGCTGCAGAGATTCACATAAGTGCAAACTGGACAAAACATACAAAAATAGACTTAAGGACTAAAGTGTCCAACTTAGCTGAGCAGAAAACTGGGAGCAGGAACATGCAACAGAATCACTCTGGATACATTGATGGCCAGCATTAGAATGACTGAGGAGCAAGGTTAAATAAGATACTCCCACATCCTGATAGGAACAGGTGAACTGAGAAGGCAAAGCTTGCAGGACACCAGTACCACAAGAGACCACCGGGGGAGCCCACGAACCGAATCACAACAGCCTCCACCCTTGCCTTATCTCCTAAGTTAGCCCTTTGTCTGTCCTCTTCCCCCACCCAGAGAAAAGGGAGGCGCTACTGTGTACCGCAGTACACCAACCCGACAAACAGGGCAACAAAGACAAGGGGAAACTGAAAACTCCACACACACCAAACATACACTCACATATATCAAAGGAATCCACCGGGGTGTGCAGGAAGGGGAGGATAGTAAAACAGGGAAGGATAAGGTATTATCAAGCATACAAACAAAACAGTCACTAATCACTCCTGCAGCAATAATTCTCATATCAACCTCTCTCCCTCCTATGTCATGCAGTAATAGCTAACTCTGACAAGGACTTGGTAATAGAGCACAGGTTTTATAGGGAAAAGCAGTGGCTAACTGAGCACAGCGATTCCCAACATGACCGATTAACCCCTGTTCTACCGGAAGAAATAAACACGTTTAATGAACCGGACAAGTGCTGCTTCTCAGTGGCAGAGTAGGAATGACCAGACGCTGCGGTCTTCTGGCTCCGCTCCATTGCGGTAACCCCTTGACACTTTGATTCTGCACTTAATAATGCAACTGCGTTTTTTGAAGCCTGTAGAGAAAAAAAGCACACAAACCGCAGAGTTCTGCAGCGTCTTCAGACTACAGAGAGCGGAGATTTCATGAAATCACATCCACTTTTCTTAGACATTTAGACCGTGTTCACATGTATCGTAAACACTGCATATTTTCTGTTGGGTTTTTTTGCACAGAAATTCTGCTGTTTAACAGTCCAAGCAAAGTGGATGTGATTTCATGCGAACTGCGGCCCCTGTGGTCTAAAGACGCTGCTGAACTGTGCGGTTTGGCGCTTTTTTCTCTCTTGCCTTCTATGTGGAGCCTAAAAAAAACGCATGTAAAAAAATTACAGAAACTTTATTAGGTGCAGAATTAAAACTTTTCTGTATTAAAAAAAGCATATTAAAAACGCGGCTTCACATCTGCACCAAAACGCATCAAGAGGGAGAAGATTGTTACTGCATAGTTTGGTGCGGATCCTGCAGAAAACAAACAACGCGGTATTTCTGCACCATGTGAACCCGGCCTTACAGACACCAGAAGCCGGATGTCATATAGTGACGCTACATAAAGATGGGAAAGTTCTGGCGGCTCCAACTGTGAATGAAGAACAACAAATAATCCCCATGTCCCCACTAGAGATGAGCCGGACACACAGATGACGTCCCTCTGGCCCCGGGTTAGAGATTCGCGGCCTCCTGTACCGCTCATTTGGACGCTGGAGCACGGACCCGGGAATCCATCTGCTCATCTCTCCTCTAAATCGTTCAAGATACAGCGGACAGTCCCAGATTTTGGTCTACACCCGGCAGTCTCAGGCGTCTGCTGAATGTCCCTGACTATGAGAGCCCCTCTGACAACTCTTCCTGCCAGGGGAGAAAGAAATTGTAAATATGCGTGGACTGGGGCATAGCCAAATAAGGCTGCAATACGTGTAGCACTCTACACGATTTGTCGCTCTTTAAGTTCTTAAAAAGTTGGGAGGTACGCAACTCTGCTACAGGGCTATGAAACCTAGAGATCCCGTCCACCCTCCGTCTCTGTAGTCAGCTCTGACAGGAAGAGAAGATTCTGTTTGCAGCCACCATTAAGGGGGACCTTCATGTACACAAAAACGTATCATAAATCTCTGTATACAGGGAGCTCCCCCTAGTGGTGGCTGCAGACAGAATCTTATCATGTATCTCTGTATACACGGAGCTCCCCCTAGTGGTGGCTGCAGACAGGATCTTATCATGTATCTCTGTATACAGGAAGCTCCCCCTAGTGGTGGCTGCAGACAGGATCTTATCATGTATCTCTGTATACAGGGAGCTCCCCCTAGTGGTGACTGCAGATAGGATCTTATCATGTATCTCTGTATACAGGGAGCTCCCCCTAGTGGTGGCTGCAGACAGGATCTTATCATGTATCTCTGTATACAGGAAGCTCCCCCTAGTGGTGGCTGCAGACAGGATCTTATCATGTATCTCTGTATACAGGGAGCTCCCCCTAGTGGTGACTGCAGATAGGATCTTATCATGTATCTCTGTATACAGGGAGCTCCCCCTAGTGGTGGCTGCAGACAGAATCTTATCATGTATATCTGTATACAGGGAGCTCCCCCTAGTGGTGACTGCAGACAGGATCTTATCATGTATCTCTGTATACAGGGAGCTCCCCCTAGTGGTGACTGCAGACAGGATCTTATCATGTATCTCTGTATACAGGGAGATCCCCCTAGAGGTGGCTGCAGACAGGATCTTATCATGTATCTCTGTATACAGGGAGCTCCCCCTAGTGGTGACTGCAGATAGGATCTTATCATGTATCTCTGTATACAGGGAGCTCCCCCTAGTGGTGGCTGCAGACAGAATCTTATCATTTATCTCTGTATACAGGGAGCTCCCCCTACTGGTGACTTCAGACAGGATCTTATCATGTATCTCTGTATACAGGGAGCTCCACCTAGTGGTGACTGCAGACAGAATCTTATCATGTATCTCTGTATACAGGGAGCTTCCCCTAGTGGTGGCTGCAGACAGGATCTTATCATGTATCTCTGTATACAGGGAGCTCCCCCTAGTGGTGGCTGCAGACAGGATCTTATCATGTATCTCTGTATACAGGGAGCTCCCCCTAGTGGTGGCTGCAGACAGAATCTTATCATGTATCTCTGTATACAGTGAGCTCCCCCTAGTGGTGACCACATACAGAATCTTATCATGTATCTCTGTATACAGGGAGGTCCCCCTAGTGGTGGCTGCAGACAGGATCTTATCATGTATCTCTGTATACAGGGAGCTCCCCATAGTGGTGACTGCAGATAGGATCTTATCATGTATCTCTGTATACAGGGAGCTCCCTCTAGTGGTGACTGTAGACAGAATCTTATGTATCTCTGTATACATGGAGCTCCCCCTAGTGGTGACTGCAGACAGGATATTATCATGTATCTCTGTATACAGGGAGCTGCCCCTAGTGGTGGCTGCAGACAGGATCTTATCATGTATCTCTGTATACAGGGAGCTGCCCCTAGTGGTGACTGCAGACAGAATCTTATCATGTATCTCTGTATACAGGGAGCTCCCCCTAGTGGTGACTGCAGACAGGATCTTATCATGTATCTCTGTATACAGGGAGCTCCTCCTAGTGGTGGCTGCAGACAGGATCTTATCATGTATCTCTGTATACAGGGAGCTTCCCCTAGTGGTGGCTGCAGACAGGATCTTATCATGTATCTCTGTATACAGGGAGCTCCCCCTAGTGGTGGCTGCAGACAGGATCTTATCATGTATCTCTGTATACAGGAAGCTCCCCCTAGTGGTGGCTGCAGACAGGATCTTATCATGTATCTCTGTATACAGGGAGCTCCCCCTAGTGGTGACTGCAGATAGGATCTTATCATGTATCTCTGTATACAGGGAGCTCCCCCTAGTGGTGGCTGCAGACAGGATCTTATCATGTATCTCTGTATACAGGAAGCTCCCCCTAGTGGTGGCTGCAGACAGGATCTTATCATGTATCTCTGTATACAGGGAGCTCCCCCTAGTGGTGACTGCAGATAGGATCTTATCATGTATCTCTGTATACAGGGAGCTCCCCCTAGTGGTGGCTGCAGACAGAATCTTATCATGTATATCTGTATACAGGGAGCTCCCCCTACTGGTGACTGCAGACAGGATCTTATCATGTATCTCTGTATACAGGGAGATCCCCCTAGAGGTGGCTGCAGACAGGATCTTATCATGTATCTCTGTATACAGGGAGCTCCCCCTAGTGGTGACTGCAGATAGGATCTTATCATGTATCTCTGTATACAGGGAGCTCCCCCTACTGGTGACTTCAGACAGGATCTTATCATGTATCTCTGTATACAGGGAGCTCCACCTAGTGGTGACTGCAGACAGAATCTTATCATGTATCTCTGTATACAGGGAGCTCCCCCTAGTGGTGACTGCAGATAGGATCTTATCATGTATCTCTGTATACAGGGAGCTCCCCCTAGTGGTGGCTGCAGACAGGATCTTATCATGTATCTCTGTATACAGGGAGCTCCCCCTAGTGGTGGCTGCAGACAGAATCTTATCATGTATCTCTGTATACAGTGAGCTCCCCCTAGTGGTGACCACATACAGAATCTTATCATGTATCTCTGTATACAGGGAGGTCCCCCTAGTGGTGACTGCAGATAGGATCTTATCATGTATCTCTGTATACAGGGAGCTCCCTCTAGTGGTGACTGCAGACAGAATCTTATGTATCTCTGTATACATGGAGCTCCCCCTAGTGGTGACTGCAGACAGGATATTATCATGTATCTCTGTATACAGGGAGCTGCCCCTAGTGGTGGCTGCAGACAGGATCTTATCATGTATCTCTGTATACAGGGAGCTGCCCCTAGTGGTGACTGCAGACAGAATCTTATCATGTATCTCTGTATACAGGGAGCTCCCCCTAGTGGTGGCTACAGACAGGATCTTATCATGTATCTCTGTATACAGGGAGCTCCCCCTAGTGGTGACTGCAGACAGGATCTTATCATGTATCTCTGTATACAGGGAGCTCCCCCTAGTGGTGACTGCAGACAGGATCTTATCATGTATCTGTATACAGGGAGCTCCCTCTAGTGGTGGTTGCAGATAGAATCTTATCATGTACCTCTGTATACAGGGAGCTCCCCCTAGTGGTGGCTGCAGACAGGATCTTATCATGTATCTCTGTATACAGGGAGCTCCCCCTAGTGGTGGCGGCAGACAGGATCTTATCATGTATCTCTGTATACAGGGAGCTCCCCCTAATGGTGACTGCAGACAGGATCTTATCATGTATCTCTGTATACTGGGAGCTCCCCCTAGTGGTGACTGCAGACAGGATCTTATCATGTATCTGTATACAGGGAGCTCCCTCTAGTGGTGGTTGCAGATAGAATCTTATCATGTACCTCTGTATACAGGGAGCTCCCCCTAGTGGTGGCTGCAGACAGGATCTTATCATGTATCTCTGTATACAGGGAGCTCCCCCTAGTGGTGGCGGCAGACAGGATCTTATCATGTATCTCTGTATACAGGGAGCTCCCCCTAGTGGTGACTGCAGATAGGATTTTATCATGTATCTCTGTATACAGGGAGCTCCCCCTAGTGGTGACTGCAGACAGAATCTTATGTATCTCTGTATACATGGAGCTCCCCCTAGTGGTGACTGCAGACAGGATATTATCATGTATCTCTGTATACAGGGAGCTGCCCCTAGTGGTGGCTGCAGACAGGATCTTATCATGTATCTCTGTATACAGGGAGCTCCCCCTAGTGGTGGCTGCAGACAGGATCTTATCATGTATCTCTGTATACAGGGAGCTCCCCCTAGTGGTGACTGCAGACAGGATCTTATCATGTATCTGTATACAGGGAGCTCCCCCTAGTGGTGACTGCAGACAGGATCTTATCATGTATCTCTGTACACAGGGAGCTCCCCCTAGTGGTGGCTGCAGACAGGATCTTATCACGTATCTCTGTATACAGGGAGCTCCCCCTAGTGGTGGCTGCAGACAGGATCTTATCATATATCTATGTACACAGGGAGCTCCTCCTAGTGGTGACTGCAGACAGGATCTTATCGTGTATCTCTGTATACAGGGAGCTCCCCCTAGTGGTGGCTGCAGACAGGATCTTATCATGTATCTCTGTATAGAGGGAGCTCCCCCTAGTGGTGGCTGCAGAAAGGATCTTATCATGTATCTCTGTATACAGGGAGCTCCCCCTAGTGGTGACTGCAGACAGAATCTTATCATGTATCTCTGTGTACAGGAGCTCCCCCTAGTGGTGACTGCAGACAGGATCTTATCATGTATCTCTGTACACAGGGAGCTCCCCCTAGTGGTGGCTGCAGACAGGATCTTATCACGTATCTCTGTATACAGGGAGCTCCCCCTAGTGGTGGCTGCAGACAGGATCTTATCATATATCTATGTACACAGGGAGCTCCCCCTAGTGGTGACTGCAGACAGAATCTTATCATGTATCTCTGTGTACAGGAGCTCCCCCTAGTGGTGGATGCAGACAGGATCTTATCATGTATCTCTGTATACACGGAGCTCCCCCTAGTGGTGACTGCAAACAGAATCTTATCATGTATCTCTGTATACAGGAGCTCCCCCTAGTGGTGGCTGCAGACAGGATCTTATCATGTATCTCTGTATACAGGGAGCTCCCCCTAGTGGTGGCTGCAGACAGGATCTTATCATGTGTCTCTGTATACAGGGAGCTCCCCTCATTGGTGGCTGCAGACAGGATATTATCATGTATCTCTGTATACAGGGAGCTCCCCCTAGTGGTGGCTGCAGACAGGATCTTATCATGTATTTCTGTATACAGGGAGCTCCCCCTAGTGGTGGCTGCAGACAGGATCTTATCATGTATCTCTGTATACAGGGAGCTCCCCCTAGTGGTGACTGCAGACAGAATCTTATCATGTATCTCTGTATACAAGGAGCTCCCCCTAGTGGTGACTGCAGACAGAATCTTATCATGTATCTCTGTATACAGGGAGCTCCCCCTAGTGGTGGCTGCAGACAGGATCTTATCATGTATCTCTGTATACATGTTGCTCCCTCTAGTGGTGGCTGCAGACAGGATCTTATCATGTATCTCTGTATGCAGGGAGCTCCCCCTAGTGGTGGCTGCAGACAGAATCTTATCATGTATCTCTGTATACAGGGAGCTCCCCCTAGTGGTGGCTGCAGACAGGATCTTATCATGTATCTCTGTATACAGGGAGCTCCCCCTAGTGGTGACTGCAGACAGGATCTTATCATGTATCTCTGTATACAGGGAGCTCCCCCTAGTGGTGACTGCAGACAGAATCTTATCATGTATCTCTGTATACAGGGAGCTCCCCCTAGTGGTGGCTGCAGACAGGATCTTATCATGTATCTCTGTATACAGGGAGCTCTCCCTAGTGGTGGCTGCAGACAGGATCTTATCATGTATCTCTGTATACAGGGAGATCCCCCTAGTGGTGACGGCAGACAGAATCTTATCATGTATCTCTGTATACAGGGAGCTCCCCCTAGTGGTGACTGCAGACAGAATCTTATCATTTATCTCTGTATACAGGGAGCTCCCCCTAGTGGTGGCTGCAGACAGGATCTTATCATGTATCTCTGTATACATGTTGCTCCCTCTAGTGGTGGCTGCAGACAGGATCTTATCATGTATCTCTGTATGCAGGGAGCTCCCCCTAGTGGTGGCTGCAGACAGAATCTTATCATGTATCTCTGTATGCTGGGAGCTCCCCCTGGTGGTGACTGCAGACAGGATCTTATCATGTATCTCTGTATACAAGGAGCTCCCCCTAGTGGTGACTGCAGACAGAATCTTATCATGTATCTCTGTATACAGGGAGCTCCCCCTAGTGGAGGCTGCAGACAGGATCTTATCATGTATCTCTGTATACAGGGAGCTCCCCCTAGTGGTGACTGCAGACAGGATCTTATCATGTATCTCTGTATGCAGGGAGCTTACACTAGTGTTTTATAGGGCTATCACCTAATTTTCCTGAACTTTTGGATGGCACATCTGCCTTGCAATTCATCAACCATCCTCCATATACCTGCAATAATAGATAGTTTTAATATTCAAAGCTGTAGGAAATCCAACTAAATTTTATCCATTTTCCCTGTGTGATAATACCAGTAATACTCTGGTATGTAATCCTCCTACAATATTTCTACACAGATTTAACATTCACAAGTCAGTGACATCCCTTTTCGGAGCCAAATTAGATGTCACCCAACTTTCCCAGACTTCTGAAAGACCGCAAAACCTCATAGCTCACCTGTAACAGGGGATGCGCTAGTTGTTACCCCACTTTCTGAGGTAAGGCGGTGGTGTCCTCAGTGCGGATGCACCATGGCATGGTAGAGCGCCAGCTCCTGTGGTCGCGGTGCAGCCTCCCGCCACAGACACGAGGTGCGCTGCGCCCGGCCATAGCAGCAGAGTGCAGCGTCGCAGGCAGGTGATCCCTCGCTGACGCTCCGCTCCAGGTTGCTGCAGTCACTTTCGTCTGTTTCCTCGCACTGGAAAAGGCTCCGTCTGGATTTCCATAGCAACCCGTACATGTCAGATCGTTTCCACTAGTGTTTATTCTGCCAGAAGCCACTCTAAGCCTCCATTATGCTGAGGCCGCGGTGATACATTGTATCTGCAGCCGTGAGAATGGACACAATGCAACAATACAGTCACGACCGACACTCGCCCATTGCTGGGGCTCGGCCGGGCGATGTGTCACACGGGGAATGTTATGGGGAGCAGGAATTAAAGGGGTGCTCCTAGCAGGGTGGCTCGGTGGGTAAGAGCCCTGAGTTCACATCCACCCGAGGACGACATCTGCACGGAGCTTCTATGTGCTAATTGGTCACAATGAGATTGTTATTGGGACTCGTTACCCGCACCATGCCGGCAATTAATGAGTTAAATGCAGAAATGGACGGCGGTCTCACCTTTATGTTGATCAAACACAGAGGAATTGCTGAAATCCATGATCCCGTGCGGAGGAAGATGAAGTCGACGTCTGCGGGGTTGTGGGGGTCTCACAGTGGGGTCTCTCCACCATCCCTCTATGGACGCTCACGCTCCAGATGCCCGGGCAGTCCAGGGCAGGCGCATCTGCGGCACATACACGGCATTGTGCAGAGCGAACCCAGCTCTCCGGAATCACAGATGTTACAGGATGAATGAGAGCCGGAGCCTGGGAGGTGCAGTGAGCATGTGCGGCCGCCGCTGGGATCAGCACACACACGGAGGAGGCTCAGGGAAGGGTGAGGACGCGGAAATGTCACTACCTGACGCACGGCCGCATCGAAAATAACAAAGAACATAGTGACATCCTAATGATATAAAAAATAACAATAAACCTCCAAATAATAGAAAATATAAATCTATCATAAAAATATATAATAATGATTGTAATTTTAATCGAAAATCAAAACAATCATCTTAATAAAAGAAAAGATAGGAACATTAATTAAATTATATTAATACTAATGACAGCAAAAACTAAATCATAATAGTAATAAGACAAAGAAAATATTGGTCATGATAATTACAATAATAGCAATAAAAATATAGTGGTGGAGTAAACGCTTTATTAAGTTTAAAGTGAACTGTACAAAATCCTATACACTGAGCTCCCCCTAGTGGTGGCTGCAGACAGTATCTTATCATGTATCTCTGTATACAGGGAGCTCCCCCTAGTGGTGGCTGCAGACAGAATCTTATTATGTATCTCTGTATACAGGGAGCTCCCCCTAGTGGTGACTGCAGACAGGATCTTATCATGTATCTCTGTATACAGGGAGCTCCCCCCAGTGGTGACTGCAGACAGAATCTTATCATGTATCTCTGTATACAGGGAGCTCCCCCTAGTGGTGGCTGCAGACAGGATCTTATCATGTACCTCTGTATACAGGGAGCTCCCCCTAGTGGTGGCTGCAGACAGAATCTTATTATGTATCTCTGTATACAGGGAGCTCCCCCTAGTGGTGGCTGCAGACAGAATCTTATTATGTATCTCTGTATACAGGGAGCTCCCCCTAGTGGTGGCTGCAGACAGGATCTTATCATGTATCTCTGTGTACAGGGAGCTCCCCTGTTATGATCCCAATGGCAAAGGATCTCAGAGATTACAGCAAAGTCTGCAAACGTAAATACCAGCTCATAGGGACGTGGTAACTAGGCTGACCATATACCTGATCCTAGCACAAACACTAACAGTAGCCGGGGAACGTGCCTACGTTGATCCTAGACGTCTCGCGCCAGCCGGAGAACTAACTAACCCTATAAGGGAAAATAAGACCTCTCTTGCCTCCAGAGAAAAGACCCCAAAGTAATACAAGCCCCCAACAAATAATAACGGTGAGGTAAGAAGAAAAGACAAACGTAAGAATGAACTAGATTTTAGCAAAGAGAGGCCTACTGACTAATAGCAGAATATAGTAAGATGACTTATATGGTCAGCAAAAACCCTGCAAAATATCCACGCTGAATATCCAAGAACCCCCAAACCGACTAACGATGTGGGGGGAGAATATCAGCCCCCTAGAGCTTCCAGCGATATCAGGAATCACATTTTGTACAAGCTGGACCAAAATATAAACAATGCAAATGATCAAAAATAAGAAAGCAGGACTTAGCTTATCTTGCAAAGAACCAGGACCTGAAGACAGGAGCAAACAGAAATGAACTGATTACAACGATGCCAGGCCTAACGAAGCAGGTGAGTACCAACCTGGTAAAAGACAATCCAAGTGCCAAATCACTAGTGACCACAAGAGGGAGCCAAAGAGTATAGTTCACAACACTCCCCCTAGTGATGACTGCAGACAGGATCTTATCATGTATCTCTGTATACAGGGAGCTCCCCCTATTGGTGGCTGCAGACAGGATCTTATCATGTATCTCTGTATACAGGGAGCTCCCCCTAGTGGTGTCTGCAGACAGTATCTTATCATGTATCTCTGTATACAGGGAGCTCCCCCTAGTGGTGGCTGCAGACAGGATCTTATCATGTATCTCTGTATACAGGGAGCTCCCCCTAGTGGTGGCTGCAGACAGGATCTTATCATGTATCTCTGTATACAGGGAGCTCCCCCTAGTGGTGGCTGCAGACAGGATCTTATCATGTATCTCTGTATACAGGGAGCTCCACCTAGTGGTGACTGCAGACAGGATCTTATCATGTATCTCTGTATACAGGGAGCTCCCCCTAGTGGTGGCTGCAGACAGGATCTTATCATGTATCTCTGTATACAGGGAGCTCCCCCTAGTGGTGGCTGCAGACAGGATCTTATTATGTATCTCTGTATACAGGGAGCTCCCCCTAGTGGTAACTGTAGACAGGATCTTATCATGTATCTCTGTATACAGGGAGCTCCCCCTAGTGGTGACTGCAGACAGGATCTTATCATGTATCTCTGTATACAGGGAGCTCCCCCTAGTGGTGGCTGCAGACAGGATCTTATCATGTATCTCTGTATAGAGGGAGCTCCCCCTAGTGGTGGCTGCAGACAGGATCTTATCATGTATCTCTGTATACAGGGAGCTCCCCCTTGTGGTGGCTGGAGACAGCATCTTTGTCACGGGGAGACTAGGTGAGCGAGAGCTAATAACCCGGGCCCCTGCAATTTCCCTCAGACTAGGGAAATCCTGACTGACCCTCTACCTGGAGTTTACACTGATGGTGTGCATGTCCAGGCCTCGAACCTCACCCTGTCTCCTGTTTCAACCCTAGGCTGAAACCTCTGCCCACCACCCAGTGAAGAGGTAATACACCAATACCCACAGTTAGGACGGACAAGGATAAAGGAAAATATACACCACGCCGCAGTCACTCAGGAATACACTATAAATGTGCAGGGCAAAATAAATACAAATATAGGAAGGAGCAAATAAGACTAAGGAAAATACACCACCAGCAACGAATCTCCAACAACCAGCTCTCCACTCCAGACCGAGATAACAACACACAAGACAGAAGCTATAATCGGTGACGCCCAATGATCAGGAGAACTATTTAAAGGCAATGGGCATGGCCCAGCTTCCAATCCGAGGATCAGGTAAATTAACCCCGGAACAGCTAGATAAAATCTAGCCGACGCCAATGAGCAAATAGTGGTCAAAAGCAGAATTACCGCTGTCTGTCGAACGACCTGGTCTGAACAGCGTCCGACATGACAGTACCCCGCCTTCTACGAGGGACCCCAGGGCCCTCACAGCTTATAGGACCCGGCTTGTCTGGATGGCGACGATGAAAAAACCTGACTTTAAACTCCAAATTACCATCCACCAAGACTGGAGGTGGAATAGGCGTCGCGTCCACAGAACCCACCACCTTCTTTAGAAGAGACCTGTGGAACACGTTGTGTATCTTATACACCGTAGGGAGCTCCAATCGGTATGCTACTGGGTTAATGACGGCGGTGACCCTAAATGGACCAATAAATCGTGGACCCAATTTAAGGGACGGTATTTTGAGTCTTATGTTTTTTTGTGGATAACCACACCCAGTTATCCACATTCAGGTCCGGACCTGGCACACGCCTACTGTCAGCCACACGTTTGTACCTAGCACCCACACTCAACAGGCGCTGTTTAACTCTCCTCCAGACTGATGACAATTGTGCTCCTAGCTGATCCTCCTCCGGAACGCCGGAAGAGCCCCTCTGACTCAAGGTACAAAATTGAGGATGTCGCCCGTAAACACAAAAAAACGGAGACTCCCCAGACGACTCCTGGCGGTGATTATTGATGGCAAACTCAGCCAAAGGAAGAAAGGTAGTCCACTCCTCCTGGTTATCAGAGACAAAGCAGCGTAGGTACTGTTCCAAATTTTGGTTCATATGCTCAGTCTGACCATTTGACTGAGGATGGAACGCCGAAGAATGAGACAACTTGATCCCCAGCCGTGAGCAAAATGCTTTCCAAAATTTTGCCACAAACTGAGACCCCCTATCAGACACGATGTCAGACGGGACCCCATGAAGTCTGACCACCTCCTGCACAAATACCTGAGACAGAGTCTTAGTGTTAGGCAACGAAGGCAAAGACACAAAGTGCGACATTTTTGAAAACCGATCAACAATCACCAAGATGACCGTGTTCCCAGCTGATGAGGGCAAATCAGTGATGAAATCCATGGAGATTTCCGTCCATGGCTTACTAGGTACCTCAAGAGGAAGTAGTGTGCCAACAGGACAGGAGCGGGGCATCTTAGCCCTAGCGCACGTGGTACAAGCTGACACGTATGAGACCACGTCCTGTCGGATCTTGGGCCACCAAAACCGACGTGACACCAACTCCAAGGTACCTCTAACCCCTGGGTGGCCAGCCAGGACAGCATCATGATGCTCCGCCAAAACCTTTAAGCGGAGATGAAGCGGTACAAAAGATTTGTTGATGGGAAGCTCAGATGGTACCTCCTCCTGAGCCTCGGCAATCTCAGCCTCAACCTCGGTAGTGAGAGCCGAAACCACAACACCCTTTTGGAGGATGGGTACTGGATCCTCCCGAGGTTCTCCCCCCGGAAAACACCTGGACAGAGCATCCGCCTTAGTGTTTTTAGACCCCGGTCTGTAAGTGACAGCAAAATTGAACCGCGTGAAAAACAATGCTCAGCGAGCCTGCCTGGGGGACAGACGCTTGGCAGACTCCAAATACAGCAGATTCTTATGATCAGTAATAACAGTTACCTGATGAACCGACCCCTCCAAGAAGTGTCGCCATTCCTCAAAGGCCAACTTGATTGCCAACAACTCCCTGTTGCCGATATCGTAGTTACGTTCGGCGGACGACAGTTTCTTGGAGAAATAGGCGCACGGACGCAAACCACTCAAAGATGAGCCTTGAGATAGTACCGCCCCCACACCAACCTCAGACGCATCGACTTCCACAACAAAGTGTTTTGATACGTCTGGCTGCACAAGAATGGGGGCTGAAACAAAACTGTTTTTAAGAAATTCAAATGCGCGCACAGCAGCCTCAGGCCAAACGGAGAAATTGGTACCCTTTTTAGTCATGTCAGTTAGCGGTTTAGCAATGATGGAAAAATCCTTGATAAATTTTCTATAGTAGTTAGAAAACCCAAGGAACCGCTGAAGCGCTTTCAGGTTATCAGGCCGTTCCCAATGCAGCACCGCTAGCACCTTAGCGGCGTCCATTTTAAAACCAGAAGCAGACACAATATAACCCAAGAAAGGCAACTCTTGAACAGAAAATACACATTTCTCAAGTTTTGCATACAGCTTATTCTCTCTGAGAAGCTGTAACACCTGCCTGATATGCTCTAAATGAGTATCACGGTCGCAAGAATATATGAGAATGTCATCGAGGTACACGATAACAAATTTCCCCAAAACATGCGAGAACACATCATTGATGAAATGTTGGAACACTGCAGGTGCGTTAGTCAACCCAAATGGCATCACCAAATTTTCAAAATGACCCTCAGGGGTATTAAAAGCCGTCTTCCACTCATCACCTTGTCGGACTCTTATGAGGTTGTACGCCCCCCTGAGGTCAAGCTTGGTAAACCACTTAGCACTCGCCACCTGGTTGAACAAATCTGGTATCAGTGGCATCGGGTATGGATCACGAACCGTAATCTGGTTCAACTCCCTGAAATCCAAACACGGGCGTAATCCGTCATCTTTCTTCTTCTCGAAGAAGAACCCTGCTGCCACCGGCGAGGATGACGGCCTGATGTGCCCTTTGCTCAAGCTTTCAGCAATGTAATCTTTTAACGCTTGTCTCTCCGGACCGGAGATGTTAAACATCCTTGCTTTAGGCAACTTGGCCCCTGGTTTAAACCCGATAGAACAGTCATAGGGACGATGTGGCAGCAACTCTGAACAACCCTTCTCAGAGAACACATCCACAAAATCCAGAAGTGACTCTGGAACGCTTGAAGTCACCGCAGCCACACATGTGGCCAGGCAATTCTCCTGGCAGAACTCGCTCCACTGAATTATGTCCTGAGTTTTCCAGTCAATTACCGGGTTGTGCATGGACAACCAAGGAAAACCCAAAACCACCTGAGCAGGAAGATTCCTGAGCACCTTACATGTAACCTGCTCGGAATGTAGAACCCCAATGTGGAGTTTCACCTCAGCCACAAATTCAGTATTCTCCCCCTGAGAGAGAGGAGCAGCATTGATGGTGACCACGCGGATAGGATGAGACAGTTTTTCGATCCAAAACCTGCTGTGCGCGCAAACTCCTCATCAATGAGATTTTTGGCTGAACCACTATCCACAAAAACAGTAATTGGCAGCTCACTGCCAGCGATAAAAACCTTAGCAGGGAGCATGCATTGAGAAACCACCATGGAGGATATACAGAAGCTCAGATTGGTCTCTGTTATGATCCTAGTGGCAAGGATCGCAAGTAGGACTAGCTAAGTAACTAAACCGACTACAAACTCTGGGGAAGTGGTAACTGAATTGACCGCAACCTGATCCTATCCGCAAACAACTATAGGCAGCCGTGGAACGTTACCTGAAAATCCTAGACGTCTCTTCACGGCCTGAGAAACTGACTATTCCTAGAGGGAACGAAAGTCCTCACTTGCCTCAGTGAAATGACCCCAAAGATATAGAATAGCCCCCCACAAATATTAATGGTGAGTTAAGGGGAAAGCACAAACGCAGAGATGAAATTAGATTTAGCAAATGAGGCCCGCTAACACTAGAAAGCAGAAAATAGAAAGGGAACTGTGCGGTCAATTAAAAACCCTATTCAAAATATCCACGCAGAGATCGCTCGAGCCCCCGCACCAACTAACGGTGCGGGGGAAGCAACTCTGTACCCCAGAGCAAACCAGCAGAAGAAATCACATATTAGCAAGCTGGACTAAACTCATCATACACAGAAATCATATTGCAGACTGATGAGCAAAAAATAATTAAACAGAACTTAGCTTCTCCTGAAGAGACTGAAACCGAAGATAATCAGGAGTAATCAGAATAGCACTGAGTACATTGAAAGCCGGCAACAAGTGGAAGTGAAACAGAGCTAAATAGGAAACTCCCAAGTGAATAACGAGGCAGCTGATCAGCCACAGACCCGCAGGATAACAAACAAAGCCACCAGGGGGAGCCCAAAACAAAAGTCACACAATACCACCTGTGACCACAAGAGGGAGCCTGAAAACAGAGTTCACAACAGGTCTCCTCCACACCCTCTGAGCTTAGAAGTTTTCCGCCGTTGCGTTTTTCTTAGACAGCAGAGGACAGATGTTAATAAAATGACCAGTTTTACCACAGTAAAAACAGGCTCCCTGCTTCCTGAGCTCAGGGGCTCGACGCTTCACATGTGACACCCCTGCGATTTGCATAGGCTCCGTGGGCTCACCTGCAGCAACCTCACGTGAACCTAAACCCTCTGCCATAGGCGGTGTCTCATGCTCCCCCTGACGCAAACGGCGATCAATGTGGACAACCAGACTCATAGCGGAATCTAGAGAAGCAGGAGTCTCGTACATCAGAAGGGCTTTTTTAACCCTTCCAGAAACCCCATGAATAAACTGACTCCGCAATGCTGGATCATTCCATTGTGTATCGATCGCCCAGCGACGAAATTCAGAACAGTAATCCTCTGCAACTCGCTCCCCCTGGCGAAAAGTGCATATCTTAGATTCTGCTAGAGCCATTCTGTCAGGTTCATCGTAGATTTTTCCAAGAGAGGAAAAAAAACTCTCCACAGAGTCAAATGCAGCAGAATCAGATGGCAAAGAAAACGCCCATGCTTGGGGATCCCCGCTTAACAATGACAACAGCAGGCCCACATGCTGAGCCTCATTACCCGAGGAGATCGGGCGCATACGGAAATATAGTTTGCAAGCTTCACGAAAATAAACAAATTTACTGCGTTCCCCAGCAAATTTTTCAGGCAAAGGGAATTTAGGCTCAGCAACTCTTCCTGTCGCTCCAGCTTGCACATTAGACACTGCTAGTCCCTGTTGCTGAACTGCCCCCCTCAACTCAGTGACCTGTAGGGACAGCGCCTCCAATGGAGGTTATGGAAGTCATGGGATCCATGACAAAAGAAAAAAAAAGCAACCCCTTCTTTTTTTTTTTTTTTCTTGTTGGGCCGATTATAATGTCACGGGGAGACTAGGTGAGCGAGAGGTAATAACCCGGGCCCCTGCAATTTCCCTCAGACTAGGGAAATCCTGACTGACCCTCTACCTGGAGTTTACACTGATGGTGTGCATGTCCAGGCCTCGAACCTCACCCTGTCTCCTGTTTCAACCCTAGGCTGAAACCTCCGCCCACCACCCAGTGAATACACCAATACCCACAGTTAGGACAGACAAGGATAAAGGAAAATATACACCACGCCGCAGTCACTCAGGAATACACTATAAATGTGCAGGGCAAAATAAATACAAATATAGGAAGGAGCAAATAAGACTAAGAAAAATACACCACCAGCAACGAATCTCCAACAACCAGCTCTTCACTCCAGACCGAGATAACAACGCACAAGACAGAAGCTATAATCGGCGACGCCCAATGATCAGGAGAACTATTTAAAGGCAATGGGCATGGCCCACATTCCAATCTGTGGATCAGGTAAATTAACCCCGGAACAGCTAGATAAAATCTAGCCGACGCCAATGAGCAAATAGTGGTCAAAAGCGGAATTACCGCTGTCTGTTGAACGACCTGGTCTGAACAGCGTCCGACATGACAATCTTATCATGTATCTCTGTATACAGGGAGCTCCCCCTAGTGGTGACTGCAGACAGGATCTTATCATGTATCTCTGTATACAGGGAGCTCCCCCTAGTGGTGGCTGCAGACAGGATCCTATGTATCTTTGTTTACAGGGAGCTCCCCCTAGTGGTGGCTGCAGACAGGATCTTATCATGTATCTCTGTATACAGGGAGCTCCCCCTAGTGGTAGCTGCAGACAGAATCTTATCATGTATCTCTGTACACAGGGAGCTCCCCCTAGTGGTGACTGCAGACAGGATCTTATCATATATCTCTGTATACAGAGTGCTCCCCCTAGTGGTGGCTGGAGACAACATCTAATTGTCGGGGTCGTAAAACGACAATATACCCTTCCTTCACCAGTCATTCCAAATTAATATGTGTGCAGGGCATCTGGTACCGGATAAGAATAAATCAGACAGGTAGCTGGTTCAAACTTAGTTAATGCCCCGTGCATCCACACATGTCTGCAGCGGTCACACCAACTGGCTTTATTCTAAAATACACAATACTATATTGAGTGTTAGGGGAAGGCGTGCATTAGGCGGGGTTTAAGCTAGCATCCAGTCTTTCTGATTTGTTCTGACGTCTTCTGGTGAATCCTCCCTTTCTTCACATTCCTGAGTTTCGATTCTGAAGAAATGAATCATCCCTCCAGACACAAACCAGAAACGAAACTGAACCCTAGCGGCCATCTTTAAATACAATTACATTTGCATTAACTAGCAGATAGGAAAAACTTATTGTTTCACAGTATAAAAGTATAGCAGTACAAAGAGAGTATAAAGATTTATATAAAAGTACAAAGGTATATAAGAAAATACATTTTCACCTTGACATTATCATGTATCTCTGTATACAGGGAGCTCCCCCTAGTGGTGGCTGCAGACAGGATCTTATCATGTATCTCTGTATACCGGGAGCTCCCCCTAGTGGTGACTGCAGACAGGATCTTATCATGTATCTCTGTATACCGGGAGCTCCCCCTAGTGGTGGCTGCAGACAGGATCTTATCATGTATCTCTGTATACAGGGAGCTCCCCCTAGTGGTGGCTGCAGACAGGATCTTATCATGTATCTCTGTATACAGGGAGCTCCCCCTAGTGGTGACTGCAGACAGGATCTTATCATGTATCTCTGTATACAGGGAGCTCCCCCTAGTGGTGACTGCAGACAGGATCTTATCATGTATCTCTGTATACAGGGAGCTCCCCCTAGTGGTGGCTGCAGACAGGATCTTATCATGTATCTGTATACAGGGAGCTCCCCCTAGTGGTGACTGCAGACAGAATCTTATCATGTATCTCTGTATACAGGGAGCTCCCCCTAGTGGTGGCTGCAGACAGAATCTTATCATGTATCTCTGTATACAGGGAGCTCCCCCTAGTGGTGGCTGCAGACAGAATCTCATCATGTATCTCTGTATACAGGGAGCTCCCCCTAGTGGTGGCTGCAGACAGAATCTTATCATGTATCTCTGTATACAGTGAGCTCCCCCTAGTGGTGGCTGCAGACAGAATCTTATCATGTATCTGTATAAATGGAGATCTCACAGAGCATTGTCTTCACTGGGTTCAATTGTATCCACTTCTCAGCAGAATAAGCTATGTTCAAGGTTACTGAATCTTAATGGATGTAAGAGTGTTTTTGTATTCACTGACAGCACATGTGATGATAATAATGAGGAAGCCAAAAGTTTATTAGAAAGTTGTTAAACTTTTAATTTATTACTAATTAGATCTCATTTACATAAAACAGGAAAACCTATGTGAATACTTTCAGAAAAAATGCATTTAATTTTTTTTTAAATGAATTAAGAAATCTAGAGATAATTTATAAATTGTTTTTATTGTCTGTGGGTCGCTGTATTTTATTCCTGGGGGGTCTCATCAGTATTTTTTAGGTTTCCCCCAATCCTGCGCACTTCACAGCCGGTTTCTATGTCAGCAGATGCCGGCGCTGTGACTGCTGTTGTCCCGAGGGAGCGAGATATGAAGAGATTATGTATATTCTGTATGGCAGGAAAGACGGTGACGGGTTATGTAACGGGGGCTGTAGACATATGCATGAACGGTCTGCAATTACTGAAAGCACTAACGACATGGACATCAGTACTCTATGTATAGGAGGAGAGCTGCCGAATAATGAAAGCACACCAGCACCCCACATCTACCTGTGAGCCACCTCACTTATGACAATTCATATTTAGGACCCTGAAGTTTGGGGGCTGCTGTGCCACCTGCAGCTACAAAGAGAACTGAGCCCCCGACCAATGATATAAAAGAATAAATATTCATCTTTATGTAATAGAAAGTTCTACAGTCATCTAATACATAGTGTATCTCTATCAAGGCTCAATAGATTTCTAGTTCTCTGATTGCTGCCATTTATTTACAGGGGATAATAATCGGTCCTGTTATGTGATGAGCGCAAAGGTAATAGGGTCACTCTGATAGCGCTGTTAAATGGGGCACTATGAGGGTATACAGCAGTTTTCTGGGGAATGGATGGTATAATTAATATAATCTCTCTGATGACACTAATTGAGGTAGTCTGATAACGTGCTGGAAATTGGGTCTCTCTGATGGTACTGGTAATGGGCCTCTCTGATAGTACTGGTAATGGGCCACTCTAATGGTATTGGTAATGGGCCACTCTGATGGTACTGGTAATGGGCCACTCTGATGGTACTGGTAATGGGCCACTCTGATGGTACTGGTAATGGGCCACTCTGATGGTACTGGTAATGGGCCACTCTGATGGTACTGGTAATGGGCCACTCTGATGGTACTGGTAATAGGCCACTCTGATGGTACTGGTAATAGGCCACTCTAATGGTACTGGTAATGGGCCACTCTGATGGTACTGGTAATGGGCCACTCTGATGGTACTGGTAATGGGCCACTCTAATAGTACTGGTAATGGGTCATTCTAATGGTACTGGTAATGGGTCACACTGATGGTACTGGTAATGGGCCACTCTGATGGTACTGGTAATGGGCCACTCTGATGGTACTGGTAATGGGCCACTCTGATGGTACTGGTAGTGGGTCACTCTAATGGTACTGGTAATGGGCCACTCTGATGGTACTGGTAATGGGCCACTCTGATGGTACTGGTAGTGGGTCACTCTAATGGTACTGGTAATGGGCCACTCTAATGGTACTGGTAATGGGCCACTCTGATGGTACTGGTAATGGGCCACTTTGATGGTACTGGTAATCGGCCACTCTGATGGTACTGGTAGTGGGTCACTCTGATGGTACTGGTAATGGGCCACTTTGATGGTACTGGTAATGGATCACTCTGATGGTACTGGTAATGGGCCACTTTGATGGTACTGGTAATGGGCCACTCTGATGGTACTGGTAATGGGCCACTCTGATGGTACTGGTAGTGGGTCACTCTAATGGTACTGGTAATGGGCCACTCTGATGGTACTGGTAATGGGTCACTCTAATGGTACTGGTAATGGGCCACTCTGATGGTACTGGTAATCTAATCATTACCATGGTACTGTTAATGGGTCACCCTAGTGGTACTCATAATAGGCTCACTGTGATGGTACTGTTAATGGCACCATCGGCTGCGCCTGCGCATTAGGATCTATCGCGTACATATAGATGCTACTGCACAAGCTCCTGTGCCGGCTCCTTGTTGCTGCAGCCAAAAACATTTACACTACAATAAAATGGTACCAATTGTATTTTGAGGTTTTTTTATTTACCATGTTCCCTATACGGTAAAACTGACCTAGCAATATGATTCTTCAGGTCAATACAAGTGCACAGATACCAAACATGAATAGTTTTTTTTACTTATTTAAGAGGTGAAAAAAATTCAGAATTTGTAAAAAACTAAAATGTTGGTTTTGTCCCCATTTTCCGAGACCCGTAGTGTTTTATTTTTCAGGATCTGGGGCTAGCGAAGGCTTATTTTCTGCAACCTAATCTGATATATTTACGGATACCATTTTTAGGCAGATACAATGTTTTGATCTCTTATAGCATTTTATAGCAATGTTGCGGTGGCCAAAAATCTCCGGAATTCTGGCATTTTTACTTTTTTCTTGTTACGTCTTTTACCGGTCGGAATAATTTACTTTATATTTTGGTAGATTGGACTTTTATGTACGCAGCGGTACCAAATATGTGGTTTTTTTTTATTGTTTTAATGCCATTATCTGTGCAGCTCCTGCTATAAAGGCTGTGAGCCCCTAAGGGTGGGCAGTTGCCCAGTGTACCCCCTAATGTGGGCCAGCTTACAGGATATCTTCGCCCCTGGAGGTCCCAGGCGGTAGATATTGTCATCGTGTTTCCCATTGTGTGATGAATCATGACATAGATAGCATCATCCATTGGGTCAATAATAAGTTGGAGGGGTTCTGTCGGCCCCTGTGATGTGAGTGATTGCATTCTGTTTGTCCCTTCGCTACAGCCCAAAAATATATCTCCCATAAATATCTTATCGATACAAACCACAATCTTCATATCTGTCCAATTTGTCTTTGAAGAGGACAAGACTTACCTCTGAAGGTGTTAGATTTTTCACTTCTCGGTCTCATGAATATACAGATCTCAGACTTTGTGTTATTTTCCCCTGAGCATTTCTCTGCTGTAATCACCTGGTCACTGCAGGCGGTTCCTGCTTCAATGTTGGTTGAAATGTTATCTCTCCTTGCCTTTTCCAGGTATAATTCGTTTCCCTGTTCCCCAGCTATAATTAATCCCATATGTGCAATTTGAGGTCCTACTTTAATGAAGATTAAGTGTCAGCTTTTTCTCCTTTCTGTAAGTTTTGTGTTTTTTGGCGCTGCCTCAATATTGGTTTTGATGCATTTTATTCCGGCGTACTTCTTCATGATTTTTTTCATCGATATGGTGTATTTTCTGGCCCGATTTTGTAAATACTCCCTTCTTGATGTGTTTTTATTTTGTTGTACTGTGGCATTTTGTGCATTTCCTCTTGATAGAACTAGATAAAAACCAAGCGAAACATGTGCATTTAACAGTAATATACTCTTGGAAATCACACAAAAAAATTTAAATTTTAAAGTGTTAAAAGCCAGCTGAAGACAAACCGCAACATGTGAATCCTCTTATTTTAATAAGAAAGCTTATTGTGAGCAGACAAAACATTTTTTACATGAATTTTGGTGGAAAATCTGAGCAAAAAATTGAATAAAAAGACTGATAAGTCAGCGGTATTCGATGTTTGTTTTCCATGTGAACATAGCCTAACGGGAACATTTTTTTATTTTCAGCTTTTTTAATGGAGGTTTCCATTTTGTGATATTTTGTAGGTATCTTTTTTTGACTACTGTTTTCAAGTTCTGTAGATAAGAATATCTAGTTCTCGAGTCAGTGTAGCTGCATGCAAATTTTTTTTATACGGGATGAGTTGTATTTTTCAATTGTACCAATTTGGGGTATATTGAAAAGCGCTGAATAGCTTTTACTATTGTTTTTTTTTTATGGGGTGGAAATGTAAAAAAAAATAAGCTGCTCCTGTTCTCATCTGATACAATGTATCCAGTGCGGACAATGCTCTGTGAGCTAAACACATCAGCAGCAGCTGCACAGATCTGTCTGCTGGATTGTTACAATGTATCAGTCTGGATTCCGGAAGGTTTCGCTCACAGAGCATTGTCTACGCTGGATACATTGTATCAGCAGCTGCACAGATCTCTGCTGTATTGTTACAATGTATCAGTCTGGATTCCGGAATGTTTCGCTCACAGAGCATTGTCTGCACTGGATACATTGTATCAGCAGCTGCACAGATATCTGCTGTATTGTTACAATGTATCAGTCTGGATTCCGGAATGTTTTGCTCACAGAGCATTGTCTGCACTGGATACATTGTATCAGCAGCTGCACAGATATCTGCTGTATTGTTACAATGTATCAGTCTGGATTCCGGAATGTTTTGCTCACAGAGCATTGTCTGCACTGGATACATTGTATCAGCAGCTGCACAGATCTCTGCTGGATTGTTACAATGTATCAGTCTGGATTCCGGAATGTTTCACTCACAGAGCATTGTCTACGCTGGATACATTGTATCAGCAGCAGCACAGATCTCTCTGCTGGATTGTTACAATGTATTAGTCTGGATTCCGGAATGTTTCGCTCACAGAGCATTGTCTACGCTGGATACATTGTATCAGCAGCAGCACAGATCTCTGCTGGATTGTTACAATGTATCAGTGTGGAGTGCAGGATGTTTCACTCACAGAGCATTGTCTGCACTGGATACATTGTATCAGCAGCTGCACAGATATCTGCTGTATTGTTACAATGTATCAGTCTGGATTCCGGAATGTTTTGCTCACAGAGCATTGTCTGCACTGGATACATTGTATCAGCAGCTGCACAGATCTCTCTGCTGGATTGTTACAATGTATCAGTCTGGATTCCGGAATGTTTCACTCACAGAGCATTGTCTACGCTGGATACATTGTATCAGCAGCAGCACAGATCTCTCTGCTGGATTGTTACAATGTATCAGTCTGGATTCCGGAATGTTTACAAACAAGTCAGTGCACAGCAGCCATGATCCCTCCTAGCAGCCAGTTATCTTCTGCTGCCCATGAGGTTTCCTGTTTAGTAGAAGCCGCCCTTCCCCCATCCGGGAAGATTTACGTTTCCTGTAATAAGACACAAATTGCTTCCAATATTTCTGCGCCGCTCCCTGCTGGGAAAGATATTTGCATGTATTTGCATTTATTACAGTAATAGATAAAATTCTGAACATTTATAGCAGACGAATGGTCTCAAGAGCGTCGGGAACGGGATTAATATGAACTTTGACCCCTTTTTATGACTTGTTAGTGCTTAGCTTATGACGACCTGAAAATAACCTGCAAATCTTTGTCTTTATGTCAGCTCTGGTTTTATTACTGAGGACGCTGTGATGAGGCTGTGTTCATATTAGGTCTTAATTTTTATAGCAGTACTGTGGAATTGCTGTACATAGCACAAACCATCAGATGATTTCAGGTCAAGTCCCCTTAGGGGACTAATAAATACATTAAAAAATGAAATAAAAAAAAGAAAATATATAAAAGTTCAAATTACCCCAAATAAAAAAAACAAAACACTTATTTGATATTGTTACATCTGTAAAAGTCAGATTATAAAATTAATTAACCAAATTGATAAATGTCGTAATGAGAAAAAAAAATAACTGCCAGAATTCTGGGTTTTTTCAGTTACTGCAGAAAAAATGTAATAACAGGCGATCACAACACTGTATCTAGCCCAAAATTTTATAAATAAAATTTTGTCTCAGCGCACAAAAAATAATCCCTCACGCAGCTCCATCTACTGAAAATTGGAAAAGTTGCGGGTTTCGGAAAATGGCGACACAAACACATTTTTTTTTATACAAATTTCTAATTGTTTTACTTTGCCACTTAAATAAAAAAAAAATATATGTTTGGTATCGACATAATCGTACTGACCTGGAGAATCATATTGTCAGATTAGTTATCGTATAGTGACCATGATAATTGAGAAACAATTGTGGAGTTGCGCTTTTTCGCAATTTTGACGCTCTTGGAATTTTTTCCTGCTTCCCAACACATCACATGATACAATAAATTGTGTCATTCAATAGTACAACTTGTCCCACAAAAAACAAGTTCTCCTACGGTAATGTCACCATAAAAAATAAAAAAGTTATGGCTCATGGAAGAAGAACGGGAAAGAAATGGAAAATAGCTATGTTGGGAAGGGTTAAAAAATGGAAAGGATTATTAATAGCAAGTAAATTTGTACAAGGACTTGGTAATTTTAACCTTTCATTGTGTTGAGACAACCACTCTAGGCACATTGTTTTCATGTTGGGATTGTACACGCATGCATCGTCAGGAACGGTTCAATCAATCATGAGACCCAGGAACATTATTGATATTTGCTGTATTACATTAGCTGTAGGTGGTGCAGCATAGTCCTGTCAATGTAGTTGTCTGCCAGCACACAGGTCAGAAACCGGGAATAGCAGTATGAGACTATACGTTTATCCTAGATGGGAAGAAATATCTTCATCTAATAACTCAATGTACAGATGTAGTAACAGAACCAACTTGCTACACAAAAACGGGAACATAACCAGGCCTACTACATAGATACAGTATCAGAACAAAGCCAAATACAAAGACGTAGTAACAAACATGTCTGGATGAGAGCCATGATTGGGCTGTTAACTTGCAGGGCTATAGCCTGTTCAGAAATGACCGTACAGATAAGCGAGGGGGTGGGGTGTGTCTGTATGTAAAATCGTCCTTAAAACCCATCCTGCGTGATAATATAGGTGAATCTAATGAAAATGTAGAGTCTCTGTGGGTGGAGATAAGGGGAGGGGGAAAAAATAATAAATTACTGATAGGGGTTTGTTATAAATCTCCAAAAATAATGGAAGCAATGGAGAATATCCTCGTAAAGCAAATAGATGAAGCTGCGACTCAAGGAGAAGTCATTATTATGGGGGACTTCAACTACCCTGAAATAGATTGGGGAACAGAAACCTGCAGTTCCAGCAAAGGTAATCGGTTTTTGACAACTATGAGAGACAATTACCTTTCACAGCTGGTTCAGGACCCAACAAGGAGGGGGGCACTGCTAGACCTAATATTAACCAACAGGCCAGACCGCATAGCAAATATAAGGGTTGGGGGTCACTTGGGGAATAGTGATCATAAAATAATAAGTTTTCATGTCTCCTTTAATAAGATGTGTAGTAGAGGGGTGACAAGGACACTAAACTTCAGGAGGGCAAATTTCCAACGGATGAGAGATGATATTGGTGCAATTAACTGGGACAATATCCTGAGACACAAAAATACACAAAGAAAATGGGAGACGTTTCTTAGCATCCTGGATAGGACCTGTGCACAGTATATACCGTATGGGAATAAGCATATTAGAAATAGGAGGAAACCAGTATAGCTAAATAGAGCTGTAAGGGGCGCAATAAGGGACAAAAAGAAAGCATTTAGAGAATTAAAGGAAGTAGGTAGTGAGGAGGCATTAAATAAATACAGAAAATTAAATAAATCCTGTAAAAAGCAAATCAAGGCAGCAAAGATTGAGACAGAGAGACTCATTGCCAGAGAGAGTAAAAATAATCCCAAAATATTCTTTAACTACATAAATAGTAAGAAACTAAAAAATGACAGTGTTGGCCCCCTTAAAAATAGTCTGGGTGAAATGGTGGATGAGGATGAGGAAAAAGCCAATATGCTAAATGACTTTTTTTCATCAGTATTTACACAAGAAAATCCCATGGCGACAATATGATCAGTGATAACAAAAATTCCCCATTAAGTGTCACCTGCTTAACCCAGCAGGAAGTACGGCGGCGTCTAAAAATCACAAAAATTGACAAATCTCCGGGCCAGGATGGGATACACCCCCGAGTACTGCAGGAACTAAGTACAGTCATTGATAGACCATTATTTTTAATCTTTAAAGACTCCATAATAACAGGGTCTGTACCACAGGACTGGCGTATAGCAAATGTGGTGCCAATATTCAAAAAAGGGGCAAAAACTGAACTCGGAAATTATAGGCCAGTAAGCTTAACCTCTACTGTGGATAAAATCCTGGAGGGCATTCTAAGGGATGCTATGCTGGAGTATCTGAAGAGGAATAACCTTATGACCCAGTATCAGCACGGGTTTACTAGGGACCGTTCATGTCAGACTAATCTGATCAGCTTCTATGAAGAGGTAAGTTCCGGACTGGACCAAGGGAGCCCAGTGGATGTAGTGTATATGGACTTTTCAAAAGCTTTTGATACGGTGCCACACAAAAGGTTGATACATAAAATGAGAGTAATGGGGATAGGGGAAAATATGTGTAAGTGGGTTGAGAGCTGGCTCAGGGATAGGAAACAAAGGGTGGTTATTAATGGAGCACACTCGGACTGGGTCGCGGTTAGCAGTGGGGTACCACAGGGGTCAGTATTGGGCCCTCTTCTTTTTAACATATTTATTAATGACCTTGTAGGGGGCATTCAGAGTAGAATTTCAATATTTGCAGATGACACTAAACTCTGCAGGGTAATCAATACAAGGGAGGACAATTTTATATTACAGGCTGACTTATGTAAACTAGAAGCTTGGGCTGATAAATGGCAAATGAGCTTTAATGGGGATAAATGTAACGTCATGCACTTGGGTAGAAGTAATAAGATGTATAACTATGTGCTTAATTCTAAAACTCTGGGCAAAACCGTCAATGAAATAGACCTGGGAGTCTGGGTGGATGACAAACTCACATTTAGTGGCCAGTGTCAGGCAGCTGCCACAAAGGCAAATAAAATAATAGGATGCATTAAGAGGCATAGATGCTCATGAAGAGAACATAATTTTACCTCTATACAAGTCACTAGTGCGACCACACTTAGAATACTGTGCACAGTTCTGGTCTCCGGTGTATAAGAAAGACATAGCTGAACTAGAGCGGGTGCAGAGAACAGCGACCAAGGTTATTAGAGGACTGGGGGGTCTGCAATACCAAGATAGGTTATTACACTTGGGGCTGTTTAGTTTGGAAAAACGAAGACTAAGGGGTGATCTTATGTTAATGTATAAATATATGAGGGGACAGTACAAAGACCTTTCTGATGATCTTTTTAATCATAGACCTGAGACAGGGACAAGGGGGCATCCTCTACATCTGGAGGAAAGAAGGTTTAAGCATAATAACAGACGTGGATTCTTTACTGTAAGAGCAGTGAGACTATGGAACTCTCTGCCGTATGATGTTGTAATGAGTGACTCATTGCTTCAATTTCAGAGGGGACTGGATGCCTTTCTGGAAAAGTAGTGCAGCGCCCCAGAGTCCTGGTCGTTGCAGTACTGTGGCTCCGCCGCTAAGGGGGGCTATGGTACGTCTGATGGCACTGAAGGAGTTCACCTGACCAGGTATCACAGACACCAATACACTTCATAGTCTGGCCTCCAGGGGGAGCTAAGGGTGCTATGTATTAGGCCACTCCTCACAATCTGGTAAAACTGGGGGTTAGATAGGAAGTTAGACAGAAAGCTGACTGGGTTGGAACCAGGCAACATCCTGTGGCAGAGGGTGTTGCAGGGGAAGATTCAGGGGGGTCCCTGTCAGGGGTGGGATCCTGACGGAGGCCTAGCGAACAGAAAGAACGTTACGGGACCGCGTCTGCACTTCATTGCGGCGGTACCCCAAGAAAGGACAAGAAGCGAGGTTTATTGTGAAGAGTGAGAAACGAGATCAACGCAACAAGGAGAAACACCAGTAGGAGTCGTGCTGTAAGACGAGGCAACATCCTACTGAGGCGCGTAGCCGGTGGCCGGAACGCCGAGGAAGTATTGAGCTCCAGGCCTTACTTCAAACCAACGGCAGGACAGTCAGTTATAGGCGGGCTGTCTCACCTAAATCACCTAAGCAGACATAGGGGGCAACAGTGGGAGAGGGGCGACTCTAGGGTCCCGGAAGAACTCCAGGCCTACCCATCATACGGGTGCGTCCTATCCATATCATCTGGGGGACGGAGAAGAACATCAGAATCAGTTGTGAAGGAACATCAGAAACAGACACAACAGTTGTGAGGACTATCCCGTGGTACTCAGAAGGGAAGGACTACAACACACAATTGCTGGAAGGAAGGCACAGATTTCCACCTGCAAAGGGAACTCTGGAGGTGCCATCGGACCGGCCGGTCTCAGACAGCCCTGTTAACCATACTCTGGACTGAGGATCCTGAAGCCTTCAGTAAAGAGGTAAAGAGACTGCAACCCTGTGTCCTCGTTATTCACCGCACCCTGCACCACACATCATCACTCTCATCTTTTACTGGACGCCCCTTAGCAGGGTCACGGACCGGGTCTAGCCACCGTGACAATCCCAAAACCGAGACAGAGAGGCCCGGTACCGGGTACCCCTCGGCCCTGCGACAGTGGGGGCGCTCCAGTATAATGTTACAGGGTATATACACTAGATTCCTTGATAGGGCGTTGATCCAGGGAACTAGTCTGATTGCCGTAGGTGGAGTCGGGAAGGAATTTTTTTCCCCAAGGTGGAGCTAACTCTTTGCCACATGGTTTTTTTTTGCCTTCCTCTGGATCAACATGTTAGGGCATGTTGGGTTAGGCTATGGGTTGGACTAGATGGACTTAAAGTCTTCCTTCAAACTATGTAACTATGTAAAATGAAACTTGGTAGTGTGGAATATGCAAAAAAAAAAAAAAGGGATATGAGATGGTTTACTGTATGTAATCATGTCTCACATCCTGTCGGGTTTGGGAAGGAGAAATGAAAAGCCGGCAATTGAATTACCGGCTTTTCACATATCTAGCGCTGAATTAAATATAAATACAGTATATATATGTGTGTGTCTCAATGATATATATATATATATATATATATATATATACATACTGTATATATGTTTTAACGAACATTTGAGCACATGAATCCATTAGATGTCGGTTTTGCAAGCCTGCGAGAAAATCTCGCAGTACGGATGCCATACGGATTACATACGGAGGATGCCATGCGCAAAATACGCTGACACACCCTGCCTACGGATGACAAACGGATCACTATTTTGGGAACATTTCTGCGTATTACGGCCGTAAAAAACGGACCGTATTTACATACGCTGAGTGTGACGCCGGCCTAAAACATGTTTGCTGTGAACTTTTCCTGTGGTCACTGTCTGTCACACTGAACCAACCCCGCTGCACTACAATAGATACAGTAACCGGCAATTACATAGATATAATGACAAAACCAAGCTTAATTCCCAATACCCAGTTTTAAGTGTGCCCTAAAAACACACTTCTTTAGACTAGACTATCGCCTCACCTCACTTCTATTTAAAAGAAAAAACACATGTAAAAAAAAAACATAAACAAAAGTCTCCCAAAAAACTGCACCAAAAACAACATATAACCAACATACGGGTGTGTCCCTTATTTGTAACACTCCTGGAAACATTTCAAATCTGGCCTAAATTACAGGTTTAGTTAGAAGGGTAGATATTGATGGTCTATCCTTAGGATAGGTCATCAATGCCAGATAAGTCGGGATCTGACACAGGGCACCTCCGACAATCAGCTGTTTCTGCTCCCTCTAGGACCAGATGATAACAGTGTACCCAGGAATGGCCACTTCAGCATGTACGGAGCTATGGTGCTCCATCTCTGTACATCTGGCCACCGCTGTGGGACCTGCTGACAGTTGATTGCTGGGGGTGCTGGTGGCTGGACCCCCACCAGTTCTGGTATCGACGACCTCTTCTACAGATGGGACATCAATATCTAAGCAATGGTCAATCCTTTATCTAAATACGTTTTCAAAACATATGCACAGTTTAACCTACACACGATAGGCGTCCACAAACACCCAGGTGGGCCCTCAATGACGAGACGTCCCAGCAGATACTGACCCATCCTGTAATACCATGAATGAGGCGTCTGATTGCCTCCAAATATATTCTGCATCTGAACAATGACCCCCAACATCCGGCCGATGTAATTAAGAACGTGGCATCCTGGGAGTGATGATCCTGCCCAACAGATCTCTGATATCACATCATCCCGTCTGTCTGGGATCACATGAAGAGACAGAAGGATCCGCACAAGCCTCATACACAGAAGATCTGGGGTCAGTCCTCCAAGATGTTTGGCACAACCTCCTGCCGAGATCCTCCACAACCTGTGTACAAGGGCAGAGAAGAAGTGATGGAGGAGACGGGTGGTTATCAGATACTGATGATGGAGGCGACGGGCATTCATCTGATGATGGAGGTGACAGATGGTCACCAGATACTGATGATGGAGGCGAAGGGCGGTCACCATATACTGATGATGGAGTCAACAGGCGGTCACCAGAAACTGGTGATGGAGGCAATGGGTGGTCACCAGATAATGATGATGGAGGCAACAGGCAGTTACAAGATACTGATGGAGTCAACGGGTGGTCACCAGATACTGTTGATGGAGGTGATGGACAATCTTCAGATACTGATGATGGGGGAAATGGGCAGTCACTTTATGATGGAGGCGACGGACAGTCACCAGAATCTGATGACAGAGACAATGGCCAGTCACCATATACTGATGATGGAGACAATGGCCGGTCACCATATACTGATAATGGAGACAACGGGCAGTCACGAGATACTGATGATGGGGACAACAGGCAGTAATGAGATACTGATGATGGAGACAACGGGCAGTCACGAGATATTGATGATGGAGACAACAGGCAGTCACGAGATACTGATGATGGAGACAATGGGCAGTCACGAGATACTGATGATGGAGACAACGGGCAGTCACGAGATACTGATGATGGAGACAACAGGCAGTCACGAGATACTGATGATGGAGACAACGGGCAGTCACCAGATACTGATGATGGAGACAACGGGCAGTCACCAGATACTGATGATGGAGACAACAGGCAGTCACCATATACTGATGATGGAGACAACGGGCAGTCACCAGATACTGATGATGGAGACAACAGGCAGTCACGAGATGCTGATGATGGAGACAACAGGCAGTCACCAGATACTGATGATGGAGACAACAGGCAGTCACGAGATGCTGATGATGGAGACAACAGGCAGTCACCAGATACTGATGATGGAGACAACAGGCAGTCACCATATACTGATGATGGAGACAACGGGCAGTCACCAGATACTGATGATGGAGACAACAGGCAGTCACGAGATGCTGATGATGGAGACAACAGGCAGTCACCAGATACTGATGATGGAGACAACAGGCAGTCACCATATACTGATGATGGAGACAACGGGCAGTCACCAGATACTGATGATGGAGACAACAGGCAGTCACGAGATGCTGATGATGGAGACAACAGGCAGTCATGAGATACTCATGATGGAGACAATGGGCGGTCACCAGATACTGATGATGGAGACAATGGGCAGTCACCAGATACTGATCATGGAGACAACAGGCAGTCATGAGATACTGATGATGGAGGCGACAGGTAGTCATCAGATACTGATGATGGAGGTGACAGTCTCCAGATATTGATGATGGAGGCGACGGGCAGTCTTTTGATGATGCAGGCGACAGGCGGTCACCAGATAGTGATGATGGAGTCAATGGGCAGTCATCAGATACTGATGATGGAGGCGACAAGCGGTCATCAGATACTAATGATGGAGGCGATGTGCGGTCATCAGATACTAATGATGGAGGCGACGGGCAGTCACCAGATTCTGACAATGAAAGTAACTGGCGGTCACCAGATACTGATGATGGAGACAATGGGTAGTCACAGATACTGATGATGGAGGCGACTGATAGTCACTAGATACTGATTATGTAGACAATGGGCAGTCACCACATACTGATGATGGATAAGATGGGCGATAGTCATATACTGATTATGGAGGCGACAGGCGGTCACCAGGTATTGATGATGGAGGCAACAGGCAGTCACAAGATATTGATGATAGAGGCTGTGAGGGACAAGGGAGACTCCATTTTGGATCTATGAATTCAGGCCCCATAGATTATCCAGAGGTCTCCCTCCACTCCTGAATTGTGGCCCTCCACCCTTGGGAAAAGTAAACAATTCCCAAAAGCTCAGAACTTTACCATTTGGCCAGAGAATTAGAGGCCACGTGTTAATGAAGGCAAGGAGGAGCAGAGCTTTTTGTGCAAGCCTGCTTACATCAAGGGAAAACTCCAGACCGAGCGTCACTGAATCTAAAGATGAATTATGAAAGTGCCATGCATCTTAAGGTGAAGTCCAATACACCACCAGAACCCTGGGAGCCCCCTGCACGCACCCCTGCATCTCAAATTTCTCTAGCAGTCCCGGATCCCGAGGTTTTGAGACTGGCTCTCCAGAACCACTTAGCTGACCCAAGTTTGGACTCGCCGTATCGGTCCAGCCCCAACGAACCCATTGAGACGTCAGTCGTCCCGTTTGGACCTCCCGCAAGTTATGATACATTCTAGATAATGGGAATTATTTCAACTAATGGGTAAAGGGAGGAGAATTCAGTCCAACCCAGAGGGGTGGTGGCGAATATGGGAGGGGGTGAGCTAGGGGTTAAACGCTAGCTGCACACTTTTAGCCTCGTCTTTGTTCTGCCATGGAAGCCAGATCCCATCATGTGTGGAGACGGACCAGGAACTAAGAAGGTGCCTGTGGATACAAGAGCTTCCCTCCATCCACAAGTTATACGGAACAGTAACGTGGCACAGCTAACTGCTATCCCCAACCTGTACCCTACTTTTATCTGTACCTGTGGCTGTAATATCTGTATATTACTCTGAATATATTTGTAGTATTTAGTGCGCGAAACCCGATTTCCCACGTCTGTGTGTCTGGCTAGTACTTATACGCTACCTGGAGTTGGTTTCTAACCCGATATAAGCTTGATAATGGACCGGGCTTATATCTAACGAGGAACTGGTGACAGCACACTGTTCTTGTGTTATTGAGGGATCCTGGCAGTGACTGATCGGAGGTTTATATATATATTCCCAGCTTGTGACTGATGATATATATACCGCCCTCACTGCAGAGTGTCCCGCTAACTAGTACGTGACAGGGCTACCTCACCGGCGACCACTTATACTAGGTGCAGTTCCCTGAGTGTCCTGAGGGTAAGGGGGGTGCCAGAGAGATGTGACTGTGTAAGCTCCGTCACAGATTGGTGATGGAGGGGGGATAGCCGTATCCCCCGGCTCTTCTCTTGAGTGTGTGTTTCGTTTACAGAGGCGACGAGCGGTCACCAGATACTGATGATGGAGACAATGGGCAGTCACCAGATACTGATAATGGAGGTGACGGGCGGTCACCAGATACTGATGATAAAAGTGACGGGTGGTCACCAGATACTGATGATAAAAGTGACAGGTGGTCACCAGATACTGATGATGGAGGGGACAGGCGGTCACCAGATACTGATGATGGAGGTGATGGGCAGTCACCATATACTGATGATCGAGGAGACAGGCGGTCACCAGATACTGATGATGGAGATGACGGGCGGTCATCAGATATTGATGATGGAGGTGACAGGCGGTCATCAGATATTGATGATGGAGGTGACGGGCGTCCACCAGATACTGATGAGATTCAGATTTCTACTTTGTTCATTAACTTTGCATTTTGATAATTGATACATATAAATTATTAACACTTCTATTTTTGAAAGCGTTCAGACTTTGCAGACTTTTTTGCACACCTGCCTAAAACTTTTGAACAGTACTGTACACATCCATATACACACAGGCGCTTCTGCACGTACACGTATACACACCTAGATGTGCTTTTAAATTTAATTAAACCTATTTACCAAAAAGCAAACTTAAATTATAATAAGGGGATAACAAAACCAAGAGGGATAACACATGAAAAATTACTACCAGTAAATAATCAATCACAAAAATGCATAATTTATTAATAGTCTATTAGAATTGACACCATACATGATAAAATATAAAATATAACAGCACAAAAGAGGAGGGAGGATGATGCAGATGAGACGGTGAAACAGAATGCATTGCCACGGTCAAGCACTAGATGGCAGTATACTGTAATTCTAAGGCCGCTCATATTTGCATATATAAAATCGCTCAGATTCTCAGCCTGAAAAGTTGCAGAATGTCAGACAAGTGTCACGAGTATGTCATTCCTTATCACATGCAAGTATGCATTTATTTTCTCACCTAGCATCCATGAGATCCGTATACAATGCGTTTTTAACATCAGCTTTTACATGCATTAATTCTCTGTCATTTAAATCTTCTGTACAAAATAATAAATCTTATATACAGATAGAGATAGATAATAGAATAAATAGGATAGCTGTCCTGTAGATATTTAATGTCACAAGCCCCCTACATATAATAAAATAGCACCCTTTAGTGCCTTCCATGTGGCTATAAAGGGTGTTTAGCCTTATTTAACCTATTAAATAAATAGTAATATTTTTTTTTTAAATTGGTGTTGGATCCTCCTTGTTTTAATAACTAGACGAGAGAAAGCAGATAGCTGAGAGCTAGTGTTGTTATGGTGGGAAGGGGCCAATATCCATGGAGTTTTCCAGCCTATTAATATCAGCCCCCAGCTGTTTACTGTTTAACATAAAGGGTGGCCAAAAAAAGTTGTAGGGGTCCCATCTATTTTTAATAACCAGCAAAGGCAAAACAGACAGCCGTGAGCTAATATTAATAGGCAGGGAAGGTGCATTGATATTGGAATATTGGGATATATAACAAAAAAGTAATCCACAGAAGTCCACTGTAATCCATAGTAAGGAGATCCCACGACGATTCCTGACTCTGCTACATCCGGAGGCAGTGATTAGCAGTGACATCAGTAATGTGACCGCTCACCATGGCCGCCAGAACACACTGAGAGGAGCGTGAGAACCAGCGGCAGTGACCTCATTAACCCTGTTTTCACTTTCATGACCAGGCCAAATTTTACAGTTCTGACCACCGTCACTTTATGTAGTAATAACTCTGGAACGCTTCCCAGAGATTCTCAGATTTTTTTTTTTTGTGACATATTGTACTTTATGATAGTGGTAAAATTTTCAAAATTTTGCAGAAGAGTTACAGTTGCAACCAGAAGTTTCCACCCACTATATATAAATACACATCTGCCTGTTTTTCTCAATATCTGACATGAAATCTGTATATCACGCAAAATACTTAATAAATAACATTTCCCACACGTCTACTTTACATCAGCACAATTTTGGAAACATAATTGTTTTTCCGTTAGGAAGTTATAAGGGTTAAAAGTTGACCAGTGATGTCTAATTTTTACAACAAAATTTACAAAACCATTTTTTTAGGGATCACCTCACACTTGAAGTCAGTTTGAGGGTTCTATATGACTGAAAATACCCAAAAGTGACACCATTCTAAAAACTGCACCCCTCAAGGTTCTCAAAACCACATTCAAGAAGTTTATTAACCCTTCAGGTGCTTCACTGGAAATTTTGGAATATGGAAGGAAAAAATAAACCTTTCTCTTTTTGTCACAAAAATTGTCCTTTAGACCCCAATTTTTTTTATTTTTTCAAGGGTAAAAGGAAAAAATGGACCCCAAAATGTGTTGTGCAATTTCTCATGAGCACGCTGATACCCCATATGTGGGGGAAATCTACTGTTTGGGTGCACGGCAGGGCTCGGAAGGGAAGGAGCACCGTTTGTCTTTTTGAATGCAAAATTTGCTGGAATAATTAGCGGACTCCATGTCGCGTTTGGAGAGCCCCTGATGTGCCTAAACTGCGGAAACCCCCCACAAGTGACACCATTTTGGAAACTAGACCCCTCAAGGAACTTATCTAGATGTGTGGTGAGCACCTTGAACCCACAGACGGTTCACAGAAGTTTATAATATTAAGCCGAGAAATCAGAATCAGCTGACACCCAGCGGCGATCGCCGGCGCACAACCTCCTGTGCACTTGTGACCGCCATGACATACATGTACTGCGTTGGTCGGGAACAGGATAAGGTTACCGCAGTTCACAGCCGGCAGGTCTCATGGTAACCTCTGTGTGAGCCGCCAGCTGTGAACTGCTCACAGTGTGGTTAGTAAAAGTAAGGGGGACCCCACGCCATTTTTTTTTTTCATTTATTTATTTATTCAGAAGTACAAATACAGAAAAATACTCACTGAACGCTGATTATATCTCACATCTTTACATGTATTCTGACGGTTCTGGCTGTGAACTTACTGTACGCGGCTGATGAAATGTCGGGGTTCTTATGAGATGGGTGCATAAAAATCATGCATGGTCCATGTGCCGTGCAATTTTTTTTTTTTCTTGCACCCATTGATTTGCATTTTTTCTTCCGCACCCCAATTCCAGGTGGGATAGATCTCTGCGTCCACCTCCACCTCAGACGCCGACGTGCATTTCGACCCATCTTTCACCAGGGGTGAATCATGTGCATTTGATGACTGAAAACTTGTATCAGGCTGTTTATCTATGATGTGCGGATACATTACTGTCAGTATTTAGCCTTTCTTATAAACTTCTTGATAGTCTAATTAAACTGCCATCTAGTGTTTACTCATGGTAATGCATTATGTTTAGTTGTTTGATCGAATCTATTTTAATGCTTTTAGATCTACAGTTATGTGAATGTGTTCGCCCCTTCCTGATTTCCTATTCTTTTCCATGTTTGTCACACTTAAATGTTTCAGGTCAACAAACAAATGTAAATATTAGACAAATGCAGTTTTTAAATTAAGGTCTTTATTATTAAGGGAAAAAGAAATCAAACCTCCTGCATCATTTAGAAAATACAGTGGGGAAAAAAAGTATTTAATCAGCCACCAATTGTGCAAGTTCTCCCACTAAGGCCGGCGTCACACTAGCGAGTTTTACGGACGTAAGAGCGCAGAAACTACGTCCGTAAAACTCGCCAAACAAACGGCACAATTATTCTCAATGGGGCTGCTCCTATCAGCCGTATATTACGGTTCAGTATTATACGGCTTTCTACGGCCGTACAAAATCGCAGCATGCTGCGTTTGTCAGCGTATTGCGCAAAAAAATCGCCAATGAAAGTCTACGGATACGGATTCCACACGGACCAGCAGTGTGACTTGCGAGAAATACGCAGCGGTGTTAGTGAAAAGTCGGTAATTCAATTGCCGGCTTTTCATTTCTCCTGCACAAACCCGACAGGATATGAGACATGATTACATACAGTAAACCATCTCATATCCCCTTTTTTTTGCATATTCCACACTACTAATGTTAGTAGTGTGTATGTGCAAAATTTCAGCGCTGTAGCTGCTCAAATAAAGGGTTAAATGGTGGAAAAAATTGGCGTGGGCTCCCGCGCAATTTTCTCCGCCAGAGTGGTAAAGCCAGTGACTGAGGGCAGATATTAATAGCCAGGAGAGGGTCCATGGTTATTGGCCCCCCCTGGCTACAAACATCTGCCCCCAGCCACCCCAGAAAAGGCACATCTGGAAGATGCGCCTATTCTGGCACTTGGCCACTCTCTTCCCACTCCCTGTAGCGGTGGGATATGGGGTAATGAAGGGTTAATGCCACCTTGCTATTGTAAGGTGACATTAAGCCAGATTAATAATGGAGAGGCGTCAATTATGACACCTATCCATTATTAATCCAATTGTCTGAAAGGGTTAAAAAACACACACATGATTAAAAAGTATTTTAATGAAATAAACACACAGGTTGTTTTAATATTTTATTGTTCTCTCAATCCATTTGAAAACCCTCGCTTGGCAAAATAATAAACGCACAAGATACATACCCTCAGATGAACTGTCACGTCCCACGAGGTAATCCATCTGAAGGGGTTAATTATTTTACAGCCAGGAGCTGCGCTAAAGCACTCGCTGGTGTCTGTAATCCCCAGGGAATGAAGGAAATCTGAGTGATCTGTACTTACATTGAGTTGCGGTGAGGCGCCCTCTGGTGGATGTTCTCATGAACTGGAGCCTTGGAAAAGTTCCCACGCTCGAGTTCATATGAGTTCATCCATATATTAAAACAACCTGTGTGTTTATTTCATTAAAATACTTTTTAATAATGTGTGTGTGTTTTATTAACCATTTCGTACTATTGGATTAATAATGGATAGGTGTCATAATTGACGCCTCTCCATTATTAATCTGGCTTAATGTCACCTTACAATAGCAAGATGACATTAACCCTTCATTACCCCATATCCCACCGCTACACGGGAGTGGGAAGAGAGTGGCCAAGTGCCAGAATAGGCGCATCTTCCAGATGTGCCTTTTCTGGGGTGGCTGGGGGCAGATGTTTGTAGTCAGGGGGGGGCCAATAACCATGGACCCTCTCCTGACTATTAATATCTGCTGTCAGTCACTGGCTTTACTACTCTGGCGGAGAAAATTGCGCGGGAGCCCACGCCAATTTTTTCCGCGATTTAACCCTTTATTTTACAGTCTACAGCGCCCAAATTTTGCACATACACACTACTAACATTAGTAGTGTGGAATATGCAAAAAAAAAGGGGGATATGAGATGGTTTACTGTATGTAATCATGTCTCATATCCTGTCGGGTTTGGGAAGGAGAAATGAAAAGCCGGCAATTGAATTACCGGCTTTTCACATATATCGCGCTGAATGAAATATAAATTCAGAATATATATATATGTGTCTCAATGACATATATATATATATATATATATATATATATACTGTATACATACTGTATATATGTTTTACCGAACATTTGAGCACATAAATCCATTAGATGTCGGTTTTGCAAGCCTGCGAGAAAATATCGCAGTACGGATGCCATACGGATTACATACGGAGGATGCCATGCGCAAAATACGCTGACACACCCTGCCTACGGATCACTATTTTGGGAACATTTCTCCGTATTACGGCCGTGTTACGGCCGTAAAATACGGACCGTATTGTCTTACGCTGAGTGTGACCCCGGCCTTAGAAAGATGAGCGTCCTGTAAGGGTATGTGCACACGTCCGGATTTCTTGCAGAAATTTCCTGAAGAAAACCGGAAATTTTCTGCAAGAAATCCACTTTTTTTATTTTGCGGTTTTTTTCCGTTTTTTTCGCGTTTTTTTAGCATTCTGCAAGCGTAATTAGCTTGCAGAATGCTAAAGTTTTCCAAGCGATCTGTATCATCGCTTGGAAAACTGACTGACAGGTTGGTCACACTTGTCAAACATAGCGTTTGACAAGTGTGACCATCTTTTTACTATAGATGCAGCCTATGCAGCATCTATAGTAAAAGATAGAATGTTTAAAAAAAATAAAAAAAATAAAAAAAATGGTTATACTCACCTGCAGGCGTCCGTTCCTATAGATGCTGTATGTGTTCAGGGCCTTCGATGACGTCGCGGTCACGTGAGCGGTCACATGACCGGTCTCGACCAATCACAGGACCGTGACGTCATCGCAGGTCCTTCACCGCACACCAGCTATAGAAACCGAAGCGACAGCATGCAGTGGAGAGGCGGGAAGACATCGAAGGTGAGTATAGGACTATTTTTTATTTTAATTCTTATTTTTTGACCAATTATATGGTGCCCAGTGCGTGGAGGAGAGTCTCCTCTCCTCCACCCTGGGTACCAACCGCACATAATCTGCTTACTTCCCGCATGGTGTGCACAGCCCCGTGCGGGAAGTAAGCAGATCAATGCACTCCTAGGTGTGCGGAATCCCCGCAATTCCGCATTTTTAATGAACATGTTGCTTTTTTTTCCACGATGCGATTTTTTCGCGGGAAAAAAAAGCTACATTTGCACAAAAAATGCGGAATACACTGAAAATAATGGGAGGCATATGTTAGCGTTTTTTCGCGTTTTTATCACGTTTTTATAGCGAAAAAACGCGAAAAAAACGCAAAAAATACTGAACATGTGCACATGGCCTAATTGACATCATAGGTAGACCACAACTATGAGAGTCACAATGAGAAAACAAAAGCAGAAAATCACCTTGTCTGATATGGCAAGATTTATTTAGCAAATTATGGTGGAAAATAAATATTTGGTCACCTAAAAACATGTAAGATTTCTGGCTCTCACAGACCTGTAGGTGGGGACCACAGACCACATCTCAGTACCAATGCTTTCTGGCTGATGTTTTGGTCACTTTTGATGTTGGTTGTGCTTTCACACTCATGGTAGCCTGAGACGGACTCTACAACCCACACAAGTGGCTCAGGTAGTGCAGCTCATCCGGGATGGCACATCAATGCGAGCTGTGGCAAGGTTTGCTGGGTTTGTCAGCGTAGTGTCCAGAGGCTGCAGGCGCTACCAAGAGACAGGCCAGTACACCAGGAGACGTGGAGGGGGCCGTAGGAGGGCAACAACCCAGCCGCAGGACCGCTACCTCAGCCTTTGTGCAAGGAGGAACAGGAGGAGCACTGCCAGAGCCCTGCAAAATGACCTTCAGCAGGCCACAAATGTGCATGTATCTGCACAAATGGTTAGAAAACGACTCCATGAGGATGGTCTGAGTGCCTGACATCCACAGATGGGGGTTGTGCTCACAGCCCAACACCGTGCAGGATGCTTGGTATTCGCCACAGAACACCACTGGCGCCCTGTGCTGATGAAAGCAGGTTCACACTGAGCACATGTGACAGAGTCTGGAGACACCGTGGAGAGCAATCTGCTGCCTGCAACATCCTTCAACTTGATCAGTTTGGCAGTGGGTCAGTAATGGTGTGGGGTGGCATTTCTTTGGAGGGCCACACAGCCCTCCATGTGCTCGCCAGAGGTAGCCTGACTGCCATTAGGTACTGAGATGAGATCTTCAGACCCCTTGTGAGACCATATACTGGTGCTGTTGGCCCTGGGTTCCTCCTAATGCAGGACAATGCCAGACCTCATGTGGCTGGAGTGTGTCAGCAGTTCCTGCAAGATGAAGGCATTGAAGCTATGGACTGGCCCGCCCGTTCCCCAGACCTGAATCCGATTGAACACATCTGGGACATCATGTCTCGCTCCATCCACCAACGTCACATTGCACCACAGACTGTCCAGGAGTTGGCGGATGCTTTAGTCCAGGCCTGGGAGGAGATCCCTCAGGAGACCATCTGCCGCCTCATCAGGAGCATGCCCAGGCATTGTAGGGAAGTCATACAGGCACGTGGAGGCCACACACACTACTGAGCATCATTTCCTTGTCTTGAGGCATTTCCACTGAAGCTGGATCAGCCTGTAACTTCATTTTCCACTTTGATTTTGAGCATCATTCTAACTCCAGACCTCCGTGGGATATTAGTTGTGGTTTACATTGATAATTTTAAGGTTTTATTGTTCTCAACACATTCCACTATGTAATGAATAAAGATTTACAACTGGAATATTTCATTCAGTGATATCTAGGATGTGGGATTTTAGTATTCCCTTTATTTTTATTGAGCAGTGTATATTTATATGTAAGATGGTACCGGTATGTCCTGAGGCTGAAGTAGAAGGTTCCTTGCTGGGCTGAGTCCCGAATAATCAGTAAAGCGCCCTTGAAGCTCTTAAGGCACCGTCACACTTAGTGACGCTGCAGCGATACAGACAACGATGCCGATCGCTGCAGCGTCGCTGTTTGGTCGCTGGAGAGCTGTCACACAGACCGCTCTCCAGCGACCAAGGATGCCGAGGTCCCCGGGTAACCAGGGTAAACATCGGGTTGCTAAGCGCAGGGCCGCGCTTAGTAACCCGATGTTTACCCTGGTTACCAGCGTAAAAATTCCTGCACTGACTGTGAGTGCCGGCCGTAACAGCAGAGCGGTGACGTCACCGCTGTGCTCTGCTTTCACTTTACGGCCGGCGCTCAGTCAGTGCAGGAAGCGGACGCCGGGGGATGCGAAGGTGAGTATGTACTGTTTGTTTTTTTTACATTTTACGCTGGTAACCAGGGTAAACATCGGGTTACTAAGCGTGGCCCTGCACTTAGCAACCCGATGTTTACCCTGGTTACCAGTGTAAAACATCGCTGGTATCGTTGCTTTTGGTGTCAAACACAACGATACACGGCGATCTGACGACCAAATAAAGTTCTGAACTTTCTTCAACGACCAGCGATATCACAGCAGGATCCTGATCGCTGCTGCCTGTCACACTCAACGATATCGCTATCCAGGACGCTGCAACGTCACGGATCGCTAGCGATATCGTTTAGTGTGAAGGTACCTTTAGGGAATGCCGATATCTCCAAATCAAGGCCTCCCTAAGTACTTAGAGATGAGGCCTCACATAGCCTAGCCAAAAATGCTGTGAATTTGGTTGTCTTCACCAACTTGGCTCATGTCAAGTCGAACATCATGTCTTAGTCACCAACAACAGATCTAGAGTCGCACTGTTCTATCCAGACTTTTACCAAGGATCAGCACCTTCACTTACCTCCAATCTCTTCTTTTCCTGTGCCCAAGTGCGCACCAACTGCTAGAACCCTGTGCGCTAACTCAGGCCTCGAGCCACTGCCCTCTACTGGCCAGATCATATATTGCATCACAAATCCATACAGTACAGTAAACTGTAATTAACTATTTCACATCAATGAAAATCATGGATCCTAAAATAAATCTGTGAGACTCAGAGCATGTCTAATTCTGATCTGATTTTAAGGATTAAAATGCAACATACTCAGCAGGTCTATGTATTGTCCAAGAAAACCGGCACAGTTCACACAGAAGAGTGGGTGTAGCCTTATTACACACAGCGCCATCCCTTAGTGCATAGTGTACTCACTAATTATTTATAACTCCATCCCTTAGTATATAGTGTACTTACAAATTATGCATAGCGCCATCCCTTGGTATATAGCATACTCTTGTTATGTATATTGCTGTCCCTTAATATATATAGTGTATCCTCTTATCTATAGCACTGTCCCTTAGTGTATAGTGTACTCACTTATTTTGTATAGCATGCACCATCACTTAGTGTATAGTGTACTTTCTTGTTATGTATAGAGCCGTCCTTTAGCATATAATATACTTTCTTGTTATATATAGCAATGTGCCTTATTATATAGTTTCCTCTTTTATTATGTATAGCACTGTCCCTTATTACATAGTATCCTCTCTTGTTATGTATAGCACCATACCATTATTAGGGTAAGTTCACACAGGGCGTTTTTGCTGCGTTTTTTATGCTAATTTTCAGCTGCTTTTTACAGTACCAGCAAAGCCTATGATATTTCAGAAATCTCATACACACACATTGTTTTCTTTTGTCATCAAGATTTTGTGCTTTGCAGAGCATTTTTGACATAGAGCATGCCACTTCTTTCAGCAATTTTGCAGCTTTTTTGCAGTGTTTTTCACCCATTGACTTGAATGTATGGTGAAAAAGCGCTGCAAATACACAGGTTGACTTTTTTTTGCAGCGTATTTGCTGCAGAAAAGTCAAGGACAGCAGGACGTGACCTCACACTCAGCTCTGGTACATCTAGATGGCAGGCTGCATGATGCGTCCATACAGCCTGTCATCTAGCAGAGCGGACCCAATCCCCATTCGCTTGATTGGGGGGTGCGACATTACAGTGTTTGACACGCTGTCATATGCATGACAGCGCAGCAAACACCACTTTCCCCGCCGATCAGAGAGCCGTGGATAGCACGCTGTCAGAAGACAGCGGGAGCGCTCAGCTGTTATCAGAGGTATAAACTTTACCTCCAGTCACTGGTGTCAGCTGATGGGACTACTGATCCCATCATCCGACACCTGCTACCGCTAATAACAGCGAGAACAGGAGCGGCGGATGGGAGTATTGGCCCCCCATTTTTTATAGCCATCCTTGCTAAAGCTCACAGCTGGGGGCTGGTATTCTCAGGCTGGTAAGGGGCCATGGATATTGCCCCTCCCAACCTAAAAATAGCAGCAGGCAGCTGCCCAGAAAGGGAACATCTATTAGATGTCCCAATTCTGTCGCTTTGCCCAGCTCTTCCCACTTGCTGGGTAATATTTGTGGGGTTGATGTCTCCTTTCAGGTGACATCAAGCCCACGGCTTAGTAATGGAGAGGCATCTATAAAACACCCATCCATTATTAATCCTATAGTTTTATTGTTTGTAAATAAAGACACTGCCAGAATAAAGTCCTTTATTTGAAATAAGACTAAACACAGTTTTCCATTTTTATTTAAACGCATAATCCAAGTGAAGCCCTCAATCTCCTGTAATAAAAGTAAAATAAAAAAGCAACAATATACCATACCAGTCCATCGTTGTGTCTCACGCAGTAATCCATATCTAGGGGATATACAGTTTTCATGCAGGAGAGGAGCTGGTGGACGGCTCACACATCAGTGTGTGGTGAGGAGATGGACGCTGCTGCTCACCTCCCGGTGATAAGTCCCAGGGCCGTGTCCCTCTATAGTATGGAGAGCTCTATTATACAGTGTTATTAATGGGGGAGTCAGCTGACCCATGGAGATGCTGCTTTCACTTTCTCCACACTTTACATGCTGATGTTCCAGTCTACCATTCCCTGCAGTATATGTAGCAGCAATGCCTGCTGGGAGTTGTACAAGATTAAAGGGGTTGTTCAGGACATTATTCTTTGAGATAGGTCATCTTATTGGTGGGGGTAGCCCTGTCGATAAACTGTTGCTGCAGCCTTAAGTGCGGAGCTGCAGAGCACAGTGTTCTGATCGCGGGCGGTGCAGCCACTGTAGAGATGACGGCGCTGTGCTGTGCGGCTCTGGGCGTGCACCCCCACTGATCAGGTATTGATGACCTATCATAAGGGCTCATGCACAGATCCGTATTTTCCACAGAACATTGGATCGCATTGGGACCAGTGTTAGTTAATATGGGGTCGTGTACATCCGACTTTTTTTTCTTTCCTTGGACACAGCAGGTCCAAGCAAAAAGTCGCCTCACACCAGAGTTTGATTCAATATTTGGATGGCACTCAACCATGTAAGTCAATGAGTCTGTTGGAAACATCGGACTGCACTCGGATGGCATCTGAGTGCAGTTCAATTTTCACAGAATGGACTGATCAAAGTGTCATTCGCATGATCGACCTTATTCTCTTCCATGAGAGCGTATACTCTGGTGTGACCTATAGGATAGGTCATTATTGTAACAGTCCTGAACAACCCCCTTTTTGAGGCAGAGAGACGGCCGTATGAGGTCAGGAGGTGTTTACAGTGTGGATGTAGCAGAGCCGTGTGTGTACGAGGTGTATGGATCGGAGCAGCGTGTGAAAGGTGTATGGAGCAGAGTCGTGTGTGTAAGACGGGTATGGAGCCGTGTGTACGGGGTGTACGGAGCGGAGCAGAGCCATGTGTGTACAAGGTATACGGAGTGGAGCAGCGTGTGCAATGTGTATGGAGCAGAGCCGTGTGTGTACGAGGTGTACGGAGCGGAGCCGTGTGTGTACGAGGTGTACGGACCGGAGCCGTGTGTGTATAAGGTGTATGGAGCTGAGCCATGTGTGTGCAAGGTATACGGAGTGGAGCAGCGTGTGCAATGTGTATGGAGCAGAGCCGTGTGTGTACGAGGTGTACGGAGCGGAGCCGTGTGTGTACGAGGTGTACGGACCGGAGCCGTGTGTGTATAAGGTGTATGGAGCTGAGCCATGTGTGTACAAGGTATACGGAGTGGAGCAGCGTGTGCAATGTGTATGGAGCAGAGCCGTGTGTGTACGAGGTGTACGGAGTGGAGCCGTGTGTGTACGAGGTGTACGGACCGGAGCCGTGTGTGTATAAGGTGTATGGAGCTGAGCCATGTGTGTACAAGGTATACGGAGTGGAGCAGCGTGTGCAATGTGTATGGAGCAGAGCCGTGTGTGTATGAGGTGTACGGAGTGGAGCTGTGTGTGTACGAGGTGTACGGACCGGAGCCGTGTGTGTATAAGGTGTATGGAGCTGAGCCATGTGTGTACAAGGTATACGGAGTGGAGCAGCGTGTGCAATGTGTATGGAGCAGAGCCGTGTGTGTACGAGGTGTACGGAGTGGAGCCGTGTGTGTACGAGGTGTACGGACCGGAGCCGTGTGTGTACGAGGTGTACGGACCGGAGCCGTGTGTGTATAAGGTGTATGGAGCTGAGCCATGTGTGTGCAAGGTATACGGAGCAGCGTGTGCAATGTGTACGGAGTGGAGCCGTGTGTGTACGAGGTGTACGGAGCGGAGCCGTGTGTGTACGAGGTGTACGGACCGGAGCCGTGTGTGTATAAGGTGTATGGAGCTGAGCCATGTGTGTGCAAGGTATACATATTGTCCTCCCCGTTTGGTCCCACCCTTAAAGTACTGACATGGCTGGTACTTCATGTAAGTGATCATCTGAGTGTGGTTGGACACTTCTAACAATCATCACTTGGTCCATCTATCTTTATTTGGTATATAACATGTCTGTCTGGACACTTCCAGACAACGTACATATGTATGCCCACATTACGAGACGGTATGCATGGGGTACGTGTATGTGACACTTTGCATTGGCATAGGTATGTTAACTCACTTGGGATACATAGAGCACTGCCTTAGTGGCAATGTGTGTTTGTGTCGCCACTTTTGTCCTACTATATGGAACGTACATCATACACAGCTGTCCTCTGTGATGCCAGCCCGCTCTGTGTTTTTACTAGGCTGGCCTTCTATCCCTCAGTGTATGGTGCAGCGTCCGGGCACAAAGTATACACCTCTGGGACTTTAATTGTCCGGTCCGTTGCCAGGATTCAGCTTGCGTTCCATCTCTGGAGCGCTAGCTGTAGCCGCGCACCGGAGGTGACGACTCCAAGATGGCGCCGGCACTTCCGGTCGGCGCGAAAGGCGGAGGATGCATGTGTGCCGTGCGGTGGAGCCGGCGTGCATTACAGCTGTGCGGTAAGGATCACTAAACAGGGATGGCGGCTATTCATCCCATTGAGGGGGGAGGAACAAAGACCCCTTTGAGGGCGGGACGGGACAGTTTATAAGTGGACAGCGGGTGCCATGTCGGTTCACTCACTGATAGTGGCGAGCGGCCACATCTAAATACCTATCTTAATGGTTTACAGCCACTGCTGATACCTGGACTATTATGGACATTTGAGCATACCTTGTTCATTGTTGATCTTTCTAAAACTCCCCTGATGAATTTCCGTGACCGGAGAAGAAACGCGTTGGGAGGCGTTGGTTACAGAGTTTGTGGTGGGGGGTGTCCATAGCAGGGCTTACTTGGGCCTGTCCTTGTAAGGACAGGAGTTATTTGCTGGGGCACGACAGGGGAGTAAGGAACTGGTCCCCTACCCCATATTTTTTGGTGCTATACTGGACCCCCCCCCTTGGGACCCTCTATCATCCCCGTGGGTATCCCACGTCTACAATCGGTGAGATTGAACCAGTTTTTTTAATCTGCACAGTTTTCGGCGTGAGCACTTTTAATTGTTCATTTTTGTCTATTTTAACCATATCAGTAAAAGTTATGTTTTATGTTAGGGGTTACACTCTTCCTGCTGAATAAGATTTTTGTGCAAGGTATACAGAGCAGCGTGTGCAATGTGTACGGAGTGGAGCCGTGTGTGTACGAGGTGTACGGAGCGGAGCCGTGTGTGTGCGAGGTGTACGGAGCGGAGCTGTGTGTGTATAAGGTGTATGGAGCTGAGCCATGTGTGTGCAAGGTATACGGAGCAGCGTGTGCAATGTGTACTGAGTGGAGCCGTGTGTGTACGAGGTGTACGGAGTGGAGCCGTGTGTGTATGAGGTGTACGGAGCGGAGCCATGTGTGTATAAGGTGTATGGAGCGGAGCCGTGTGTGTACGAAGTGTATGGAGTGGAACCGTGTGTGTACAAGGTGTATGGGGAGGAGCCGTGTGTGTATGAGGTGTACAGAGCAGAGCCGTGTGTGTACGGAGCGGAGCCGCATGTGCAAGGTGTATGGAGCGGAGTCGCATGTGTACGAGGTGTACGGAGCGTACGCTGGCTGTGTCGGATCGGAGCAGATATTGCTCCTCGCTCTGACACTGACTGGCACAGGAGACACGGAGGTCTTTATCAGTGGCGTATCACAGCTGCAGCGACGTGAGCAGTCAGCGGCACAGCTGGATGACACCATTCAGCGCCGTGGGAGTGGAAGCTGCCGGCTGCTGCGAGGGTGCGCGGTGAAAGGTGTGTGTGTGTAGTGATGGAGAAGGCAATGATGGGGGTGGGGTAACCATGTGTGGCCATTATACTGTACCCAGCATTATGTGTGGCCATTATACTATACCCAGCATCGTGTGGGGCCATTATACTGTACAAAGCATCATGTGGCGCCATAATACTGTATGGACCATCACGTGGGGCAAGTATACTGTACGCAGCATCACGTGGGGCCATTATACAGTATGGAGCATAATGTGGCCAATGGCCATTGTACAGTATGGAGCGTCATGTGTGGCCATTATACAGTATGGAGCATCGTGTGTGGCCATTGTACAGTATGGAGCGTCGTGTGTGGCCATTGTACAGTATGGAGCGTCGTGTGTGGCCATTGCACAGTATGGAGCGTCGTGTGTGGCCATTGCACAGTATGGAGCGTTGTGTGTGGCCATTGCACAGTATGGAGCGTCATGTGTGGCCATTGCACAGTATGGAGCGTCGTGTGTGGCCATTATACAGTATGGAGCGTCGTGTGTGGCCATTATACAGTATGGAGCGTCGTGTGTGGCCATTGCACAGTATGGAGCATCGTGTGTGGCCATTGTACAGTATGGAGCGTCGTATGTGGCCATTGTACAGTATGGAGCGTCGTGTGTGGCCATTGCACAGTATGGAGCGTCGTGTGTGGCCATTGTACAGTATGGAGCGTCATGTGTGGCCATTGCACAGTATGGAGCGTCGTGTGTGGCCATTATACAGTATGGAGCGTCGTGTGTGGCCATTATACAGTATGGAGCGTCGTGTGTGGCCATTGCACAGTATGGAGCGTCGTGTGTGGCCATTGCACAGTATGGAGCGTCGTGTGTGGCCATTATACAGTATGGAGCATCGTGTGTGGCCATTGCACAGTATGGAGCGTCGTGTGTGGCCATTGTACAGTATGGAGCGTCGTGTGTGGCCATTGTACACTATGGAGCGTCGTGTGTGGCCATTGTATAGTATGGAGCGTCGTGTGTGGCCATTGCACAGTATGGAGCGTCGTGTGTGGCCATTGTATAGTATGGAGCATCATGTGTGGCCATTGTACAGTATGGAGCGTCGTGTGTGGCCATTGTACAGTATGGAGCGTCGTGTGTGGCCATTGTACACTATGGAGGGTCGTGTGTGGCCATTGTACAGTATGGAGCGTCGTGTGTGGCCATTGTATAGTATGGAGCGTCGTGTGTGGCCATATTTTTTTGTTTATAATTATTGTTTACGAAACATTGTGATCAGAAGTGCTAAATGGGTGTGGTTGAGGCGTGGCTAGTTGAGAAATGGGTGTGGTCAGAGGTGTGGCTTAAAATTTGCCGCGGCGCGCTACGCGCACCGCTGACTTTGTCCCTCTTTCCCTTCCTCCAAAGTTGGGAGGTATGCAACAGCGCGGCATGCCTGCCCCCATTGCGACATTACCGCCCTCCCGATGCGATAGCATCTGGCTTCCATCTAGTATATATATACTGTATATATACTGTATATATATATATATATATATATATATATATATATATACTTGAATTGCCGGCTTTTCAAAGGAGGTACGGTTAAACAGGAAGTAGGTTTGTTTTCTCAACTTTATTAGCATGCACAAGGAGACACAAGTTAGCCCCAAAAACGCATAAATAAACCGCACCAAAACCGCAAACAAAACGCACTAAAACATGCGTTTTTGCCGCAGCTTCTTTCCTGCCAGGAAATCAGGTTTTGCTGCAGAAAAAAAAGCAGCAAAAACGCCCAGTGTGAACATACCCTTAATCTGTAGCATTGTCTCCTTAAAAGAGAGGGGTCCAGACAGAGTTTTTGCACAGGGGTCTTCGCTGTCAGTGTCTGCCCCTGAAAACACATGCCCACAATGTGGGGGATAACCTATAACTCTCTCTACTAAAGAATATAGAGATGCGCTATGTATAATGGACAAAAGAGCGCAGAGATGATGACGAGAAGAACATCCACAAAAAGCTGCGTTCAGGCCTCCAGCAGATGCTCCATCCCACTGGAGAGCTGAGCCTTAGCAGAAGAGGAAGACGGCAGCTAGCCAGAAAAGGAAAAAGGGAAGCAGCACCTGCAGATGTTAGCACTGCTCCTTGATCGGCAGACCCACTTACGTGCTACCGATCTTGAATATGAAATTTACTGAGTGCAGCCCTTCACATCTACAATGGCAGCGGCATGAGGTGGCACCTTGTCCCAACTCAACCCTGTACTCCCTGCCATCTATTAAGGTTAGTAATTGCCCTTCACACATAGTTATTTCCTCACTTCTCTTTACAATGGCGGCTCTTTCATTTGCAGGTGGGCTTTTCTCCTCTACTTGGAACAAATCCCACACAAGTACATCTCCGACTGGAGGTTCTAAGATCTTCTAAGGTGAAGTGTACGCTCTACAGTTGCATGTTCACCCTAACTTTGAATACTTACCCCCAATTCTAGCTATCTAAGGTGCTGGGTTTTGCTTCAACATAACCTTATCCAGGGCCTGTCTGCCCTATCTTTGAATATACTTGGCACTCAAGAGAATTTTTGTAGTGAAGTCAAAACATCATTTATTCAGTGCATCCAGTTCAACATGAACGTTTTCGGTCCAAACATAGGACCTTCATCAGACAGGATTTTTGAATACTGTAATATATACATACAAAAAAATATATTTTTTAGAGACAAAATTCATGATGCACTCTGAGCATACAATGTATTGTATTCAAAAGACATGAAATACAGAAAATCAAATGTCATTAGCAAGGTGATCAGACAACAACAGTGACGGATTTAGGTGAATCCTGACAAGTAGCGTGAGATGTGAGCTTCTTATTGGAGAAAACCGGGAGCTGTGCCTGTGTTTGGTAAGAGGATTACGAAAGGGTGCCCATGCTGGGTATGGGCAAGGGCCTGCCAGAGTAGGGAGATAATGGTGAAATTACCCCTGAATCATGCAGGGTGAGCTGCCTAAAACACAAGAACACAGATACGTAAAACATGTAACAATACATGAATATACAACCAAAAGTATACTAAAACATCGAGCTGCCGTGTGTTAGAGTGAGTAACGAGGTATATAGCGTGTGTGACCACCGGACCTGTGTATACACCCCAAAGAATCAAGATAGCTGCCAAACCACATCATGCTGTGTGTAGATGTAAGCAGTCCCCCCACTCGGAGTAATTCTGTTATATACCTGGAATACACAGTGTGTCTGTATGGGCCCACGTGAGGAGCCAGTGTCAGACAAAATCCAGGAGGTATGGTCCCGCCTATGAAGAAGGACATATTGCGGCAAATGTGAGTGCATGCCCGTAGGAACTATAGAGGACCTCCTGGTAAGTCTAGGGCAGAGGGACAAATTACCTTATGCAGTATGTGAGAATGCGCTGCCAGAGGGCGAGATGCTCGCTGATGCAGAGAGCGCTGCAAGATATGAAGATGGTGCCAAATAAATAGTCTAGGCACGTTAGGTAAAGTCACAAGGAATTGCCAATAAGAACTATAGAGGAGCTATCATAGACTGAGGGACACAGTACCTTATGCAATGGACGGGTCTGGGCTGCAGAGGGGCGAGGTACTCGCTGTGGATGAGAGTGCTGCAGAGGATAAAGGGGGTGCTAATGAGATGAGCAATCCGGGTATGGGTAAGGGGAGCAGGAGTGTGGTAGAGCGCTATTTTACCTGATGCTGCAGTAGAGAAAGGCGCCGTACAGAGTGTCCTCCTGGAGACGCTGGTGTTCCAGCGTTACTTCCGGGTTTATGGGCGCCGACAGGGGGTCAGCTGACCCGCTGCGTCATCGGCGTCACCTGACTGTGTCGGCCGCGCATGCGCAGACTGGGGGAGAGCGCTGGGGAGATCTGCAGGCCAAATGATGCCTGTGTGTCACATAGAGTGTGCTGATAGCGCCGCACAGCTATAATGTTAAAGCCGCAAAAGGGGGTAGATTTAGTGGACACTGCAGTATGTAAATGAGAAGAAAATGAGAACTGGTAATGAAGTGTAAAGGACAGCAGAGGTGCTGTATCTAGGAGTTACAAGCACGTATAAGGGGTAGACAAGTAAACACTTGCATGATTCAGGGGTAATTTCACCATTATCTCCCTACTCTGGCAGGCCCTTGCCCATACCCAGCATGGGCACCCTTTCGTAATCCTCTTACCAAACACAGGCACAGCTCCCGGTTTTCTCCAATAAGAAGCTCACATCTCACGCTACTTGTCAGGATTCACCTAAATCCGTCACTGTTGTTGTCTGATCACCTTGCTAATGACATTTGATTTTCTGTATTTCATGTCTTTTGAATACAATACATTGTATGCTCAGAGTGCATCATGAATTTTGTCTCTAAAAAATATATTTTTTTGTATGTATATATTACAGTATTCAAAAATCCTGTCTGATGAAGGTCCTATGTTTGGACCGAAAACGTTCATGTTGAACTGGATGCACTGAATAAATGATGTTTTGACTTCACTACAAAAATTCTCTTGAGTGCCAAGTATATTTTTTGATTTACTACGGGTTGGATACCTAACTTGAGCACCTCTCAGATACCCGGAGTGCCGTGTTCTACTATACTATATATTGGATCCTTTCACGAGCACCTGGGACGATGTCAAGTGAAACCTTCTCCTTCAACGCAACAGAAGTGGCAGATATCCTTTCCAAAGTGACCGCACCCAACGACTTTCTTCAAATCCCTACTAAAGAATTAAAGAACCGTGACCTGGAGCGTGAGTCCAGACGAGCGGTTAACCTAGAACTACATATCATCACAATAGCTGAGTACCTCCGAGTCCAGAGGATCCCACGGGGCCTGAGGGTCTCTCTACAACCAACTTTTTTTAGGGAAGATAAAGATTATTGCACTAAGTTCGAACACATCCTGAACAAATGTTCTGCAGATCTTATGACTCTGACTCTTTCTTACCTCCAAAAGAACCTGGAAACGGTGAACACTCAAATAAGTGCCATAGAAAACCAATTGATCAGCACCATGCCACAGGAAGAGTACCAGGAACTCAAACTGAAGAATCAAGATCTTCTAAAAACACACAGGGTGGAAGTGGAAAAGAGGAAACGATCAAAATTTTTACGGGACACCGAGGACTATCTGCAGAACCGGGTCTATCAATGGCGAGATACTCGGCATTCCTCCAGACGACACAGCTCTTTAAGCTCATCTGGCTCTGTCGACAGCAGACCTGGCACCTCAAACTCTTCCACTTTCCACTCTTCTTCTTTTTTAGGACACAGTCGTGGCCGTCAAAGGGGAAGACGAGGCGGGGGGGCCAATGCCGCCGTGGAAAACAGAAACCAGATGGCGACACGCTCGCAGGTAAGGATCTCCCTCTGGTAGTCAACATTTCCTCAAAAACCCTGGACACTCATCAACTGGCTGTACTCCAGAAAGGTCTTTCCTTCTGCCCAATGTATAAGTTCAACTCGTTTGAGCTTAATATGGACCTCCAGAGGTTTTTTCGGAACCTCAGACTGCGTGTCCATTTTTCGCAACTGCCTCCCACATTGAATCCTCCAAGGCAGGATAAGACCCTACTTGAACTTCACGATCTAGGGCTACGAAGCCAAAGTGGATACATGCCTCCACGATCGAACCCACCAGTGGAAACTTTTGTTTCCCTTGTTGAAAGAGACATCTACACGTTGACCCGCAATATGGACCGGGGGAGATTCCAGTTCCAGACTAATCTTTCACACCTGGAGAAACTCTCTTTGGAGCAACTAGCGTCTGATAAGTCTCTTGTAATCAAACCAGCTGATAAGGGCGGGGCGACAGTGGTTATGGACAGGACTGACTACATTGAGGAGATCACTAGACAGTTAAGTGACACCACGGTTTACAAGGTAATACCCCACAATCCCCTTAATCGACTGGTCCAACAAATTGCACCCGTTATAGATTTTCATTTCCAAACAGGTACGATCGACAGTAAAATGAGGGACTTTCTGATCAAAAAAGACCCTATCACCCCCATATTCTACGTCCTGCCTAAAATTCACAAAAGACTGAACAAACCACCAGGCAGGCCCATTGTCTCCTTGACTGACTCAGTCCTGTCTCCTCTATCTATGGTACTTGAAAAAATCTTAACACCTCTAGTTAAAACCACACGCTCCTTTGTGTTGGACACTAATGACTTCATACAGGTCATTAGATCCTTGGGCCCTATGTCCTCTTCCTCCTTGCTAATCACCTGGGACGTTAATAGTCTCTACACGTCAATAGTGCATGAAAAAGGTATGGCAGCCACGGACAGACTTCTGAGCGACAACAAGGTAGACTTTAAAATACGTCATCTCTGCGCTGACCTTTTAGGTTTGGTACTTAAAGAAAATTATTTTATGTGTCAGGATACCTTTTATGCCCAGCAACAAGGCACTGCAATGGGCGCGAACGTGGCGCCCCCTTATGCCGTGGCGTATATGGCTGCCTTTGAAAGCGACTACGTGTACGACCATCCCCTCTTCAAAGACCATTGCAAGGTATGGCGGAGATATATCGACGATATATTCTGCGTCTGGGACGGCCCTATTGAGTCGCTCCTTGTTTTTGACCAGCATATCAATAACATCTGGCCCGAACTTAAATTCTCTATTCAACACGACACACATAGGATCAGCTTTCTGGATACCCTGGTTTACAAGGAGAGGGATGGCACCCTAGCAATTGACCTATTCACCAAGCCCACTGACCGTAATAGCCTCCTACATTTCACCAGCTGTCACCCACCCTCGGTTAAAAACTCGATTCCAAAATCGCAATTCCACAGGGTAGAGAGGATTGTCTCTGATATGGAAATTAAAAAAGTTAGACTGACTGATATGGAGCACAAGTTCCTAGAGAGGGGTTATCCCCGGGGGGTCCTGACAGAGGCCAGAAGAAATCTATCCAACACTAGACCCAAGGACAACCAAAAGAGGATTCCTTTTGTTTCCACTTTCCATCCATTCTCGGCTTTAGTACAGTCTACCATCAAAAAACACTGGAATATCCTAACAAAGAGCTATCCTGATATCCCAGAATTCACGAGACCGTTCCTCCCCTGCTTTAAACGAGCAAAAAACCTTAAAGATAGACTTGTCAAGGCTGACGTTGGGTCAAGCACAATGGTCCCCAGGCAGACTTTCCTACAAACTCAAAGACAGGGGACATTCCCCTGCTTGAATTGCCTTCAGTGTGGCAACATACAGAGGGGCTCCTCTATTTATCACCCACAAACGGGCAAGGCAATTCCCATTAAAGGATTTTATACTTGTGAATCCACGTTTGTGGTATATCTTATCAAGTGCCCATGTGGTTTAGCCTACGTGGGGGAAACCACTCAGATGGTGAGGGATAGAGTGGCTCAACATAAGTCCACGATCAGATGTAAAAAAACACATCTCCCCCTCCCACATCATTTTTCTGAACAAAACCACAGCATCGCTCAGCTCCGGTTCCAGGTTCTGGAGCAAGTCGATACCCCTAGGAGAGGTCAGAACCGTACCAAAATGCTCCAGAAAAGGGAAGCTTTCTGGATCTACACGCTGCAGACTTTAGAACCTAAGGGACTGAATAGGGACTACGACGTCTCAGCTTTCTTGTAAAATTGCTGTGTATACTGCATTGTGATTTCAATTTATGCTGTATAAGTTATATTAACTTCTTCTTTTCCTTTATATCCTCACAGAATCGTTAGCTGCACCACTATGCACTGAGCACCGACTATCCTTCACATGGTATAGTATTTCCACACCATGCCGTTTTAATATAGAGTATTAGCTTTGTCTCTATATTACAGTTGTGTGACCACCAATGGGATTGCCCCGGGGTGTTTACTTGTCTACCCCTTATACGTGCTTGTAACTCCTAGATACAGCACCTCTGCTGTCCTTTACACTTCATTACCAGTTCTCATTTTCTTCTCATTTACATACTGCAGTGTCCACTAAATCTACCCCCTTTTGCGGCTTTAACATTATAGCTGTGCGGCGCTATCAGCACACTCTATGTGACACACAGGCATCATTTGGCCTGCAGATCTCCCCAGCGCTCTCCCCCAGTCTGCGCATGCGCGGCCGACACAGTCAGGTGACGCCGATGACGCAGCGGGTCAGCTGACCCCCTGTCGGCGCCCATAAACCCGGAAGTAACGCTGGAACACCAGCGTCTCCAGGAGGACACTCTGTACGGCGCCTTTCTCTACTGCAGCATCAGGTAAAATAGCGCTCTGCCACACTCCTGCTCCCCTTACCCATACCCGGATTGCTCATCTCATTAGCACCCCCTTTATCCTCTGCAGCACTCTCATCCACAGCGAGTACCTCGCCCCTCTGCAGCCCAGACCCGTCCATTGCATAAGGTACTGTGTCCCTCAGTCTATGATAGCTCCTCTATAGTTCTTATTGGCAATTCCTTGTGACTTTACCTAACGTGCCTAGACTATTTATTTGGCACCATCTTCATATCTTGCAGCGCTCTCTGCATCAGCGAGCATCTCGCCCTCTGGCAGCGCATTCTCACATACTGCATAAGGTAATTTGTCCCTCTGCCCTAGACTTACCAGGAGGTCCTCTATAGTTCCTACGGGCATGCACTCACATTTGCCGCAATATGTCCTTCTTCATAGGCGGGACCATACCTCCTGGATTTTGTCTGACACTGGCTCCTCACGTGGGCCCATACAGACACACTGTGTATTCCAGGTATATAACAGAATTACTCCGAGTGGGGGGACTGCTTACATCTACACACAGCATGATGTGGTTTGGCAGCTATCTTGATTCTTTGGGGTGTATACACAGGTCCGGTGGTCACACACGCTATATACCTCGTTACTCACTCTAACACACGGCAGCTCGATGTTTTAGTATACTTTTGGTTGTATATTCATGTATTGTTACATGTTTTACGTATCTGTGTTCTTGTGTTTTAGGCAGCTCACCCTGCATGATTCAGGGGTAATTTCACCATTATCTCCCTACTCTGGCAGGCCCTTGCCCATACCCAGCATGGGCACCCTTTCGTAATCCTCTTACCAAACACAGGCACAGCTCCCGGTTTTCTCCAATAAGAAGCTCACATCTCACGCTACTTGTCAGGATTCACCTAAATCCGTCACTGTTGTTGTCTGATCACCTTGCTAATGACATTTGATTTTCTGTATTTCATGTCTTTTGAATACAATACATTGTATGCTCAGAGTGCATCATGAATTTTGTCTCTAAAAAATATATTTTTTTGTATGTATATATTACAGTATTCAAAAATCCTGTCTGATGAAGGTCCTATGTTTGGACCGAAAACGTTCATGTTGAACTGGATGCACTGAATAAATGATGTTTTGACTTCACTACAAAAATTCTCTTGAGTGCCAAGTATATTTTTTGATTTACTACGGGTTGGATACCTAACTTGAGCACCTCTCAGATACCCGGAGTGCCGTGTTCTACTATACTGCCCTATCTTTGAGTCTGACCTCCTCTGCCAGGAAAGACCATGGAGCAAAGCTGTGGGAGATACTACAGCTGGACCCATGACATAACGCTCTGAATGAGGTGTCTCCTAGATGTGTAGGATTGCTGAGAGATCCATGAACCGCTATATTCACACTTCCATCAAGAAATAGTAGCCATAATCCTGATACCCATTGCTGAACAACCAAGGACAATTCTTGGGTCATGCTGTGGCTGTAGGTGCAGATCATGGGAATTTTCCAGAACTCCAGATTATTCTGAGAGGTAACACCTGGTTATATGAAGCCATGTGGGGTACTTGGTACCGGGTCTGGTACTTAAAGGGGATTTCACGGATGCGGTCCGTGGCCCTGGGCACCCAAATAAAAGGGAATGTCATTAAAGGGGTTTTGAATAAAGTTTGTGTTCGTGACGCCACCTGTGGTTCTCGGTCAGAGGTGACCGACGCTGCTTAAAGGCGTCCACTGGGGTGATGTTATGGCAGCGTATAGCTTCCCACAGGTGAAGCTGGGTCCCCAGGGCTCCCGGTGTATAGATGAAGATGGTGTGTGGTGTAGCAAGAAATGGGGGACACAAGTTTGCAGTCTTTTTACCTGTTTTACTGAAGAATTCAGGCAGCCACAGTCCAGGGTACCAGATCACAAGTACAGGTAAGGTCCGGCTGGCTTGAAAGCTAGTTGGGAGTACCCTTTACCAGGTGGAGTTAGAAGCCTTCCCTCTAGCGCTGTGGTGTAGTCCCTTGCTGCCCTAGGCCTCTCACAAGGTCCTCACGTGTTCTCTCTGTCCACCTTGTAGGTAGGACACTAACCCGTATGACAGGTGGCTCGAGCCTTTTTACAGGATCTCTATCACGACCCGGGCTCTATGCACCACTGTGTCTCCAGGTGTCAGGGCAGACAGGTGACTTGCAATCCAGCTGTCCTGCCGGTTCCTGCTGTGAGCCATGGTGTCCCTCACAACCTCGGTCTTCCGGCTACCGGTGTCTGCGCTCTGTAGGGAGGTAGCCCAGTCGCATCTATTCTCCCCAATTCTCACTCTCCTGCACTCCACTTCTCCAACATGCTCTCTACAATCTGTTCGGCTTTCTCTTAGTCGTTTTCTAGGAGCTGCAGCACTTCTCGTGGCTGCACGGCCCCTCTGCTCCCTTCTCCTGTCTCTCTGACAGGAACTCTCTCTCTTTCCCTCCAGACCAGAATATATAGGGGAACCACCCATAAGCTGGATCAGAGCTCCCCCTTCCGGCCTGGAGTGTGAACATGTTGTATGCTTGTGTTTACCTGATAAAGAAAGATCCTTCCTCACTTCCAAGCGTGACATCACTCTCCTTGTGAGGAAAGCAATGCCACTGTGACAACCAGGAACCTGGGGTGTCACATATGCAGCTACTGGAGGACAAAGTATCTGTGCATGATCCTGTGATCAATGCCTCCTCTATCACAGTATATAATGGTGGACACGTTCACACACAGATAACTTTTTTGTAAGGGGATGATGGATACATTTTCCATCTACTTAGAACTTAAAAAAAAGATGAGCCAGAGTATATGTTGGTAGAAGTGCAATGCATAAGCGTGCATTCACACTGTAGATATTTAACAAACAGAACCTAAGATAAAACCAAAACAGCAAATACCATGTAATAAGTAAATGACTAGTAATAGTACATGTAAATTACATAGGGCAGTTGGTTTACACTGTTTTGATCAAAAAAGTGTAAAAGCCATCCCACCGCGACAAGGTGCACCCAAACGTAAAAGCCATCCCACCGCGACAAGGTGCACCCAAACGTAAAAGCCATTCCACCGCGACAAGGTGCACCCAATCGTAAAAGCCATCCCACCGCGACAAGGTGCAGCCAAACGTAAAAGCCATCCCACCGCGACAAGGTGCACCCAAACGTAAAAGCCATTCCACCGCGACAAGGTGCACCCAAACGTAAAAGCCATTCCACCGCGACAAGGTGCACCCAATCGTAAAAGCCATCCCACCGCGACAAGGTGCAGCCAAACGTAAAAGCCATCGCACAGCGACAAGATGAACCCAATCTGGATGGTACCTAACTCTTGTAGTTCACCTCGCTATGTTCCAGCAGACGTCCAAATAGATAAGGGCAGAGAAGGACTGGGGCAACGTCTGTGCAGCGACCCGTCCGTTGAAAGCTATATGAAAAAATGGAGAGTCCAAAAAGGGTGAGCTACATCCCTTGTTTATACCAAAGTACAAAAAACTGAAACGAAACAAAAGAAAACACATTGTGAGATAAACTGCAAGAGTTATAGGTATTGTCCTGAATGTGTACACTGTGTTGCGGTGGGATGGCTTTTATGTTTTTTTTTTATATCAAAATTGTGTCATCTAAGTTCCCCATGTTATTAACATGTACTATTACTATTTATTTACCTATTACAGAGTATTCGTCCATTTTTATCTTAGGTTCTTACTTAGAACCTAAACTAAAAAAAATGTTATGGCAGTGAGGCAAAAACAGTAAAACTCCAGCAGCAGTCTCAATACCATTTTAATTTCAGGGGTGTGGCCTCCCTCTCCTGAGCTGGAAATTGCATTTAGAGGCTTCCCCAGACAGGTGTCCATAGATTGGGACCCGTTCCTTTTGTCTGCCCTTATTCACACACTAAGGTCAACTCTGACACATGGTAAGGTTTTTAATATTAGACAGCGTAGGACCGTTCCGATCAGACTCTGTTATTTAAATGCAGTTTTGCTTTTTACTTATTTAGTTACAGCAGGGTTTTTGCTCATTTTGTTTCTTGCAGGTTTTGTATGTTTTATGGCCAATGTGAACATGTGTTTATGTGCTGCATGTAGACCAACTCAAACCAAGCTCAATTTTTGTGTGATTTTTTTTTGCATTTTTATTGGGAGCCTAAGGAAATTTTCCACTTTTGGAAAACCCCTGTCCCTCAGCTTCAGTTTGTGTAAAAAAGAAAAAAAACCTGTGCTATACTTTCCTTCCCTGGGTGCAGCGCTGAGTCTCCGCCGCTGCTCCCGGTATGGCTGCCGTCACACTATCAGTATTTGGTCAGTATTTTACATCAGTATTTCAATGTCTATCCGCTATTTCATCCTTCTTCTCTGCTAGATTTCTGAAACTTAACATGGACAAAACAGAATTCATCATCTTTCCCCCATCTCACGCGACCCCCCCAACGAACTTATCCATTACAGTAAATGGCTGCCCACTCTCCCCAGTCCCACAAGCTCGCTGCCTCGGGGTAATCCTTGACGCTGATCTCTCCTTCAGACCACATATCCAAGCCCTTTCCACTTCCTGCCGACTTCAACTCAAAAATATTTAACGGATCCATACATTCCTCAACCAAGAATCTGCAAAAACCCTAGTCCATGCCCTCATCATCTCCCGCCTCGACTACTGCAACCTCCTGCTCTGTGGCCTCCCCTCTAACACTCTCGCACCCCTCCAATCTATTCTAAACTCAGCTGCCCGACTAATCCACCTGTCCCCCCGCTATTCTCCAGCCTCTCCCCTCTGTCAATCCCTTCACTGGCTCCCCATTGCCCAGAAACTCCAGTACAAAAGCCTAACCATGACGTACAAAGCCATCCACAACCTGTCTCCTCCTAAAGGTACCTTCACACGAAACGACTTTGTAACGATATCGCTAGCGATCCGTGACGTTGCAGCGTCCTGGCTAGCGATATCGTTTAGTTTGACACGCAGCAGCGATCAGGATCCTGCTGTGATATCGCTGGTCGCTGAATAAAGTTCAGAACTTTATTTGGTCGTCCGATCGCCATGTATCGTTGTGTTTGACAGCAAAAGCAACGATACCAGCGATATTTTACACTGGTAACCAGGGTAAACATCGGGTTACTAAGCGCAGGGCCGCGCTTAGTAACCCAATGTTTACCCTGGTTACCAGCATAAAATGTAAAAAAAACAAACAGTACATACTTACATGCCTCCCCTGGCGTCCGCTTCCCACACTGACTGAGCGCCGCAAAGTGAAAGTGAAAGCACAGCACAGCGGTGACGTCACCGCTGTGCCCTGCTACTGCCGGCGCTCACACAGTGCAGGAAGCGGACGCCGGGGGACGCATGTAAGTATGTAGTGTTTGTTTTTTTTACATTTTACGCTGGTAACCAGGGTAAACATCGGGTTACTAAGCGCGGCCTTGCGCTTAGCAACCTGATGTTTACCCTGGTTACCCGGGGACCTCGGCATCGTTGGTCGCTGGAGAGCGGTCTGTGTGACAGCTCTCCAGCGACCAACAGCGACGCTGCAGCGAACGGCATCGTTGTCGCTATCGCTGCAGCGTCGCTTCGTGTGAAGGTACCTTTACATCTGTGACCTCGTCTCCCGGTACTTACCTACACGTAACCTCCGATCCTCACAAGATCTCCTTCTCTACTCCCCTCTTATCTCCTCTTCCCACAATCGTATACAAGATTTCTCTCGCGTATCACCCCTACTCTGGAACCCTCTACCCAAACACATCAGACTCTCACCTACCATCGAAACCTTCAAAAAGAACCTGAAGACCCACCTCTTCCGACAAGCCTACAACCTACAGTAACCACCGATCGACCAAACCGCTGCACGACCAGCTCTATCCTCACCTACTGTATCCTCACCCATCCCTTGTAGATTGTGAGCCTTCGCGGGCAGGGTCCTCTCTCCTCCTGTACCAGTTATGACTTGTATTGTTTAAGATTATTGTACTTGTTTTTATTATGTATACCCCTCCTCACATGTAAAGCGCCATGGAATAAATGGCGCTATAACAATAAATAATAATAATAATATTTGTAAGCCAAAACCAGGAGTGGGTCATAAATGCAGAAGTGGTGCATATGTTTCTATTATACTTTTCCTCTATTTGTTCCACTCCTGGTTTTGGCTTACAAATACTGATAGTGTGACGGCAGCCTATCTGTTTTGTCTGCAGCGCTGACATCCCGTTGAAAGCGCTGCAGCCAATAAATGAGCTTAGTGGCACTACTCAAGTTGATGATCACCATTCACCATCATACTAATACCGCCAGCGGCCCCACATCATCGCATTATGTCCATCAGTAGCTGTACACCAATCACACTACACCACCAGCATTCCCACACCATCATACTACCACAAACAGCAGCCACACATCATCAAACTACCACCATCAGCCGCCTAACACCATCACACTACCACCATCAGCTTCTCTCCACCACCACAGTACCATCACACTACCACCAACAGCCCCACACATCACACTACCACCACCAGGATCTCCACACAATCATGTTACCATCACCAGCAGCCCCACATAATCACCAGCAGCTTCAAACCATCACACTACCACCATCAGCAGTCCCACACATCACACTACCACCATTAGCATCATCACACCATCACACTACCACCACTGTCAGCTCTACACCATCACATCACCACCACTAGCAGGTCCACACCATCACACTACCACCACCAGCAGCCCCACACCATCACACTATCACTACCAGCAACCCCACACCATCACACTACCACCACCAGCAGGTCCACACCATCACACTACCACTACCAGCAGCCCCACACCATCACACTACCATCACCAGCAACACCACACCATCACACTACCACCACCAGCAGGTCCACACCATCACACTACTATCACCAGCAGCCCCACACCATCACACTACCACCACCAGCAGCCCCACACCATCACACTACCACCACCACCAGCTCCACACCATCACACTACCACTACCAGCAGCTCCACACCATCACACTACCACCACCAGCAGCTCCACACCATCACACTACCACTACCAGCAGCTCCACACCATCACACTACCACCACCAGCAGCTCCACACCATCACACTACCACTACCAGCAGCTCCACACCATCACACTACCACCACCACCAGCTCCACACCATCACACTACCACCACCAGCAGCTCCACACCATCACACTAACACCACCAGCAGCCCCACACCATCACACTACCACCACCAGCAGCCCCACACCATCACACTACCACCACCAGCAGCCCCACATCATCACACTACCACCACCAGCAGCCCCACATCATCACACTACCACCACCAGCAGCCCCACATCATCACACTACCACCACCAGCAGCCCCACACCATCACACTACCACCACCAGCAGCCCCACACCATCACACTACCACCACCAGCAGCCCCACATCATCACACTACCACCACCAGCAGCCCCACATCATCACACTACCACCACCAGCAGCCCCACATCATCACACTACCACCACCAGCAGCCCCACACCATCACACTACCACCACCAGCAGCTCCACACCATCACACTACCACCACCAGCAGCCCCGCACCATCACACTACCACCACCAGCAGCCCCGCACCATCACACTACCACCACCAGCAGCCCCACACCATCACACTACCACCACCACCAGCTCCACACCATCACACTACCACCACCACCAGCTCCACACCATCACACTACCAGCAGCCCCACACCATCACACCACCAGTAGCTCCACACCATCACACTACCACCACCAGCAGCTTCACACCATCACACTACCACTACCAGCAGCTCCACACCATTACACTACCCCCACCAGCAGCCCCACACCATCACACTACCACTACCAGCAGCCCCATACCATCACACCACCACCACCAGCAGCTCCACACCATCACACTACCACCACCAGCAGCCCCACGCCATTACACTACCACCACCAGCAGCTCCACGTCATCACGCTACCACCACCAGCAGCCCCACACCATCACACTACCACCACCAGCAGCCCACACCATTACACTACCACCACCACCAGCTCCACACCATCACACTACCACTACTAGCAGCTCCACGCCATCACACTGCCCCCACCAGCTCCACACCATCACACTACCACCACCAGCAACCCCACACCATCACACTACCACTACCAGCAGCCCCACACATCACACCACCACCACAAGCAGCCCCACACCATCACACTACCACCACCAGCAGCCCCACATCATCACACCACCACCACCAGCAGCTCCACATCATCACACTACCACCACCAGCAGCTCCACACCATCACACTACCATCACCAGCAGCCCCACACCATCACACTACCACCACCAGCAACCCCACACCATCACACTACCATCACCAGCAGCCCCACACCATCACACTATCACCACCAGCAGCCCCACACCATCACACTATCACCACCAGCAGCCCCACATCATCACACTACCACCACCAGCAACCCCACACCATCACACTACCATCACCAGCAGCCCCACACCATCACACCACCACCACCAGCAGCCCCACATCATCACACCACCACCACCAGCAGCCCCACACCATCACACCACCATCACCAGCAGCCCCACACCATCACACCACCATCACCAGCAGCCCCACACCATCACACTACCACCACCAGCAACCCCACACCATCACACTACCATCACCAGCAGCCCCACACCATCACACTACTACCACCAGCAGCCCCACACCATCACACTATCACCACCAGCAGCCCCACACCATCCCATCACCAGCAGCCCCACACCATCACACCACAACCACCAGCAGCCCCACACCATCACACCACCATCACCAGCAGCCCCACACCATCACACCACCAGCAGCCCCACACCATCACACCACCACCACCAGCAGCCCCACACCATCCCATCACCAGCAGCCCCACACCATCACACCACCACCACCAGCAGCCCCACACCATCACACCACCATCACCAGCAGCCCCACACCATCACACCACCAGCAGCCCCACATCATCACACTACCACCACCAGCAGCCCCACACCATCACACTACCACCACCAGCAGCCCCACACCATCACACTACCACCACCAGCAGCCCCACACCATCACACTACCACCACCAGCAGCCCCACACCATCACACTACCACCACCAGCAGCCCCATACCATCACACTACCACCACCAGCAGCTTCACACCATCACACTACCACCACCAGCAGCCCCACACCATCACACTACCATCACCAGCAGCCCCACACCATCACACTACCACCACCAGCAGCCCCACACCATCACACCACCATCACCAGCAGCCCCACACCATTACACTACCACCACCAGCAGCCCCACACCATCCCATCACCAGCAGCCCCACACCATCACACCACCACCACCAGCAGCCCCACACCATCACACCACCATCACCAGCAGCCCCACACCATCACACCACCAGCAGCCCCACATCATCACACTACCACCACCAGCAGCCCCACACCATCACACTACCACCACCAGCAGCCCCACACCATCACACTACCACCACCTGCAGCCCCACACCATCACACTACCACCACCAGCAGCCCCACACCATCACACTACCACCACCAGCAGCCCCATACCATCACACTACCACCACCAGCAGCTTCACACCATCACACTACCACCACCAGCAGCCCCACACCATCACACTACCATCACCAGCAGCCCCACACCATCACACTACCACCACCAGCAGCCCCACACCATCACACCACCATCACCAGCAGCCCCACACCATCACACCACCATCACCAGCAGCCCCACACCATCACACCACCACCACCAGCAGCCCCACACCATCCCATCACCAGCAGCCCCACACCATCACACCACCATCACCAGCAGCCCCACACCATCACACCACCACCACCAGCAGCCCCACACCATCACACTACCACCACCAGCAGCCCCACACCATCCCATCACCAGCAGCCCCACACCATCACACCACCATCACCAGCAGCCCCACACCATCACACCACCACCACCAGCAGCCCCACACCATCACACCACCACCAGCAGCAGCCCCACACCATCCCATCACCAGCAGCCCCACACCATCACACCACCATCACCAGCAGCCCCACACCATCACACCACCATCACCAGCAGCCCCACACCATCACACTACCACCACCAGCAGCCCCACACCATCACACTACCACCACCAGCAGCCCCACACCATCACACCACCACCACCAGCAGCCCCACACCATCACACCACCACCACCAGCAGCCCCACACCATCACACCACCACCACCAGCAGCCCCACACCATCACACTACCACCATCCTGGCACATTGTTAGTAACGTTAGTGAGGATGTTGCGAGATGTGAGAAAGGGGAAAGATGAGGATGGTGGTCTTCAATGTTGACTGGGCAGGTGAGTGGTGAAGTATTAGTATTTAACCCTTTACCTGTCCCTCTACAATTCAGTAAAATGGCTTCACCTGAATAACCCTAGAATGCTCCCAAAATAGAAACTGTTCCATAGAGGAAACATAGATCAGTCCAGGACCCTATAATAAATACAGACCCCGAACACTTTCCCTGCTCAGACTCTGACAGCCTTTGATGTGAGGTGGCGCTATAGAGGGTTGTGTTATAAACAGTATGTTATTTTATGGCACTGACATGTCTGTAATTCCCCAGAGCTGCCAGCAGGGGGCACCACCTCTCCACTATTTCTCATCTGTGCTGCAGACTGATCTTTTCTATTATCAGTTTATTTTCTGGGGATTTGTAATAAAGATGAGAAGTAAAATCGACATTTAATCCCGTTAACAATGAAAAGTGTTTAATATCCTGAGATGGAAGTGCAGTCTTATTTATCTGGATGACTATAACTTTATATGAGAATTTATTACCTTTATTTATTGTTAATTGGCTACAACAATGGAGTTTTGTCATTAAACAGAAAGGATAATGCCAGATCACCGTTGAAGTTTATAGCAGTCCACCGTGCACGGAACCACTCATGTAGCAATTGCTAAAACAAGAAAAAATGTTCCAGCTTCTGGTAAAATTTTCAGAGTACCGTAATCTTTATTCCATCAAAAAAAACAAAAAGATGAAAATTTTACCAGAAGCTGGAACATTTTTTCTTGTTTTAGCAGTTTTGTCATTAGACCCCGACATTACTTTGCACTGCATGGGAAATGACTTTTTAGAAACCTCTTTTTGCTTCTCCTGTGAGTGAAGGAAACCAAGTGTTGAGAGAGTAAATGACTGCGATGGAGGACATGTAGCTGGTGCTATTATGGAGGCGCTGTGATAGAGGAATGTTAAAGTTTAGGATGTGGACAGCAGTACACCTGGACAGTATGGGGTGTGTTCTCGTTGCTGGTTTACCCACACAATACCTGATTTGGCAGAAGTCGCTTGGTTGCCTGTTTTCCCACTCAGTGCCCTCTGCGTCGTCCCTCTGCACTGTCCCTTTACCCCATCCCTCTGCCCTGTCACTCTGCCTCATACCTCTGCCCCGTCCCTCTGCCCGTCCCTCTGCCCTGTCCCTCTGCCCCGTCCCTCTGCCTCGTACCTCTGCACTGTCCCTCTGCCTTGTCCCTCTGCCTCGTCCCTCTGCCCTGTCCCTCTGCCCTGTCCCTCTGCCCCATCCGTCTGCCTCGTCCCTCTGCCTCGTCCCTCTGCCTCGTCCCTCTGCCTCGTCCCTCTGCCTCATCCCTCTGCCCTGTCCCTCTGCCCTGTCCCTCTGCCCCGTCCCTCTGCCCGTCAATCTGTCCTGTCCCTCTGCCCCGTCCCTCTGCCTCGTACCTCTGCACTGTCCCTCTGCCTTGTCCCTCTGCCTCGTCCCTCTGCCTCGTCCCTCTGCCCTGTCCCTCTGCCCCATCCCTCTGCCCTATCCCTCTGCCTCGTACCTCTGCACTGTCCCTCTGCCCTGTCCCTTTGCCCTGTCCCTCTGCCCTGTCCCTTTGCCTCATCCCTCTGCTTCGTACCTCTGCACTGTCCCTCTGCCTTGTCCCTCTGCCTCGTCCCTCTGCCCTGTCCCTCTGCCCTGTCCCTCTGCCCTGTCCCTCTGCCCGTCCCTCTGCCCCGTCCCTCTGCCTCGTACCTCTGCCTTGTCCCTCTGCCTCGTCCCTCTGCCTCGTACCTCTGCCCTGTCCCTCTGCCCTGTCCCTCTGCCTCGTCCCTCTGATTCGTACCTCTGCACTGTCCCTCTGCCTCGTATCTCTGCCCTGTCCCTCTGCCCTGTCCCTCTGCCTCGTACCTCTGCCCTGTCCCTCTGCCCTCTCCCTCTGCCCCATCCCTCTGCCCCATCCCTGTGCCTCGTACCTCTGCACTGTCCCTCTGCCTCGTACCTCTGCCCTGTCCCTCTGCCCTGTCCCTCTGTCTCATCCCTCTGCCCTGTCCTTCTGCCTTGTCACTCTGCCCTGTCCCTCTGCCTCGTCCCTCTGCCCTGTCCTTCTGCCTCTTCCCTTTGCCTTGTCCCTCTGCCTTATCCCTTTGCCTCCTACCTCTGCCTCATCCCTCTGCCCCATCCCTTTGGCCCATTCCTCTGCCTCATCCCTTTGCTTCGTACCTCTGCCCCGTCCCTCTGCCTCTTCCCTTTGCCTCGTCCCTCTGCCTCGTCCCTCTGCCCTGTCCCTTTGCCTCATCCCTCTTCCCCGTCCCTCTGCCCTGTGCCTCTGCCCCGTCCCTCTGCCTCGTCCCTCTGCCCTGTCCCTTTGCCTCATCCCTCTGCCCTGTCCCTCTGCCCCGTCCTTCTGCCCTGTCTCTCTGCCCCGTCCCTCTGCCCTGTCCCTCTGCCTCGTACCTCTGCACTGTCCCTCTGCCCTGTCCCACTGTCTCGTCCCTCTGCCCTGTCCCTCTGCCTTGTCCCTCTGCCTCTTCCCTTTGCCTCATCCCTCTGCCCTGTCCCTCTGCCTTGTCCCCCTGCCCTGTCCCTCTGCCTCATCCCTCTGCCCTGTCCCTCGGCCTCATCCCTCTGCCCTGTCCCTCTGCCTTGTCCCTCTGCCTCATCCCTCTGCCCTGTCCCTCTGCCTCGTCCCTCCGCCCTGTCCCTTTGCCTTGTCCCTCCGCCCTGTCCCTCCGCCTTGTCCCTTTGCCTTGTCCCCCTGCCCAGTCCCTCGGCCTCGTCCCTCGGCCTCGTCCCTCCGCCCTGTCCCTCTGCCTCATTCCTCTGCCCTGTCCCTCTGCCTCGTCCCTCTGCCTCATCCCTCTGCCCTGTCCCTCTGCCTTGTCCCCCTGCCCTGTCCCTCTGCCTCATCCCTCTGCCCTGTCCCTCTGCCCTGTCCCTCTGCCTTGTCCCTCTGCCTCATCCCTCTGCCCTGTCCCTCTGCCTCGTCCTTCTGCCCCGTCCCTCTGCCCTGTCCCTCTGCCCTGTCCCTCTGCCTCATCCCTCTGCCCTGTCCCTCTGCCCTGTCCCTCTGCCTTGTCCCTCTGCCTCGTCCCTCTGCCCTGTCCCTTTGCCTTGTCCCTCCGCCCTGTCCCTCCGCCTTGTCCCTTTGCCTTGTCCCTCTGCTCTGTCCCTCTGCCTCGTCCCTCCGCCCTGTCGCTCTGCCTCATTCCTCTGCCCTGTCCCTCTGCCTTGTCCCCCTGCCCTGTCCCACTGTCTCGTCCCTCTGCCCTGTCCCTCTGCCTTGTCCCTCTGCCTCTTCCCTTTGCCTCATCCCTCTGCCCTGTCCCTCTGCCTTGTCCCCCTGCCCTGTCCCTCTGCCTCATCCCTCTGCCCTGTCCCTCGGCCTCATCCCTCTGCCCTGTCCCTCTGCCTTGTCCCTCTGCCTCATCCCTCTGCCCTGTCCCTCTGCCTCGTCCCTCCGCCCTGTCCCTTTGCCTTGTCCCTCCGCCCTGTCCCTCCGCCTTGTCCCTTTGCCTTGTCCCCCTGCCCAGTCCCTCGGCCTCGTCCCTCGGCCTCGTCCCTCCGCCCTGTCCCTCTGCCTCATTCCTCTGCCCTGTCCCTCTGCCTCGTCCCTCTGCCTCATCCCTCTGCCCTGTCCCTCTGCCTTGTCCCCCTGCCCTGTCCCTCTGCCTCATCCCTCTGCCCTGTCCCTCTGCCCTGTCCCTCTGCCTTGTCCCTCTGCCTCATCCCTCTGCCCTGTCCCTCTGCCTCGTCCTTCTGCCCCGTCCCTCTGCCCTGTCCCTCTGCCCTGTCCCTCTGCCTCATCCCTCTGCCCTGTCCCTCTGCCCTGTCCCTCTGCCTTGTCCCTCTGCCTCGTCCCTCTGCCCTGTCCCTTTGCCTTGTCCCTCCGCCCTGTCCCTCCGCCTTGTCCCTTTGCCTTGTCCCTCTGCTCTGTCCCTCTGCCTCGTCCCTCCGCCCTGTCCCTCTGCCTCATTCCTCTGCCCTGTCCCTCTGCCTTGTCCCCCTGCCCTGTCCCTCTGCCTCGTCCCTCGGCCTCGTCCCTCTGCCCTGTCCCTCTGTCTCATCCCTCTGCCCTGTCCCTCTGCCTTGTCCCTTTGCCTTGTCTCCTGGCCCTGTCCCTCGGCCTCGTCCCTCGGCCTCGTCCCTCCGCCCTGTCCCTCTGCCTCATCCCTCTGCCCTGTCCCTCTGCCTCGTCCCTCCGCCCTGTCCCTCTGCCCTGTCCCTCTGCCTCATCCCTCTGCCCTGTCCCTCTGCCTCGTCCCTCCGCCCTGTCCCTCTGCCCTCTCATGTGTCCCTGTAGTGACCGGTGCAGGCTCAGCCGACGTGTGCCGCTGTGCAGGTCTTGGCTCGTCACTCAGTAATGTAATATGGGATTAAACACAATAGACTCCAATGTTTACTACGTGCCAGGTGTAATTTACTCAACCAACTGGAGAAGTAATAAGTCATTGGCTCATCAGCACCTTTACATGGACCTGTGCTGGGACCACCAGGATCGCACCACAGACCACCAGGGTCACTGACTGCTACATACATAGCATTATGCAGCATAGAACACAACAGATGTGACATCATCGGTCAGGGAGGTGATGTCACTAGTTGTAGCCTAAGGAAAACTGTGTTAGGAGAAACCACTGATCCATAAGTCATCAGGACATGGACCACCTGGAATGAGATCACCACCAGCTACAGGCTATTAAAGGGGATGACCACTTTTTAGTAATATTAGTAAAATGGCATACATTGCTGACTTCTGCTATATTAAACTCTCTGTTGATCAAAACGGTTACATCTCTCTCTCTGGAGAACCCGTCCGGTATAACACACACAACCCATTGATGTGAATGGGCACTGTGTAGTACATCTTTTCACCTGCAGGGGAGCTGTAGGAAATTGTACCACTTACTGGCAAATTTTCCCACAGATCACAGCCAGTCAGTAAAGATCCCAGACACATTGTGATCAGCAAACGTTCTTGGCACGTCATGAAAGAATGAAATTATCCAAAGCAGAGAACCCCTTAACTGTTTGTGTCATTAATGCCATGTCTTCACTTTTTCTTTCGGTGTTGGTAAAGGTGTTGTCGGGTGAAAATAAGGTATTACCCATCCAAAGGATAAGTGATAACTTATAGATCTTTTGGGGTCCGAACTTTGGTGCCACTATAGATCAGCAGAAATGCTCACATGCCCGAATACCTCTCAATTAATTTTCTATCGGATTTTTGGAAAATGTGGAGGCAGTCGGGCATGTGCTAATGTCACAGACATAACTTGTGTTCAATGTGTGAATGTAGAGTAATAGACCAAGATGAAGATTTTGGGGCTTCGGGCTTGACGGATGGGATGGTACAGAAATCTGACGTTGGCAAAGTAATGTCACATTATGCCCTCTTGTGCTGATCAGTAGTGGTAAAAGCGATGGCCCCCCAACAATCTAGAAGTTATCACCTATCTTTGAAATACTAATTATAACCATTTATTATTGAGAATTTGACCAAATTATCTACAAAACGCAGGTGTACGGCACCACGGAACATGTTGCAGCTACATGAAAACTGCTACCTTCGAAGCAGGAAAATACCTGTTGTGTATTTTTTTCTGGGAGGATGCAGCTCGCTGATATTGCAGCTCATGTGAGAAGCCAGAGGACAGAGTGTGTTGTGTTTTCCAGCACCTCCCTTGAGGGCATGCTGCAAAGACAATGAATCAGTCATTAAACCACAAAAGAACAAAACTAGAGATCAAAGTACAAAAGGATCCGTCCTGCAAATGGAAACAAGATCTTCATCATTCTCATGAGAACCCGGCTCAGCAAGGATGGGAAGCCCGCTCTCTTGTGAAAGGGACCCACAATGAGGGTATACTGTATGCAGCACCGGTAATCAGAGCTGTATGTAATAAAGGTCTTTTATAGAAAGGCTGAAAATTCTATTATGCACCCCTAAGCAGAGGTTTCGGTGCAGTGTATCAGTCTGATTCAAGCAAAATAAACCTGTATAGATTGCACCCGTAATTCAGATGTCTCTCTTAGGCTGCAAAATAGAATAATTAATTAAAGAATTAAACAGGGGACAAGTTTTTTTTGCATTTGTATTCATTTTATTTTTGTAGGTGCCAATGTATTCCGCAGTGCTGTACAGTTGTAAGGAGACAAAGAAAATTGTCTAGCACCTCAAACACGTCCCTGTTCTACATATTCTATTTTGTAAATAATGTCATGTACCTTATGCTGCTATATGTGTGTTATAGTTCAGGAAAGGCATAGTAATATAATAAGTCCACTAGAGGGGGGCATATTAGAATACTATAGGATAGGACAGAGTCATAGAAACTAGTTAAATATAGGAGGGGCCAAGTATGGGATAAGATAGTAAGCTTCCTGGTTTTTAGTCAGTGGGCCCAGGGAGCCCAGACAGTCCAGTAGGGCCTTAGAGCCCAGACAACACAGTGGGCCCCGTAATGTTCGAAGCTGAGAGTCCAGACATCCAGGGCTTGGGAACTGAAGGAAACAGCAATAGTGGAATGCAGGGCAGCAAGCACCAAGATGTGGCAGCTTACTACATGGGCAGATGCCCTTATGTCTGGTGTGAAACGGACAGGTGAACTCCTAAAGATAGTGAAACTGGACAGAAGGAGCACTGCGGTACCAGACGAAACGGGTACGACCTGTGAGCCTTCTAGAAGAAATAGGGAAAAGCACAGTAATAGACAAGGATGTGTACTGTGATGTTCCCTGTGAAGTTGCTGTAGCTGAGCTGGATGTACTGCGAAAGAATTCAAGTAAAGTCTATTATAAATTAAAACTGGACTCTGTCTCTCTTTGTGTGGAACCAGCAGGAGTGAACCCACAGCAGACCAGAGGGGACCCTGATGGTGCAGAAGATGTTACAGAAGGTACGCTGCAAATTAGACACTGTATGTATGTGTCAGGTGGCCAGGGTACACTCCAGCAGCTATCATAGCGGGCCACGACTACGGCCCTGACACCCCTCACACAGTAGTGATGATTGAGCACTAAAATGCTTGAGTGCTCAGTACTTGAATCGAGCAGGTCAGATGCTCGGCAAGGCTCGACTCGTGTACCGAGTATAATGGGAGTCAATGGGAAACTCAAGCATTCTTACAGAAGACCATAACATAAGGGCAGGCAACTCACTGATATGAACGGAAACAATGCTTAAATGGAATTGGAACACCACGGGGAAGACGCCTGAACGCATCGGTCACTGCTGAGAACTAAATAATAAAAAAAATTACATTGGGTCGCCCCATTCTTAATAACTAACCAAGGTAAAGCAGACAGCTGGGGGGCTGATATTATCAGGCTGGGAAGGGCTATGGTTATTTGGCCCTTTCCAGCCTAAAAATACCCACCTTCATCCACCCTAGAATAGGCGCATCACATTATATGCGCCAATTCTGGCGCTTTGCCAGGTTCTTCCTAGTTGCCAAGGTGGGGTGGCACTCAGGGTAATATATTTTTGGGTTGATATCAGCTGTGATTTGTCAGCTACATCAAGCCCAGGGGTTAGTATTGACTACCATTACCCCAATTGCCACCGCACCAGAGAAATCGGGAAAAGCTGGGCAAAGCACCAGAAATTGTGATGTCCCAATTCTGGGGCAGCTGTTAGCTGGTATTTTTAGGCTGGAAAGTGCCCAATAACCAGGGACCTTCACAGCCTGATAATAGAAGTCTGCAGCTGTCTGCTTTACCTAGGCTGGTTATAAAAAAAAAAAAGGAAAAATAGGGGAGACCTATGTAGTTTAGTTTTTTATATTATTTATATATTAAAAATAAGACCAAATGACACAATGTGGCTGGCCAACCACAGTAATGCCAGTAGCCAACATGACTATGGATTTAGCATGTGTAGTAGGCAATCCCTGAATGTCTATTGGCTGTCTAACAGCTGCAAAACATGCGGAGAGGGGACTTGAGTATGGCACTCGAGCACCCGCGATACTCGACTGAATAATGGGTGTACCCGACCACCCCAATACTCGATCGCATATCGAGCAGTGATGAGCACACTCACTCATCAGTACTCTACAGACATTGCCGATGCTCACAACGGCCATAAACCTCCTGTGCGGTTTTCAATGAATTTCCAGGCTGCTCTGCTCTCTACAGAAGATTTTCAGCTATTAGAAACCATGATCTCTGAACCTTTGTGTACTGGGGTGAAGTTTGCACACTGCCTGCGACATGCTGGGTGCTGCTGCACAGAGCCCAGAATAAAGCCTCTCCTCTGCTTCCCCACCTGTCTTATACTTTTATTGTGGCTTCCTAGAAATCATCTATAAATGCTCCTCCTTGCAATGGGGTGGAGTTTGCTCTCTGCCTGTGATGTTTGGAATGCTGTTGCACAGGGCGCAGTCTGTAGCCTCTCCTCTGCTTTCCCACCTGTCTTATACTTTTATTGTGGCTTCCTACAAATCTTCTATAAATGCTCCTCCTTGCAGTGGGGTGGAGTTTGCACTCTGCCTGTGACGTGTGGAATGCTTTTGCACAGAGCCCAGAATAAAGCCTCTCTTCTGCTTTCCCAACTGTCTTATACTTTTATTGTGGCTTCCTAGAAATCATCTATAAATGCTCCTTGCAGTGGGGTGGAGTTTGCTCTCTGCCTGTGGCGTGAGGAATGCTGTTACTCAGAGCCCAGTATAAAGCCTCTCCTCTGCTTTCCCACCTGTCTTATACTTTTATTGTGGCTTCCTACAAATCATCTATAAATGCTCCTCCTTGCAGTGGGGTGGAGTTTGCTCTCTGCCTGTGGCGTGAGGAATGCTGTTGCACAGAGCCCAGTATAAAGCCTCTCCTCTGCTTCCCCACCTGTCGTATACTTTTATTGTGGCTTCCTAGAAATCATCTATAAATGCTCCTCCTTGCAGTGGGGTGGAGTTTGCTCTCTGCCTGTGGCGTGAGGAATGCTGTTGCACAGAGCCCAGTATAAAGCCTCTCCTCTGCTTCCCCACCTGTCGTATACTTTTATTGTGGCTTCCTAGAAATCATCTATAAATGCTCCTCCTTGCAGTGGGGTGGAGTTTGCACTTTGCCTGTGACGTGTGGAATGCTGTTGCACAGGGCGCAGTCTGAAGCCTCTCCTGGGCTTTTTCCTACATTGCTGCACTCTTTTATATCACTAGAGTGTTTGATAGATGTTATCGCTACCCCATTCATTCTCTATGTGCCAATGTCACAGAAATTTGACATAGTTATAGTCAATGTGTGAATGTAGGGTTATAGACCTAGATGAAGATTTTGGGGCTTGGTGCTTGAAATATGGGATGGCACAGAAATGTGACATTATGCCCTGCTGTGCCGATCAGTGGTGATATCTGGGAACAAAAGTTGGATTTTTCTCTTTTTTGAGGATAAGTTCCCAGATGAGTTTTCAGAAAAAAAAACGGGCAATTTTTCATCTCTTTCATCATTCATTTTCATACATCAGCCGTTAATTAAAATTTACAAGAACAAATACCATTTCTATGTTAAGAATTACAATGTATACGTAAAACTCTGTTACTATGCGGTTGATCCATGTGAGATCTGATTTTGTTTTTTTGGCGCACCCATAGATAAGAATAGGCGAGTTTCATCTGACGTATGGAAGAAACCAATACAGGCTGCGATTTTTTTTCATGCGGACATCTGAGCAGTCCAGTTTTGGTCTTAGTGATGTCAACTTTTTTCAGAATTTGGACCAAAAATTCCATTAATTTTTTTTTAAATTCAGCATACAGGCCATTCCAGAGATATGTGCCTATTTATTTAGTGCTAATGTTCATGGTCTTTATCAAGTAAGCGTGGCTCAAAGGATCCTCTGGGGCGTGTCTTTAAGCAGAATTACTCTGTGAGCCGCGCCTCCTTTGGTAAAGACCATAAAAAATAGCACTAAACAAAAAGGCCCATATCTCTGGAATGGCATGGAGGATTAAAAAACAAAAAAAACACAAAACTCAGGGGAACAATGGGAATAAAAGAAAATAAAAAATTGGCCTGGTGACAGGTCCTCTTTATAGTTTTGCATGACTAGAAAAGCATGGATGCTTACTTAAAGGAACAGCGCTACTTCTGCCCACAGGAGACATCTGGGTTTGTAGTTCAGCTCCATTATAATGAGCTGGAACACCAGTTACAAGCCGTGGACAGATGTAGGATTGTTTGTTATTTTTTTCCAGAAGAAAGAGGTCAAGTTTTTCTAATTCTGGACAATCTCTTTAAATAAGTTTTAAATATAAATTTGCTTTTCCCGTTTTTTTAGACCTTGACATACAGCATTCAGTGCTCGTAAAAGTGAAATATAAGAGGAATTTGATATTTGCTGCACCAGAGTGGTTGTAAGTAACAAGTATTGACTTCTTCCACTTTAGCCTCCTGGTGCGATCGTAAATTACTCCAGTGTAAACCAGTGTGAATGGCTCATTAAATCATCGGCACATTATATTCCCTCCTGGCCGTGTTACACAGTGATCTTCCCTGCACTCGTTACAAAGCTCTGTTTACATCCAGGTAGATTTATGTGCGCTCGCTGACTGTTCTCAGGGATAGTCTTTACTCTCCTGTAAGTGACTCACACAAGAGCTGAGCCCTTTACTGGAGCTGCTCAGATAAAAGGCCTGAGTTTGTCTGGATGTGATAGGAAACAGCTGCTTCCGAGCTCCAGTTCTGCATTTTCAAGGTATCAGCGCTGGAGATAACCACTAAAAGCATAAACACTACAGTAATGTATGAAGAAACGGAGCTTACGAGATTGTGTGCAGATATCAGCGTCCTAGTAGAGCCACATGGTGCCCAGATACATACCGCACATACCACTGCATACGACAACACATGGGGACGCCAGTTAGTTCCATAAATTGCTCAGGTTAACAAACTTTACCCCAACATACCTGTGGAATTAAGGTGCGTCTTGAAATTAACATCACAGGTGTTAACAAACTTGTAATCAGTCAATGCCTATTTACAGTGTGAAAAGTAGTCATTGTGCTGTTTGGTATCATGGTGTCCACCTCACTGAACATGGAGCAAAGAAAGCTGAGGAGAGTGTTGTCTCAGGAGATTAAGATTAGAAGGAAAATTGTACACAAACATGATTCAGGTAAGAGCGCTAAGGCATCTTCAAACAGTCCGATGTTCCTGTTATTACAGCCTCAGATTATTCGTAGTGTAAGGGTATGTGCACACGTCAGGATTTCTTGCAGAAATTTCCTGAAGAAAAACGGAAATTTTCTGCAAGAAATCCGCATTTTTTTTTTTGCGTTTTTTTCCCGTTTTTTTGCGTCTTTTTTAGCATTTTGCAAGCGTAATTAGCTTGCAGAATGCTAAAGTTTTCCAAGCGATCTGTAGCATCGCTTGAAAAACTGACTGACAGGTTGGTCACACTTGTCAAACATAGTGTTTGACAAGTGTGACCAACTTTTTACTATAGATGCTGCTTATGCATATTGGGTCAAATTGAAGAGACGGATAAGATGAATGGTAACCAAAGAGCCTACAACAACTTCCTAAGAGATTGGAGGTCAACTCAAAGGTCAAGGTCAATCAGTGTCAGATCGCACTGGTTCGTCTCTGTCTGGGCCAAAGTGAACATCATGGAAGTCAACCGAGGAGAAAACCATTGCTGAAAGCAAATCATAAAAAAGAGAGATTGAAATTTGCAAAAATGCATATTGACAAGCGACAGAGCTTCTGGGAGAGCATCCTGTGGTTGGAGGAGGAAAAATTGGAGCTATTTAGCAAATCACATCACAGACTACATTCACAGACGCAAAAATGAAGCCAAGAAAAAAACATTGTACCTACTGTAAGACATGCAAGAGGCTAGGGGATGTTCTGGGGCTGCTTTGCTGCATCCGGCACAGGGTGTCTAGAATCTGTGCAGGGTACAATGAAATCTCAAGACTATCAAGGTATGCTGGAGAAATGTGAAAAGTAGTCACTGTGCTGTTTGGTATCATGGTATGTACCACACTGAATCTGGATCAAACAAAGCAGAGGAGAGAGTTGTCTCAAAAGGTTAGAAAGAAAATTATAAGACAAACGTAATTCAGGTAAAGATTGTAAGACATCTCCTACAGCCTGATGCTTCTGTAACTACAGTTTCATATATTATTCAGAAGTTTATGGTCTACAGGGCTGTAGCCGACCTCCCTGGACATGGCTGAAAGAGGAAAATTGAAGGGATGGAAAATACGAATGGAGACCAAAGAGCCTAGAACAACTTCCAAAGAGATTAGAGGTGAACTCCAAGGCTAAGGTCCATCAGCGTCAGATCACACCATCCATCGCTGTCTTGGCCAAAGTGGACTTCATGGAAGACGACTGAGAAGAAAACCACTATCCAAAGCAAATTCTAAAAAAAAGCAAGACTGGAATTTGCCAAACTTCATATTGACGAGCCACAAAGCTTCTGGGAGGATGTCCTGTGGATGGAGGAGAAAAAATTGGAGATTGTTGGCGTCACAGCAGCTCTATGTTTACAGACGCAAAAATGAACCAAAGAAAACAGCATTGCACTTACTGTGACACACAGATGAAGCTTGAGGATGTTCTGGGGAGGCTGCATCTGACACACAGGGTCCTGAATCTGTGCCAGGCGCAATGAAATCTCAAAACTATCAAGGCAATCTGGAAAGAAATGTGCTGCCGAGTATCAGAAAGGTTAGTGTGAGCTGGAGGTCATGGGTCCTCCAACAGGATAATGACACAGCTAAAAGCATCCAAGAATGGCTGAGAGCAAAGCACTGGACTCTTCTGAAGAGGCTTCTTTGGGCCCTGAATCCTACTGAACATCTGTGGAAGGAGCTGCAGTCTGGAGAAGACACCTTCACACCTGAGACACAAGGAGATTTTGCTGACGAGTCAGCCAAAAAAGCCATGGAAGAGGGCAGAAGTCTCATTGAGAGTTACAGAAATCTTTTAGGTGCAGCGATCACCTCAAAAGATTCTGCACCAAAACATTAAGATACCAGGACCATCATTATACCAGGCCAAAGAATAAGATTTTTTTAAATGTTTCTTTTGAACCAAAATTCAAAAGCAAAACAGCAAACTCTGATCTTCATCATTGATATTCAGGAAATTTGCATTGGGTCTAAAGGTAACATCTCTCCGTGGGCAGAGATACATGCCCGACAGGCCAGTGTAAGGAGACTTATAGGCCATGCAATGCTCCACTGGGAAATGCACTAGAGTTCAAGTCCTCTTTCTTTCTGAAGAGTCAATTTTTATAACTAAAGAATATCATTTTAGTGTGGCTCCCCAGGGTCCTGGTCATCACAGTAGCATTGCTTCCTTCACGTTCCCTTACGTTTGGAGGCAAGAAGGGATAGCTGTCACCAGGTAAACACAAGCATGCAACACATTCATACTCCAGGCCACCAGGGGGAGCTTTTGATCCTATTTACTAGGTGACTCCCCATATACGGTATATGGTAGTTTTGGAGGGAAAGGTCAGAACACTTCTTGCCAGGAAACAGACTGGATCAGTCTGAGGCAGAGGAGGGTTTACGGACCTGTGTAGCCGCAGTGCTGCAGTTCCTGGAAAGAGATTATACAGAAAGCCGAATATCTTGCAGTGAGTGTGTAGGAGAGCGAAGCACAGGAGAGGATACCAGTGGGAGACCAGCCACGAGCAGGCTGCCTCCTTCTGAGGCGGAGAGACTGGTAGCTGGAACACCGAGGTTGTAAGGGCCTCTACGACTTACATCAGAGACCAGCAGGACAGCTGAACTCCAAGTTACCTGTCTGCCTTAATACACAGGAGGCACGTAACACCCTTAGAGCCCGGGGCGTGCTAGAGTCCCTATAAACAGACTCAAGTCACCAGTCATATGGGTTATATCCTATCCTATACGGGGGACAGAGAGAGAACATCTGTGAGGACCTTATCTGAAGCCTTAGGCAGTAAGGGACTACAACACCACGGTGCTAGAGGAAGGCTTTGATCTCCACCTGGAAAAGGGGACTCCTAACTTGCCTCCAAGCCAGCCGGACCCTGCCTGCCCTGTGATCTGGTGCCCTGGACTGTGGCTGCCTGAAGTCTTCAGTAAACAAGGTAAAGAGACTGCAAACCTGTGTCCTCATTCTTTACTGCGCCATTGTCCATCTTCCATCTACACATCGGGAGCCCTGGGGATATACTTCACCTGTGGGAAGTTATACCATCTAGCTGCCATAACATCACCCCAGAGGACCCCTTAAAGCAGCGTCGGTCCCCACTTACCGAATACCACAGGTGACGTCACGAACATAAACTTTATTCCCTTTAAAGACCTTTCCCTTTTACATGGGCGCCCAGGGCCACGGACCGGGTCGCCACTGTGACATCCCCCTGTGAACCGCAGGACCCGGTACCGAGTACCCCACGGCCCAGGCAGGGCAACTCATCTGCATAAAACACAAAAAGTGACATAAAATGTCCAGTTTAACCTACTTTACCAAATTGCGTCCTACAGTACCTACATAATGTCATGCCGTCCTCACATAGTGCTCATGTAGGGCACACATCACTGGAGACCCTGTATAACAGCTGGGCGGTGGTCATACCGTACCTCTCTTAGAAGAATGTTCCAGTTTCTGAAAATTAACACATCAACAGCAGCACAGATCTCTGCTGGATTATTACAATGTATCAATCCAGAGTCCAGGATGTTTCGCTCACAGAGCATCGTCTGCACTGGATAAATTATATCAGTCTGGAGTCACAGAGCATCGTCTGCACTGGATACATTGTATCAGTCTGGAGTCACAGAGCATTGTCTGCACTGGATACGTTGTATCAGTCTTGAGTCACAGAGCATCGTCTGCACTGGATACATTGTATCAGTCTGGAGTCACAGAGCATTGTCTGCACTGGATACATTGTATCAGTCTGGAGTCACAGAGCATTGTCTGCACTGGATACATTGTATCAATCTGGAGTCACAGAGCATTGTCTGCACTGGATACATTGTATCAGTCTGGAGTCACAGAGCATTGTCTGCACTGGATACATTGTATCAATCTGGAGTCACAGAGCATTGTCTGCACTGGATACATTGTATCAGTCTGGAGTCACAGAGCATTGTCCGCACTGGATACATTGTAGCAGTCTGGAGTCACAGAGCATTGTCCACCCTGGATACATTGTATCAGTCTGGAGTCACAGAGCATTGTCTGCACTGGATACATTGTATCAGTCTGGAGTCACAGAGCATTGTCCGCCCTGGATACATTGTATCAGTCTGGAGTCACAGAGCATCGTCTGCACTGGATACATTGTATCAGTCTGGAGTCACAGAGCATTGTCTGCACTGGATACATTGTATCAGTCTGGAGTCACAGAGCATTGTCTGCACTGGATACATTGTATCAGTCTGGAGTCACAGAGCATTGTCTGCACTGGATACATTGTATTAGCTGAGAGCATAAATAGTTATGTGCAGAATAGAAGCAAAAGTGTTCACATTCACTGTCAGAAAGACGAGATCTTAAAATTGTAACATATGTCAGAAATTGTAATACTCTTCGCTGTGTTTCTAGACATTGTGTTTTGTCAGTGATTTTGTTCTCCTCTGTGTCTCCGCTGCTTTCAACGCTTTGTATCCTACGTGCCCTCTGATTTCAGCCGTATAATTAGAAGATTACTCATTTGTTTGCACACGTTTTATATCTCCAGGGATTAGTTACCTGATTATGGTTCTGATCACCAGGGAGAATATTAGATATTACTGAGAAAAGACAAGTCAGTGCCGCGGCGAGAAATCACAATCTGCTCATGAGGACTGATGTCATCGGATTACCTCCCTGAGCGCTGATAATTCCCGCAGGTCCCCCGAGGCCGGGAGACTTTTCTCAGGTTCACCAGGGTGTAAGGAGAATGAAGAATCCAGGGATACAATGGCATCTGGTTACATATAAGATGTTGGGCGCTTCTATATTAACATGCATTAGGGCCGACCCGGGCCCCTACACAAATAGGGATCAAGAGACCCTCGTGTCCTCGTTGTTGGACAAAGAGGACTTTCCTGCAGATTAGCAGCAAGCATATAAATGGGAAAACCCCCTCAAGAAAGATTCAAAGAGGTCCCCCATTACGGTGATGGCCACCAAGGCCATTAGAGCTTGACATTTGCTGCCCCTTGGGTAAAAATTCCCCATGACCAGAGTCTTTCACAGATTCTTACCATTCAATACAAAGGTGTTAGACCCCTCTTTCCAAGGACCCCACTCCTGGTTTACCTTTACGGCACATGCGCCATTGGTTCAATACTTTTGATTTTGGAAGATGTGGCAGTATCTTGAATTCAGTGGCAGGTTGCACATGCGCCATCCTTGTCCATGCAAGTCTAGCACACTGATGAAGGCAGGTGATCACAGCTCCATAGACTAGAATGAAGCGGCACGGCGCATGCGTGACTCCATTCTTGCCATGGTCTCTTCCGTTCCTGCAATCACTAGGGGTCCCAGCACCAATCTAACACCTATCCATTGGTTGATGTGCTAGTGTCATGATTCAGGCCGAGGTGTGTTTCATGTTATTCTCTCCCCTGTCTGGTCATGTTGGGGTTAACCTTCTCTGCCTCGTTTTGGCTTTGGTGTGGCTATTTCAGTCTGCTGTGCCTGCAGACCTGTGTCAGTGATAGTTCATGCTTCCAGGCTAGAGCAGCTGACCCCTTGATACTGTGTTTGTCCTTTGCCCGTGTACTCTGTTCCCATGACTTCCCTTTCCTGCCTTCCCGCTTTGTCTTAGAGTTCCCTCCCTCTTCTTGGACCCCTTGGTATGTGACCCGGCTTGGCTTCTGACCTGTTTTACTGTCTCACGTCTCAGTTATATCTGCTCCCATCTGGCTCTGACTTCTGGCTTGTATTTGACCATGTGTATTGCTGTGAACTCTGCTACTTCTTGTCCTGAAGGTTTCTGACTCGACTCGTCTGACCACTCTTTCGCCACTTGGTGGCGCTTGTGCTGCTGCTCAGTGGTGTTAGGCTGTATGTGCAGCCTCTCTTCCCTCACCAGCGTCCCCTGGTGGAGGTTCGCTATACTGCACTGCAACAGCATTACAGCTAGAATTTAGACACCGAGTCCGATTTTGACTGTGACCTTGGTCCGGCGTCACAGACCTCGGTTGATATGCGCGGCCATCCACATTTTATTTGACAAATTGTAATATAATAATGCAAATTTATCTTCCGGTTCTGTGTTACTCTCTTTAGCCAATACTGATTTTGTGGAAGAAGAAAATTCACATTGACGCCAAGAGCCGACGGGCAGTCATTATCTAAAACCAAGCCGTGCAAATGAAATCCTGAGCGGGCAAGCTACGTTTTTCTTTAAACTAAATATTCCCAAAATGCAGAAATGTGAAATTAGCAAGAGAAATCCAGACTATGAATGCGATGCATTAGGCGACTTCTTAAAGAAGACTTACTGTTCTGAAATCCCAGCAGATGCCAAAAGCAAGTTCTCCTGGCAAAGGGTCAAGAGACCAGAGGAGCCGAGAAGGATCTCACAAAGGGAAGTGTTGTGCGATATTTCATTTCTCATTCTGCCTATCAGGCCCGGCTGGTTTTTATTCTGGTTTTGTGGGTCATAAGGCAGGACGCTTTATTTCTTTGTTAATTATTTACGGTTCATATTCATGAGGCTGCAACAGAAAGAGCCAAATATATGGAAACAGACAATTTCGTAACTGGGAGCTCATGGATCCAGAACCAAAATCTGTGCCAAACCCCCCCACCACTACCACTACCTACCACGTGCCATTTATAATACTATGGTCTTCTTATGTGGCAAAGGAGCCTTTAGGAGTGCCCTCTGCACCCCCGATAGTGACGCCTGGCATTTGAAGCCTGAAATGGTTTAAAGAAGTGACAAAGAATGGAACATGTGCACAGTAAGTCGTTGTTACATTGCTGTGCTTATGTTCATTCTTTTTGCACTTTTTTATAGCATTTTTTCAGGTGGGTTCCAGGCGGAATCTGTTTGAAAAAGATGTTGTGGTCACATACCCTGATATGCAAATTACCTCTTCAGAGAGGAAGAGGACTTAGGGTACTGTCACACAGTGGCACTTTGATCTCTCGGACGGCACGATCCGTGACGTTGCAGCGTCGCTTGATTATCGCTCCAGCGTCGTAGACTGCGGTCACACTTTGCAATGCACGGCGCTGGAGCGATAATTTCATGACGTAGTTGCGATGTAGAAGTCATACGGGACATTGGGAATATCGTGCACACCTTTGTTACACGCTGCGATCATGCCGCCACAGAGGGACACTTGACGACGAAATAAAGTTTCAAACGATCTGCTACGACGTACGATTCTCAGCGGGGTCCCTGATCGCAGTAGCGTGTCAGACACAGTGATATCGTAACTATATCGCTGGAACGTCACGGATCGTGCCGTTGTAGCGACCAAAGTGCCACTGTGTGACAGTACCCTTAAACTCTAGGACCACCTCTTGGAAGTAGTAATCCTAAAAGTCAATATCACCCCTTGCTATATGAGTTAGGATAAAAGCCAAACCAAAATCTCAATTTTGCAGACACGATGTTTCAGTGTGTTGCCTCTCCTCAGTGCTAAGTATGATCATTGACCTGAGAAGTTTGAGGTCCTTTACAACTTCCAGTTCGTCACCGTCCATCTCTAATGTGTCGTGGTCGTACCTAGCAGTAGTCAATATCTTTGTCTTCATTGTATTGAGTAACAGTCCCATTCTCGAGCTTTCCATCTTGACTCTCTGCAATAAGTCTTTCATTCCATCTCCACTTGTTGCCATCAGTGTTGTATCGTCTCCGTATTTAAGATTATTGCTGATTCGTCCAGTAATTTGATTCCTTCTTCTTTTTCGGTAAGTCCAACCTTCCTGACAATAGCTTCCTGCACATAATGGAAGAGGAATGGTGGTGACAGGATACCGCCTTGTGTGACGCCTCGCTCTACTTTGCACCTTGCCGTGTCACCGTGTTCCGTTGAGACTGTTGCTTCTTGGTCGATGTGAAGGTTCCTACTGATGCTGATTAGATGGGTCGGCACATCCATATCCTTCATGGTATAACAAAGATTCAAGGCTTTGCTGTAGTCGATGAAGCAAAACTAGATTTCCTTGTATTCTTCGGCCTTTTCCTTTATCTTTCTATGTTGGCTATCTTCACATCTCTTGTTCTTCTGTCTGTTCTGATTCCTCCTTGTTCCTCAGGCAGTTCTTCGTTACAGTAAAGCTGTAACTGTTGTAGTTTATTGGTCACAGAATACTGATGTGGCCAATGGGTCGGGTCCTGTGAATCAATAGATTGTGTTTGTTTTCACCATCAATGAGGATAATAGAAGTTATGGTGATGCTGACGTCATCACATGGAGGCCATGATTACTGAACAGTACAGGACCCAAGATTTTCTAATGGCTGCCCTGCATCTGAGAATCCTTTTGAGCATTGGCATGATGCATGGTTTGGATGAAAGTTTCCTTACATGAACCCAGCACCCTCGTAGGCGTATATGTGAGGGTGTTCAGTTAGAGTCCGGAGACCTACAGCCAGTCCAAACATCATGGCCAATGCTCAGATGGATGTCTTAAGCCTTAGTTATACAAAAGTGAGCAAGGTGCACTGAGAAATTTACTTTTTGGTATATACTTCCCACTGTGCAGAGTGCATCCGGAGGGGTGGAGGAGGGGCAGAGCAGGAAGTCTGCAAGGGGCAATTTCAGCCAATGACTGAAGAGCAGGAGTCTGCTAGGTGCAAGTTTGGCCAATAGCTGCAGAGCAGGAAGTCTGGGAGGTGCAACTTCAGCCAACAGCTGCAAAGCAGGAAGTCTGGGAGGTGCAACTTCAGCCAATAGCTACAGTGCAGGAAGAGATATAAAAGGGGGTGCATTAATTTTGCTAACTTTATGAGTGCAGTCCAGTTACATGAGGATGTTTTGCTTATTCCTGCAAGAAATTACAGCCTCACACACACAGCAGTCACTGACCGTCCATGTGGCTACATGTTAATTCACTGGACGCATCTTCTAGTAAAAGATAAAAAAGAACAAAGCCAACATCACACAGAGAGATGGGGCAGGAGGGCAGGAAGTTCCAGGCTTCAAAAACTAAAAAGGATGAATAGAAAAAAAGTTTAGGATAATGTTCAGAAACTGTGTTTGTGCCCCTGCTGTCTAACTGCTGACTAGACGTGACCTTGTTTAATCTTCTCTAATCTCGTGGGACCGTACAACGTGTCATTGCTGGGAGAGGCATCATTCCACACACAGGGATAGAATGCAGCCAGAAGTGTCCGATCTGCTCAGGAAATAACAATATCCTTCTTTGTAATGTTCCTGCAGAGTTTGACTTTGCGTTAGAAGTTTAGGACACGGTATAAGTCATGAACCCATTTAACACTTAGCGATAACTCCAACATCTGACCCTGATCCACATGGTCACACTTTGTGCCAAACACCCTGCCTCCACATACCAGCAGGTATGTCTCTTTTAGTGGTGGTTACACTATACACAGGATTACTGACCACACTATACCGTAAAAGTACCCATAACTGTGCCAATGACGTATGTCTCCGACAGGTTCTATATAATAATGTCAACCACACAGCCCCAAAAATGCCAGTAACATACATACATACCGCTGAAACTAGAAGTTTCCATCCACTATATAAAAAGACACATCTGCAGGTTTTTCTCAATATCTGACATGAAATCAGAATAAATCTTGTTTTAGGCCAATTAGGGTTACCATAATTATTAATATTTGCCAAATGCCAGAATAATGAGAGAGAGAATGTTTTAAGGCATTTTTATTACCTATTGCAAAGTTGAAAGTTTACATGCACTAAGATTACTATACCTTTAAATAAATATGGACTGCCCATATGATGATGTCATGTGTTTGAAGCTTCTGTTTTTTGGCAACATCTGAGTTAACTAAAGACACATCTGTGGATGTATTTTAATGCGCACCTGAAACACACTGCTTCTTTGTGTAGCATCGTGGGAAAGTCTAAAGAAATCAGCCAAGATATCAGCAAGAGAATTGTGGACTTGCACATATCTGGCTCATCCTTGGGTACAATTTCAAGATACCTGAAGGTGCGTCGTTCATTTGTACAAACAATTATACGCAAGTGCAAACAAGATGGGAATGTCCAGCCATCATACCGCTCAGGAAGGAGAGGGATTCTGTGTCCCAGAGATGAACGTGCTTTAGTCCGACATGTGCACATCAACCCAAGGACAAAAACAAAAGACCTTGTGAAGATGATGGCTGAAGCTGGTAAGATTGTGTCAATATCCACAGTGAAAAGAGTACTGTATTAACTTGGGCTGAAAGGCCACTCTGCCAGGAAGAAGCCATTACTCTAAAAGAAACATAAAAAAGCCACATTAATGTTTGCAAATGCACACAGAAACAAAGACCTTAATTTTTGGAGACATGTCCTGTGGTCTGATGAAACTAAAACTGAACGTTTTAGGCATAATGAACATCATTACATTTGGAGGAAAAAGGGAGAAGCTGGAAGCCTAAGAACACCATCCCCACTGTGAAACATGGTGGTGGCAGCATCATTTTGTGGGGTTGTTTTGCTGCAGGAGGGACTGGTGCACTTCGCAAAATAGATGGCATCATGAGAAAAAAAGATTATGTGGCAATACTGAAGCAACCTCTCAAGTCATCAGCCAGGAAGTTAAAGCTTGGGCAGAAATGGGTCTTCCAAATGGACAATGACCCAAAGCATACTGCCAAAATGGTAACAAGGTGGCTTAAGGATAAAGAAGTCAATGTTTTGGAGCGGCGAGCAAGACGACCTAGAAACCTGGATCAGTTACACCAGTTTTGTCAGGAAGAATGGGAACTGTTTCTATTTAAAGTCTGGGTGCTTTATTGTAGTCCTCACAAACCACATCACCAGAAAACATAAAGCCTTTGTATGGCACAAGGCAAAACATAAAGTAACAAGTCCATACAATAGTGCTGGTTATCCCACTTGGCTTAGAGTCCAGCTCCTTAGTCCTTTGAGCAAAGGCACTCAATCCAGGAGATCAGCAGCCTCCACGCACGCAGGCCTCTGAGAGAAACAGCTTTCAATTTTCAAAGTGAGCCACACCCAGGGGTGGAGGTATGGTGAGTAGATGTCTACTCCCTAACAACTAGGTGTCCGACAGCCACCTTACTATATATACTTCAAATATACAGTATATATATTGGAGGGATTCTCTCAAGTATGCGAATTGCCTCTTCAGAGAAAAAAAGGACTTGAACTCTATAGCGCCACCTATTGCAAGTATCGAACCTACAAGTCACAATCAACCCTTTAACGAGTCTTGCAATATGACTTAGGATAAGAGCCAAATCAGTATCTCAATTCGCAGACTTGGTGTTTCGGGCTGTTGGCCCTCGTCAGTGCGAAGCATGAGAACTGATTTGGCTAGGTGAGAGGCTCAGGACTGAGGTCTAAGGGGTAAGTAGGCATTAGGCATTATTACTTTCATAAAACTCCAAGGGATTAAAAACCAAAACCAGCCTCTTCTGGGCAGAAAGGTATCACAGCAAACAACTAGTGATAAGCGAGTGTACTCGTTGCTCGGGTGACCTCCGAGTATTTGTTATTGCTCGAGATATAGTTTTCATCACCACAGTTGCATGATTTACGACTTCCAGATATGCTGAATACATGTGGAAATTCAATAACAAACAGGCATTCCTCACATGTATTCAGCGTATCTGGAAGCTGTAAATCATGCAACTGAGGCGATGAAAACTATATCTCCGAACAATAACAAATACTCGGAGGTCACCCTAGGTGCTGGGGAAAACCCGAGCAACGAGTTCACTCGCTCATCAGTACAAACAACCAGTTCATTTAGCATCACATATATGTCAGTGCGGGCTCACCAGGACAGATTACAGCTAGAGATGAGCGAGCACTAAAATGCTTGGATGCTCATGTAACACCCCAGGTAACTGGTTGTTACAGTGATATTGCCTTCATTTCATGGGGGGTGATATCATGCTTGGAGGCAAGGAGGATTCTCTTTACCAGGTAAGCACCTACACACAACACGTTCTGAATCCAAGCCAGAAGGGGGAGCTCAGGACCCGGATTCAGGGGAGCTTCCCTCAGATAGTTATATCCTGGTCTGGAGGAGGAGTTAGTGAGTTGGTCCAGGGAAACCAAAGTGTTCAGTCTGGTCGAGGGAGAGGAGAGAGAAGGAAGTCTGGCACAGAGTGCAGACTACGGAGCCATGCAGCCAGGACTAAGCTGCAGCTCCAGGGAAGGATGAGAACCTGAGGGGATGTGGAATGTAGTGGAGCAATTGAGAAAATGAGCACAGTGTAGAAAGCTAGGGGCTTAGAGGGGAACTGTGACCGAGCACCCTCAGAGCGGAAGCGCAGGAACCGGGAGCCGGAGGCCTTGTTGTACTCTAGGACACATAGCAGAACCGGAGGGCTTAGAACTGTATGTAATTTGCCCACACCACGCCTGGAGGTGAAGCAGCACCTGAATAGCCTGGGTCGTGATAGAGAACCTGTAAAATGGCTCAAGCTGCCCATCATACGGGTACCTGTTCTAGGACAGGAGTGAGAGGACTTTGCCAGAAAGCTATAGGCAGCAGGGACCTCGCATACTAGTGCGAGTAGGAAGGCTTATGGACCTCACCTGGGAGAGGGATTCACCATTGCCTCCAGGCCGGCCGGACCACATCACCACCCGTGCCTGGTACCCTGGACTGTGGACTACTACCACAAGTAAACCAGGTAAAGACTTTACAACTCTGTGTCCTCCACTTATTTACCGGTGACCCACCATCCTTGCCATACACCTTGGGAGCCCAGGGGACCCCGCTTCACCTGTGGGAAGCGTCACCATCTTGCTGCAACAACATCACCCCAGAGGACCCCTTTAAGCAGCGTCGGTCCCTCTGACCGAGAGCCAGAGGAGGCGTCACGAATAGACTTTATTACCAAATTCCCTTTAAAGACTGTTCCCCTTTTAAGTGAGCGCCCAGGGCCACGGACCAAGTCGCAGCCACCGTGACATCCCCTTTAAAAGAGCCCGGACCCGGTACCGAGTACCTCACTGCCCAGGCGGGCGACTCACTCGTTTCCAGTAACGAAAATAATGGGAATAAGTGGGAAATCTGAGCATTTTTCCAGCAAACCCTACAAGGAGGTCTGGGGGCAGTGAAAATGTTGAAATGGATGGAAAAAGTGCTGAATGGAAGGAGAACAGCATAGAGTAGACCCCTGGAAGCATCTCTGACTCTCAGATCGCCGCTGAGAACAAACATTAAAAAGCCATAAGAAATTAGAGTTTACAGGAAAAAATATATTAAGAAACATTTTTCCCTGTATAATGACTTGTATATAAGGCACAATTTTAAAAGGATTTTAAGAAAATTATAATTTAACCCCGTCATGACCGGAGGTATTTTAGTTTTTGCGTTTTTTCTCCCCTTTTTCCCAGATCCATAATTTTTTTATTTGTCTGTCAATATGGCCACGTGAGGGCTTGATTTTTGCTTGACGAGTTGTACTTTTGAATGACATCATTGGTTTTAGCATATCTTGTACTGGAAAACAGTAAAAAAATTTAAAGTGCAGTGAAATTTCCAAAAAAAAGTGTAATTCCACAGTTGCTGTTTTTTTTTTTTTTTTATTTATTTACCATGTTCACCAAATACTGAGATTTACCTGCCATTGTGATTCTCCAGGTCATTACGAGTTCATAGACACCAAACATGGCTAGGTTATTTTTTATTTAAGTTGTGAAAAAAAATCTAAAGTTTGGTTACAAAAAAAAAAAATGTGGCCATTTTCCGAGACCCGTAGCGTCTCCATTTTTCATGATCTCGGGTTGGGTGAGGGCTTATTTTTTGTGTGCCAAGCTGATGTTTTTAATGATACCATTTTGGTGCAGATACAATCTTTTGATTGCATTTTATTTCAATGTAGCGGTGACCAAAAAAACATAATTCTGACGTTTTGATTTTTTTTTTCGTTACGGCGTTTAGTGATCTGTTTAATTCTTTTTTTATATTGATAGATCGGGCGATTCTGAATGCGGCGATAGCAAATATGTGTATATTTGATTTTTGTTATTGTTTTATTTTCAATAGGGTGAAAGGGGTGATATTAATTTTTACTTTTTTAATTTTTTTAATATTTTTAAAAACTTTTAAAAAAAGCATGGGAGGCTAGCAGCTGCCATTGTCTGATCGCCTTTGCTATACACAGGTGATGATCAGATCGCCTGTGTGTAGCAGAAATGCTCACTTGCTAGGAGCGCCGATCACTGGGCGGCGCTCAAAGTAATCCAGCTAGAGACCTTTGGTTGTCATGCCAACCCATCGGTGACCCACTATCATGTGACGGGACACCGATGGGTGGGATTTCCAACGTGCTTCCGGTGACAACGAGTTAAAAGCTACTGTCAGAGATTGACAGCGGCATTTACCTAGTTAACAGCCGTGAGTGGATGGCGATTCCACCCGTGACTGTTGTGGGCACATGTCAGCTGGCATGAGTTGGCTGAAATCCTCCGTGTCAACCAGAATAAATGGCAACACTTCTACGGCAAGCAGCCTGAAAATGTACCCGTTTTGCATTTTGGCCTGTGGGTGTGTGGTTGGGAACTTTCTTTTTCGTGTGAAAGCCCGGGGAAGAGACAGCTGAACGCTGGGCTGGGACAAGTATTTGAAAGTCCTTGATGATGGTAAGTTAGAATGTGCAAGGATAGGTGCAGGGCAGGAGGTATCTGTGCCAGTGTTTTCTACAGGAGATTGTGAAGCCCCTCCACAGGGGAAGAGGCAGTGGTGTCACCCAATGGCACCAATCGTGGACCTAGGTGTTCAGCCCACCGAGTTGTGTGCTTAGGGTACTGTCTCACAGTGGCACTTTTGTCGCTACGACGGTACGATCTGTGACGTTCCAGCGATATCCATACGATATCGCTGTGTCTGACACGCAGCAGCGATCAGGGACCCTGCTGAGAATCATACGTCGTAGCAGATCGTTTGGAACTTTCTTTCGTCGCTGGATCTCCCGCTGTCATCGTTGGATCGGTGTGTGTGACACCGATCCAACGATGCGTTCGCTTGTAACCAGGGTAAACATCGGGTTACTAAGCGCAGGGCCGCGCTTAGTAACCCCATGTTTACCCTGGTTACCATCGTAAAAGTAAAAAAAAACAAACAGTACATACTCACATTCCGGTGCCCGTCAGGTCCCTTGCAGTCTGCTTCCCGCTCTGACTGACTGCCGGACGGAATGTAAGAGCAGAGCACAGCGGTGACGTCACCGCTGTGATCTGCTTTCACTTTATGGCGGAACTCAGTCAGAGCGGGAAGCAGACTGCAAGGGACCTGACGGGCACCGGAATGTGAGTATGTACTGTTTGTTTTTTTTTACTTTTACGATGGTAACCAGGGTAAACATGGGGTTACTAAGCGCGGCCCTGCGCTTAGTAACCCGATGTTTACCCTGGTTACCCGGGGCCTTCGGCATCGTTGGTCGCTGGAGAGCGGTCTGTGTGACAGCTCCCCAGCGACCACACAAAGACTTTCCAACGATCACGGCCAGGTCGTCTCGCTGGTCGTGATCGTTGGAAAGTTGCAGAGTGTGACAGTACCCTTAGATGACATGTGCCTGATCATGCTGGTGGTGGTCAGGTTCTTAGGAGGAGCAGGAAGGGGTGGAGGAACTGCTGTAGGAGGTGGAGGAAACCCTGATAGAAATAGGGCCAGCAATTCTCAGCGTTGGGTGCACATGCGGCGTTCCAGGGTGTGACTCGGCCCCAGCCTCTACAATGTTCAAGCAGTGTGCCGTCAGGGAAATATAGCATCACTGGCCATAAGTGCTTGTCCACGTGTCGGTCGTTAAGTAGACAATCCCAGTAACCACGTTTGTAAGGACAAGGGTGATGTTCCTGAATATGTGCTGGTACAAGGCGGGGAAGCCACATAAAAAGTGGCGGCTGGGGACAGAGTGCCGGGGCACCAAATTTCTTCACCTGTAGCAGGACAATTTTGTTGTTTTTTTATTTCAAACGAACAAAATTTCACACAAACTAAGTTCTAGAGTATGTGACAACATTCAATTTTTGAAAAACCAAATTTCTGCACCTGTAGCAGGCCATTTTTTTTATTTGAAACCAATGAAATTTCACATAAAACAAGTTCTACAGTATAAATGACAGGTAACTCACCTTTTTGTTCTCCATTATTTTACATTTCTGGACCACAGGCTCCTGCCACCTCTGCTATTGTGCCAGCTTCCTCTTGCTCCAATATTCCTCCAGTCACTCCTTGAGGAGTCTCGGGTAATTCTGCCATCTTTGTTGCCCACTAAGCATGATACACTGTATGGATGACTAATTGAATACAGAAAAAAATGTAATCTAGACCTGGCCATCCAGCCAAACTGAGCAATCATGGGAGAAGAGCCTTGGTGAGAGAGGTAAAGAAGAACCCCAAGATCACTGTGGCTGAGCTCCAGAGATGCAGTAGGGAGATGGGAGAAAGTTCCACAAAGTCACCTATCACTGCAGCCCTCCACCAGTCAGGCCTTTATGGCACAGTGGCGCGACGGAAGCCTCTCCTCAGTGCAATACATTTGAAAGCCAGCATAGAGTTTGCTAAAAACACATGAAGGACTCCCAGACTGAGAAATAAGATTCTCTGGTCTGATGAGTCGAAGATAGACCTTTTTGGTGATAGTGTAAGGAGGAAGACCGGACTGAGGGTACCTGTGCCAGACCGGGTCCGGAACTGCTGAGGCTGTATCCCATGTTGTCCGGGGGAAGGCAAACAGGTTCGGACAGGTTCCCTGACCCGAAAGCTGGGGGAGCGGTTATAAGTAAAAACGCGAGCAGCGGAAGATGGCGAACTAAGCCAAAGCACCCACCAGACAGGTGCAGAAGTGAGTGTTGGAGTTGTGGAAAAATGGGACACATGTCAAGGAGTTGCCGTACACGAGACAGCCAACGGTGAAGATTCACTCACCCCTCCAAATGTCGTGCTCACTGGAGAGAACCCCTCACCTGGAAGTAATTGTACGGTGAACGGAGGGGAGTCTCACCCAGAGCAAGGCAGAGCCATGGCGTTGGACACCGAGAAGTGAGGGAGGCTCCGGCGAATAGGCGGAGGTAGAACTCACACCTAGTGCACAGTCAGGTGTTAGGGACAGCACAGTAACGCAGCTCAAGGAGGTACCAATTATGCGGGTGTCACTCCATGTTCTGGGTGGCTGTGAGGCTGGTGAAAACTGAGAGCAGTGGCCTGATGATGAAGTGAAGTCATATGACCCAGTGGAGGAGGACAGTGAATGCCATGGAGAAGAGCCCGATGTTGAAATTCTGTGTGAGATACCTGAAGTTCTGAGTACTCCTGACGAGAAGATTCAAGAGGCGCCTCAAAGTGCTCAGTGTGACCACGCTTCTGTTCTGCCCATGCAATATACTCAGAATAATTTTTTTTTGCAAAATGAAGTGCAAAAGAGGCAGAAATGGGTGTGAAAACTGTGGGCATCTGACCCACCTCCGAAGAACATAAAGGGGCATAAAGAGTCCTCGCCTGTGGAATGGCGAGCTAAAGGAGAGGGGGAGTGTAAGGAGGAAGACCAGACTGCGTGTACCTGTGCCAAACCGGGTCCAGAACTGCTGAGGCTGCGTCCCATGTTGTGTGGGGGAATGCAAAAAGGCCCGACAGGTTTCCTGACTCAGAAGCTGGGGTTGCGGTTATAAGTAAAAGTGTGCGCAGCATCGGGCAGTTTCCCGTCGGCAATGACAGAGGCAAGGTGTATGCACAGCGGGCTCCGAGGGGTGCGCAGCCGGGCCGCAATGACACCTAGCCAATCTGATGCCGGAACGCTGCTAGAGCCCACCGCAGTAATAAGGAAAGAGCCAGGAGCCCTGTTCTGCTTAAGCGCCTCACGCCAGCCTAAGAGACAGGGCAGAGTTCAGGACTGTTCGCTGTTGCCCTAGTCGTCGGACCGTGCTCTCCAGGACATCATTGGAGAAACATTGCGCCAGCTGTTGTCGGTGCGTCAATCTTGGCGGGAACAGGCAGCGCACAGCATAGAGAGAGAAGTGTAGCTGGCAGAGAGTGAGGAGCCATGTGCTTCGTGACCGTGAGTACAGCGCACGTGCCGCAAAGAGAGAATTGGGTATTGGACAGACGTCTGCAGCTCCCCTTACCAGCATATACCTTCCCGCCCATGGTAGACCCTGATCGTGCTGCGGCCTTGTTTGCTCCGGCCACATATGTTCATGGATTAGTGGCTTAGCGGAAGGTACCGGAGACCAATTGCTGCCGCCAGAAGACGGACCACGTTAACAGCTGAACCCTCTTGTACCAGCACCGCGCCAGCCGTTGTTGGTGCTATGATTAACCCGCAGCATTCACAAGAACTGCCATTATCTGATTCATTGTTTCTTAACTCTGCATATCCTTTATAATTGGACTGTTAGGGTACCGTCACACATTGAAATTTCCATCGCTACGACGTTACGATTCGTGACGTTCTAGCGATATCGTTACGATATCGCAGTGTCTGACACGCTACTGCGATCAGACACCCTGCTGAGAATCGTACGTCGTAGCACATCGTTTGGAACTTTCTTTCGTCGCTTGATCACCCGCTGACATCGCTGGATCGTTGTGTGTGACAGCGATCCAGCGATGTCTTCGCTTGTAACCAGGGTAAACATCGGGTAACTAAGCGCAGGGCCGCGCTTAGTAACCCGATGTTTACCCTGGTTACAAGCGTAAACGTAAAAAAACAAACCGTACATACTCACCCGTCGGTGTCCTTCAGGTCCCTTGCCGTCTGCTTCCTGCTCTGAGTGCCGGCCGGAAAGTGAGAGCAGAGCGCAGCGGTGCTGCGCTCTGCTCACTGTACGGCTGCACTCAGAGCAGGAAGCAGACGGCAAGGGACCTGAAGGACACCGACGGGTGAGTATGTACGGTTTGTTTTTTTACGTTTACGCTGGTAACCAGGGTAAACATCGGGTTACTAAGCACGGCCCTGCGCTTAGTTACCCGATGTTTACCCTGATTACCCGGGGACTTCGGCATCGCTCCAGCGCCGTGATTGCAACGTGTGACCGCAGTCTACGACGCTGGAGCGATGATTATACGACGCTGCGACGTCACGAATCGTGCCGTCGCAGCGATGAAAATTTCAATGTGTGACGGTACCCTTATTCTCCCCATTTAACCCTGGACCGCCCTGCGAGGAGTTAACCCCCTGTTAAATTAAAACTGTTATATTTGTTAACCCTTGCTCTGCCTTCTCTCTGTCACTGCATCCCGAAACCTGCTTACAATAATTCTAAGCGGTATGTGTGGAGAAAACCAGGCACTGCTCATCACCTGCCCAATACAATCCCAACAGTGAAGCATGGTGGTGGCAGCATCATGTTATGGGGGTGTTTTTCAGCTGCAGGGGCAGGATGTCTGGTTGTCATTGAAGGAGACATGAATGCGGCCAAGTACAGAGATATCCTGGATGAAAACCTCTTCCAGAGTGCTCTGGACCTCAGACTTGGCCAAAGGTTCACCTTCCAACAAGACAATAACCCTAAGCACACAGCTAAAATAACAAAGGAGTGGCTTCAGAACAACTCTGTGACCATTCTTGACTGGCCCAGCCAGAGCCCTGACCTAAACCCAATTGAGCATCTCTGGAGAGACCTGAAAATGGCTGTCCACCAACGTTCACCATCCAACCTGACGGAACGGAGAGGATCTGCAAGGAAGAATGGCCGAGGATACCCAAATCCAGGTGAGAAAAACTTGTTGCATCATTCCCAAGAAGACTCATGGCTGTACTAGCTCAAAAGGTGCTTCTACCCAATACTGAGCAAGGGGTCTAAAGACTTATGACCATGTGATATTTCAGTATTTCTTTTTTAATAAATTTGAAAAAATGGCTATATTTTTGTTTTTTTTCAAGCAAGATGGGGTGCAGAGTGTACATTAATGAGAAAAAAATTGAAGTTTTTTTAATTTACCAAATGGCTGCAATGAAACAAAGAGTGAAAAATGTAAAGGGGTCTGATACTTTCTGTACCCACTGCATATTTAGCAAGTGACTGCAAAGCCCTAATCCCTGCCTACAGATTGTATTCTGCCACTCTCCCTGCTCCTGTAACTCTCTCTCCTTCCCTAGACTAAATGCAGAATGTATGTGATACAAACAGCAAAGCAAAGGATTAGTTCTTAGAAGTAGAGATGGGCGAACCCAGTAAAGATTGGCGTCCGTACCGAACAGAATGGCAAACATCACTTTTGATTGGCGGTAAAATCATCACCGCCAGTCAGACAGCCAATAATTATATGCAATTTAATTATTTAAAAATCATACAATGTGATTTTCTGTTTTTTGTTTTTAGATTCTGTCTCTCGCAGGTGAAGTGTACCTGTGATTACAGACGTCTCCATTCTTTGTAGGTGGGAAAACTTGCTGTTTATTTTCCCCGCTGTACCCTGCATCAATGTATTACCATATATTCAATAAATTGCACTAAGGTATTCCCATACTTTACATACACCGCACCTATGAATATAATATTTTCTGACCAGGGACACAAAATTTTGTAGAAATAATGGATGTTGATGAGGAGGACTGTCCGGCCATATGTGCCTTACTGCGGTTCAGTGCAGGGTGCAGCACCTCCCACGCCGCTGCCTTTCACACTGAAAATTCCTAGACACAAAAGGCTCAGCCCACAGGACTTGTGCAGACAAACAATCAGCCCGCAGTGCTCCTCTAGGCACAGGGGGCTTGGCAAGAAGCCCTCTAATATCATTAAAGTGTTTATTAAAAAAAATGCTCATTTTTGGCCAACTTTTCTCCAAGGCCGGGCCTCCGCCCCCACGTCTGCACTGGAATGTGTTAATAATTTGCTTTGTGGAGATGAAAGGCTCTTTGATAGAGAAAACATCAACAGATTTCACTTTGTCCAGAGGTTTGGATACCACAATCGGTCACTGAGAGATTCAGTTTATGAAGGGAAGACATATATCAGAATCATTATACGCAGCCACAGGGGGCGCTCTATGTGTAAGGGTCATCCGTCAGCGGCAGCCTCATAGTGGGGTCACCTTTAGTAAATGGTGCGAACACCGGAGCACCTGGATGGGTTATCCTCCATTGTTGATGTGCAGCCACAGGGGGCGCTCTTCGTCTAAGGGTCATCCGTCAGCGGCAGCCTCATAGTGGGGTCATCTTTAGTAAATGGTGCTGTGAACACTGGAGCACCTGGATGGGTATCCTCCATTGTTGATGTGCAGCCACAGGGGGCGCTCTTCGTCTAAGGGTCGTCCGTAAGCAGCGACCTAATAGTAGGGTCACCTTTAGTAAATGGTGCGAACACTGGAGCACCTGGATGGGGTATCCTGCATGGTTTTCCTGCAACAACTCTTAGATGATGGATTGTTCTTAGATTACTGCACTCTTTTTCAGACTTTAAAGGGGTTGTCCTGTCTTGCGGTTCACTTAAAGTGACTGCAGACTTGTGAATCCTCATAGTGCACACAGTGCGCACTGTCACTATTCACTGGAACCAGGAGCGGAGGGTCATGTGACCGCAAGTAAGCGATTTGCATACTTCTGGACACATTCCAACTAGACGTGTCTAGCCTCTCTCAGTTCACGTCTAGTCGGCATGTGACCATATGTATACTAATCACCTACTTGTCGTCAAGTGCCTGCCCGCTCATGGCACCAGAGAATCTTGACAGTGGGCACTGTGAGTATTCACAAGTTGAACCCCAAGCCTGGACAACCCTTTTAATAATCACCCCAAATATACCTCTGTCTGTAGACCATATGTATAAATATTCTGCGCATCTAATAAAATCTATTTCTTTTGAGTGGTTCTGGTCTGGGTTGGTATTATTAGGGGGTCTTGTTTTGGGTCTGTATTTAATTAGGGGTCTGGACAAGGTCTGCATTTATTGAAGGGGTCTGGTCTGAGGTCTGTATTAGATTAGGGGGTCCGGTCTTGGGTCTCAATTTACCAATTTACTTAGTGATTCGGTCTGCGATATGTATTAGTTTATCGTGTCTAGTCTGGGGTCTCTATAAGATTAGAGGATTTGGTATGGGGTCTGTATTTCTTTGGGGGTCTGGTCTGGGATCTGTATTTACTTAGGAGTTTGGTCTGGGATACATATTACGGTAGTTTATCAGGTCTAGTCTGTGGTCTGTATTAGTTTATGGGGTCTTTATTTGATTAGGGGTCTGGTATGGGGTTTATATTAGTTCAGCTTGTCTGGTCTTGTGTCTGCATTTGTTTCGGGGTCTGATCTGGGGTCTGTATTTACTTTGGGGTTTGGTCTGGGGTCTGTATTAGGTTATCAGGTCTAGTCTGTGGTCTGTATTAGTTGAGGGGCTATGTATTTGTTTATCAGTCTGGTCTGGGGTCTGTTTTTGGTTAGGGGTCTGGTCTGGGGTTTCTATTAGTTCAGAGGGTCTCGCCTTATGTCTGCATTTGTTTGGGGGTCTGTATTAGGTTAGGGGTGGTCTTGGGTCTGAATTTACTTAGTGGTTTAGACTGGGATATGTATTGATTTATCATGTCTAGTCTTGGGTCTCTATTAGATTAGGGGATTTGGTCTGGGGTCTGTATTTGATTAGGGGTCTTGTCTGGCATTTTGGAGTTTTGGGGTCGGTATTTTATTGGGGGGTAGCTCTAGATTCCTCTGTATTGGTGGGATTCTCATTTGCTATCTATGAGATATGTGCAGTAAGAGCAGAGCAGGTTCTGTGATATAGATGAAGCAAATATGAACGATGGCCGTGGATTTCCCATCGTTGCCTCCAGTGTGCTCCTTACATCCGGGGGCGCGGACGCACAATGTCACATTCGCTCTTTATTATTCTACATTTATGTAATTTATGCAATAAGACAATAACAGCGCTGAATGCAAAAGAGCTGAAAGTCAGGACGCCCAGCGGAGATCGGGCACACAGCCAGCGCGGCCCTGCCGAAACACAGTGATGGTTGGTGAAGGAACGGAGATCGATCTCAGACTCCTGATATTATGGAGGACCTGACATGGAGGTGGAGCGGCCCCCAAGCGCAGGGCAGCGGGGTACTCGGTACCGGGTCCCTCGGTTCTGGGGATGTCACGGTGGCCTGACCCGGTCCGTGGCCCTGCTAAGGGGCGCCCAATTAAAGATGTAGGTGACGGTGTAGGTCGCAGTAAATAACGAGGACACAGGGTTGCAGTCTCTTTACCTCTTTACTGAAGGCTTCGGCTTCTGCAATCCAGAGCACTGCTAACAGGGCTGGCTGAGACCGGCCGGTCCGAAGGCACATCCAGAGTTCCCTTTGCAGGTGGAAATCAGTAGCCTACCTACTAGCGCCTGTGTGTTGTAGTACCTCCCTGCTGAGCAACTTGGTAAGGTCCTCACAACTGTCGTGTATGTTTCTGTTCTTTCTCTCTCCGTCCCCCAGTGTGGATAGGACGCACCCGTATGACGGGGTAGGCCTGGAGTTATTTTATAGGGACCCTAGAGACGCCCCTCTCCCACAATTGCCTCTGTTGTCTTCATTAGGTGTAAAAGGTGAGACAGCCAACCTAAATTTAACTGCCCTGCCGTAGTTCAAAGTAATGCGTAGAGTCTGTTACTTCCTCGGCGTTCCGGCCGCCGGCTACGCGCCTCAGAAGGATGTTGCCGATCTCGGGGCACGACTCCTACTGGTTCTATCGCCTTTGTGCTGTGATCTCGTTTCTCACTTCTCCACAATATACTTCGCTTCGTGTCCTTTCTTAAGATGTCGCCACAATGAGGTGCAGGCGCGGCTCCGTAACGATCTGTCCTGTGCTAGGCCTCTGTCAGGATCCCACCCCTGACAGGGACCCCCCTGAATCTTCCCAAGTAACCTCTTCTCTCACTAGATGTTACCTGGGCAAAACCCAGTCAGCTTCTCCCTAACTTCCTATCTAACCCCCAGTTTTACCAGAGTGTGAGGAGTGGCCTAATACATAGAACCTTTTGCTCCCCCTGGTGGCCGGAGTGTGAAGTGTAGTGTGTGACTGTGATACCTGATCAGGTGAACTCTTTTAGTGCAATCAGACGTACCATCACTCCCCTTAGCGGCAGAGCGACGTTACTGTAACGACCAGGTCTCTGGGGCGCTGCAGAGGTTTCTCCGTAACATAACAATTCTGGGACATTTTTATTGCGGGATTCCTCCGTTAGTCCTCCTGGATATGGAAGAAAATGCTGTATCACAGGGGTGTGTCCCAGCTCTCAAAACTGATTGGACAGCGTGGGGACACACCTCCAACTGGTAAGACTTAGTTTTTAATTTAATCATAAAATGACAGGAGGAATAAGAGAGGAACAGAAGAGATGTCACAGCATGGTGGGTGCAAATCAGGACGGGAAATTCGGTCATTGGAATTTTAATGTCTCTTTTAAGAAAAAACAGTAAAGCCATACCACACCCAAATAATGTCATCATACTGAGCTCAAATATTGGTCTCCAAATAATACCGCTCTGCTGTGCACAGATAAGACTGCATACTGTGCTGTGAGCAGGGTGCAGGAATCAGTAGATAGTTATGATTAGAGATGAGCGGGCACTAAAATGTTCGGGTGCTCGTTGTTCAAACCAAGCAATTCCTAATACTCGCATGTTCATTTCGAGTAATGAGTATGGAAGACTGTGTCTCATCATCATCTTCCTCCCCTTTATCCCAAATTCGCCACTCCCAACCATCAATTCCTTGTGGCCGTGGCTGCTCCAAGTTTTGTGCATAACTAAACAGCATGTCATCCTGTCCCTCTTGCGGCATGCAGGTTGAGAGGCCATACCATTTCTCTACGAGCACCTCGGAGTATCCTAGTGTGGGATCACTAGTCTCCTGAGACTCAACATGGTGAGAGGATCAGGGTGAGGATTAAGTGATCCAGACCTTAGGCTAATGAGATTGGACCGTGTGGAAGACTGGGTGGTGCTGCCAAGCCTGCTGGAAGTTTTATCTGCTATCCAACCAACCACCTGTTGACACTGCTCTGGCTTCAGAAGTTGTGTACCGTGCCTCCCTGAAAAGTGGGACATGAACCTATGTATTGTGGATGGGTGGGTTTCTTGTGTTGTAGCAGGGGGCGTAGTCATAGTTTCTCATGTCCTTGGCATCTGCGTGCACCATCAGCAGCAGTTCAACTTCTCCGTCCCTTAATGCACGCCTTACTCATTTTGTAATTGCTAGGTCTCTTGAAACCAAGTTTATTTTTAATAAAAGAAAAAAATTGGTCACCTGCAGCAGTCAATGCGGTTTTTGGCAGTTTATTCCAATGTAATGTAACAGAAAGAAAGCAAAAATGCATGGATTGCATTTGTTCACCTTTAGAGATCACAGAAATTTACTCCACCCTATGGAATAGTGTATGGCTGAGAATTGTAGCCCAGGAAAATGTTTCAACGATTTTTCGGTGTATATAACACAAAAAAGGACCTCAAAGCTCATAAGACTTGACGGATCAACTTTTCCAGCACCCACAAAAAATTTGTTTAAAGGGGCAGTCCTACTTGTTGCAGTTTCCCTCCATTTCTACATTTAGTTGGACAATGACTTCTGCCATATGAGCAATATTCCTGTAAAAATCAGCAGAGGAATAGAAGAGCCACATCTGATCTGATCCCCCGGGCGGGCGGCCATTACTCTTATCTGTGCGCTCTTCTCCAGCAGCTGTGTTTTTCTATGAAGCTAATTATGGAAAATGTTGATAAAAAGTCCAAGTCCATGGGAGCGATTGATAAGAAAAAATCTTTTATCTGAGATCTGTTATTACTTTCAGAGCTGGATTTTCTAGTTTATAACTATGGGAAAAATGAATTATAACATCCTAACACCACCCAGTATATGGCGTTGTCATTTAGAATTCGGATGGCGGTATTATTCTGCACAATTTTTGGCTTATATGTGGGAACAGCATGGAAGTTTTGATACTTTTTAATATAGTTTGTTTCAATTCCTCCCATTTTCCACATCTCTGCTTGCTGTGCTTGCAACCCCTTTTATTCATTTGCGGTACAGCATAGAACACTAATTAAGTTTATAATTTTCATCATGTCTCATTGTGAGATGAGATTTGCGTGGTTTCGCGTCTTCCCCGCAGGTGTGGTGACGCGCAGACAATGGATGCTTTGTTCTCTTCGGTTATCTTTATGAATTCCTGCATAAAGCAAACGGTGAAAACATCAAATGTTCCAGGAATTAAAGGGCAGAGCTTCACTCAAAGTCTCGCTAATTACAAAGGTCAGAGCAGGCGGGTGTACTCTCACTTAAAGACTTAAAGGGGTTGTCTGCTAGATCAGATTTCCTATTATGAATTACGAGATAATGGGGGAGGGGGTATCATTCAGGGGTCTCATGTTATTGTCAGAGTACAGGTAGCTGTAAGCAGAGGAGGACCTGACACCTCCATACATCACACAGGACGCCCATTGATTTGGATGTGAAATGTGCAACATTTAATTTCCCCTGTGGGGGCGCTGCAGAGGGTTTGAACAGTTACCGAGGACTCCCTCACAGGTAACAGCTGATCAGCAGCAGGACACCACTTATCTGCCAGTTAAGTAGCTGATACTACTGTGCTGTCACTGGCTGATATGACTAGACTGGCTGACATGAAGCTGATACCTACAGACTGGCTGCTACCACTAGACTGGCTGATACAAAGCTGATACCTACAGACTGGCTGATGCATGGTTGATATGAATAGACTGCATGATACAAAGCTGATGCTACTAGACTGGCTGATATGAAGCTGATACCTGCAGACTGGCTGATATATCTAGACTGGCTGATATGAAGCTGATACCTGCAGACTGGCTGATATGTCTAGACTGGCTGATATGAAGCTGATACCTGCAGACTGGCTGATATGTATAGACTGGCTGATAGGAAGCTGATACCTGCAGACTGGCTGATATGTCTAGACTGGCTGATAGGAAGCTGATACCTGCAGACTGGCTGATATGACTAGACTGGCTGACATGAAGCTGATACCTACAGACTGGCTGCTACCACTAGACTGGCTGATACAAAGCTGATACCTACAGACTGGCTGGTGCATGGTTGATATGAATAGACTGCATGATACAAAGCTGATGCTACTAGACTGGCTGATATGAAGCTGATACCTGCAGACTGGCTGATATGTTTAGACTGGCTGATAGGAAGCTGATACCTGCAGACTGGCTGATATATCTAGACTGGCTGATAAGAAGCTGATACCTGCAGACTGGCTGATATGTCTAGACTGGCTGATATGAAGCTGATACCTATACACTGACTGAAGCATGGTTAATATGAATAGACTGGCTGATATAAAGCTGATACTACTAGACTGGCTGGTACATAGCTGACACAAATACACTTGCTGATGCAAAGCTGATATGACTAGACTGGCTAATACAAGGCTGATGCTATTAGACTGGCTGATACGAAGCTGATGCAACTGGAAAGGCTGATACAAAGCTTATACGTCTAGACTGGATGATGCAAAGCTAATACGAAGCTTACAGTGGGTATGGAAAGTATTAAGACCCCTTTAAATTTTTCTCTCTTTGTTTCATTGCAGCCGTTTGGTAAATTCAAAAAAGTTCATTTTTTTTCTCATTAATGTACACTCTACACCCCATCTTGACAGAAAAAAAGACAGAAATGTAGGAATTTTTAGCAAATTTATTAAAAAAGAAAAACTGAAATATCCCATGGCCATAAGTATTCATCCCCTTTGCTCAGTAGTGAGTAGAAGCACCTTTTGAGCTAGTACAGCCATGAGTCTTCTTGGGAATGATGCAACAAGTTTTCCACACCTGGATTTGGGGATCCTCTGCCATTCTTCCTTGCAGATCCTCTCCAGTTCCGTCAGGTTGGATGGTGAACGTTGGTGGATGCCATTTTCAGGTCTCTCCAGAGATCCTCAGTTGGGTTAGGTCAGGGCTCTGGCTGGGCCAGTCAGGAATGGTGACAGAGTTGTTCTGAGGCCGCTCCTTTATTACTTTAGCTGTGTGCTTAGGGTCATTGTCTTGTTGGAAGGTGAACCTTCAGCCAAGTCTGAGGTCCAGGGCACTGTGGAAGAGGTTTTCATCCAGGATATCTCTGTACTTGGCCGCATTCATGTTTCCTTCAATTGCAACTAGTCGTCCTGTCCCTGCAGCTGAAGAACACCCCCATAGCATGTGTCACGGGGCAGAAACAGGAAAACAGAAGAAGAGGAGACTGGGCCCCTGAACTGCCCCTCAGGCTAAGGGAAGCCCTGTCTTTCCTTAACTTGGGGGTACCCTTGAAGGTAGGGAGGCCCAAGTCACCGACCTGTCCCTGTCTCCTAATAAACCCTGAGTTAAACCCCCAACCCCCACCCCAGGAGGTGAACAGTGTAAACAGCACCACAAAGCAAATAAACAATATGAGAGTGAGGGGAACACGATACCAAAAGGTGAATGCACAAACTACAAAGTAACAAAAACTCAGAACTTAGCTTGTGCACACCGCTGCAGACTCCAAAACACAGAAAGTACAGCAACTGAGCTCGAAACACCAGACTTGGCTGACACCAGGGAGCTGCTCAGTGGCGTAGGAAGGGGGGTGCGGGGGGGCGGGCCGCCCCGGGCGGCACAATGCCGGGGGCGGCTCCGACCCAGAGAGGAGGAGGAGGAAGAAAAAAAAATTGAGACGCGGGCCCTTTAAATCTTCGGGCGGCGCCGCCGCCGCCACGACCAGGGCCGCCATACCAGCGCTGGCATTGGGCCCCCCTTCTAATACTCACCTCTCCTGGTTCCTGCGGCAGCTGCAGCGTCTTCGGCGCCCTCTGACTCTGCGACGTCTCAGGGCAGAGGGTGCGATGACGTCATCACTGTGCGCTCAGCCTCTCTGTCCTGAGCATTGCAGAGCCGGAGAGACGCTGAGTGCACGGGACCTGCGCTGGGAACGGGAGAGGTGAGGATTTAACTTTTTTTTTTTTTCTTTATGTCTGACTCAGACAGACTGGGGGCAATATGCTGGAGACAGACTGGGGGCAATATGCTGGAGACAGACTGGGGGCAATATGCTGGAGACAGACTGGGGGCAATATGCTGGAGACAGACTGGGGGCAATTTGCTGGAGACAGACTGGGGGCAGATTGCTGGAGACAGACTGGGGCAGATTGCTGGACACACTGGGGGCAATGCTGGACACACTGGGGGCAATGCTGGACACACTGGGGGCAATGCTGGACACTGGGGCAATGCTGGACACACTGGGGGCAATGCTGGACACTGGGGCAGATTGCTGGACACACTGGGGGCAATGCTGGACACTGGGGCAGATTGCTGGACACACTGGGGGCAATGCTGGACACACTGGGGGCAATGCTGGACACTGCGCCTGTGCGGCCGCCCTGCTTGTGAATCCCAGCCCCGAACTCTGCATAATGCATAACACACTGCGGGGCTGGGATTACCAAGGTGGGTGGCCGCACAGGCGCAGTCTGCAAGCCTGGCTGTGACGTCAGACGGTCAGAGCTCTCTGCGCCTGCACCAAACAGCGATACACAGCGCAGGCACCGGATTTCATGGGTAAACAGTGCTGAGGGGGCGGTGCCCGGCGTTGAGTGACGGCAATGGGGGGGGCGCCAAACTCGGAAACAGCCCCGGGCGGCAAAAGCTCTAGCTATGCCAGTGGAGCTGCTACTGCAAGGTTGGTCTCCTGAAAGGACCTGTATAACCAACAGTCAGCTGATGCACCAGGTGACCTTATAAAGGATGGTGGGAGTGGTCACAAACATCAGCTGACCCAGCAGTAATGCAATGCAACAACACCAGTGGCCACCGGGGGGAAAACTGCATTAACCCCCGATGACCAGAAAGGAAAAAAGGTTTAAATTAGAGGGAAACCAGATCTGCCACAGATCCAAACATGGATCGTGACAGCATGATGCTGCCTCCACCATGTTTCACTGTTGGGATTGTATTGGGCAGGTGATGAGCAGTGCCTGGTTTTCTCCACCCGTACCGCTTAGAATTATCACCCAAAAGGTCTATCTTTATCTCATCAGACCAGAGAATCTTATTTCTCAGTCTGGGAGTCCTTCATGTGTTTTTTTAGCAAACTCTATGCGGCTTTCATATGTCTTGCACTGAGGAGAGGCTTCCGTCGGGCCACTCTGCCATAAAGGTCCGACTGGTGGAGGGCTGCAGTGATAGTTGACTTTGTGGAACTTTCTCCCATCTCCCTACTGCATCTCTGGAGCTCCGCCACAGTGATCTTGGGGGTTCTTCTTTACCTCTCTCACCAAGGCTCTTCTCCCACGATTGCTCAGTTTGGCTGGACGGCCAGGTCTAGGAAGACTTCTGGTGGTCCCAAACTTCTTACATTTAAGGATGTGTTCTTAGGAACCTTGAGTACTGCAGAAATTCAGTTGTAACCTTGGCCAGATCTGTGCCTTGCCACAATTCTGTCTCTGAGCTCCTTGGCCAGTTCCTTTGACCTCATGATTCTCATTTGGTCTGACATGCACTGTGAGCTGTGAGGTCTTATATAGACAGGTGTGCGCCTTTCCAAATCAAGTCCTATCAGATTAATTACACACAACTGGACTCCAATGAAGGAGTAGAACCATCTCAAGGAGGATCACGAGGAACTGGACAGCATGTGGCTTAAATATGAGTGTCTGGGCAAAGGGTCTAAATACTTATGACCATGTGATATTTCAGTTTTCTTTTTAATAAATTTGCAAAAATTTTAAATGTTTTTTTTCAGTCAAGAGATGAGGTGCAGAGTGTACATTAATGAGAAAAAAATGAACTTTTTTGAATTTACCAAATGGCTGCAATGAAACAAAGAGTGAAAAATGTAAAGGGGTCTGAATACTTTCCGTACCCAGTGTATATAAACCTGATACCTATAGACTGGCTGATATGAAGCTGATTCCACAGCTAATATAAAGCCCTTGAAAATATTCCAATGAGAAGGAAAATAATATTGAAGCGAGATGATGTATGTTATAAAATATAATCTAGAACTTTATATAATTAAACCACCCTCTGACCAGTCAGGCTGATATTACGCTGCTGGGCATGTTGCTATTATTTTGCAATATTCCTTTGCACTTTATGTTTCTCTATTCTATTGTATTTTATTGCCAAACCATAGATCTGCCATAAGAAAATGATGACCTGTGAGATTTTTGTGTTTTCAGTCCTCACATGGACTTATGTTCAGTGCACTTGTCTAGATTTTAATTTTCTGTTATTTGCCAGCAAAGCATTCTGTGTGTGTGATGTGTGCCTGTGAGTAGCGTTGAATCATGATAATACTGCAGCAGCTTAGGAGTTAAAGTCTGATATCAAGGGGACCAAAAGAGTCTGGGTTGGGTTCCAGAGGACCTGTGTCAGTTGCAGAGGGCCTGTGTCAGTTGCAGAGGGCCTGTGTCAGTTGCAGAGGGCCTGTGTCACTTGCAGAGGGCCTGTGTCAGTTTCAGATGGATTGCATCAGTTGCAGATGGCTTGTGTCATTTGTAAAGGGCTTGTGTCAGTTGCAGCGCGATTGTGTCAGTTGCAGAGAGGTTGTGTCAGTTGCTGAGGGATTGTGTCAGTTGCAGAGGGATTGTGTCAGTTGCAGAGGGTTTGTGTCAGTTTCAGAGGGCCTGTGTCAGTTACAAAGGACCTGACACGATAAGCTGCAGCCGCTGATGCGGCCCAGCCCATAGACGCCCCCACGACAACCTCCCTTGGAAGGCGTTGGGCGCGCGTCCCCAGGTACGCAATAAGGACCCTTTATACCGCAGAGGGGGACCTGGGCCTACCCGAACTAGGAGAGGGCAGAGACCAGGGGTTCTGTGGCAGCTGAGCATGTGGACAAGGAAAGAGACATGTAGGACTTGATTACACCGCACAACTTCAGGTATAGGGAAAGTAAAGTTTACTAAAGTAAAGTCACACAGTACATAAACCAAACATAATGATGTCAGGCTCCCGATTACACACCTCCAGAAGGGTACCACCCAGTGGACCCCAAGGCACCAAACGGATTACCGAGGCACACATAGGCGGGACATCAGGACACAGGCAGGACATCAGGGTACACGAGGTCATTAGGATGCAGGCAAGACATCAGGGTACAGACAGGACATCAGTGTACACGAGGTCATCAGAACGCAGGCAAGACATCAGGACATCAGGGTACACGAGGTCATCAGGATGCAGGCAAGACAACAGGGTACAGACAGGACGTCAGGGTACAGACAGGACATCAGGACATCTAGACACAGGAAGGACATCAGGACATCAGGGAACATGAGGTCATCAGGATGCAGGCAGGACATCAGGGTACAGACAGGACATCAGGACATCTGGACCCAGGGTCACCGGCAGACATCAGATTGGAGTCGTTCAGTTCCGGACATCCAACACGACCTACAGGCACCACCACAGTCATCAGGCTCCAAGCTCCAGACAGCGGTCATCAGGTTCCAGACTGTGGCCGTCAGGCTCCGGGCATCGGACCTAAGAAGGAACCCAAGCGGGATGGTGCTAGATCCGCAGGATTGCTGGGTCTGCCAGGAGCTAGCACAGCATGGTAGTCAGAGCACAGAGTAGTAGATGCTCAGCAGAAACACCGGTTACAAGAGACTCAAAGTCACTGGGTGCGAGGCTCCAGACGCAGAGGGATTCCAGGATCATAACAAAGCAGACACAGTTCAGACAGGTTCAGGTACAGGAACATGGATTCGGGCCTGGATATACCGCCTCCAGGACAGGCGCAAGAACAGGACAAAACAGGAATCAAGGCAAGGACTTTGGTACCAAAACATAGACAGGAGAGGTGCAGGAACACAAACACACATAGCAAAGTTCAGGAGCTTTGTGAGTAGCTCAGGCCCCGCCCATAGGGCAGGGGATCTTTATATAGGAGCTGCCCCTCAGCAATTGGCTGGGGACAGCATTTCAAGTACACACACTAACCCTGATAAAAGCAGGGGAGGTGTGGCCGCGCATGCCCTAGCACAAACAGAAATCATTACAGCACAATCAGTGCAGGAACTGTGGCTTAGGGCACCTGGCAGTGACTGCATGCCCAGACACATGTGGAAAGTCATGCATCAGCTGCAAATGACCTCGCAACCCGTGGACAGCTTCCACAGCAGCAACCAGGGTCCGCACAAGTGGATGCTCATGCAGCAGAGCAAAGACCTAACCGCCCATGTACGGCTATGCAGCAAAGCAGGGAACTGAGAAGGCTCCATACAGGCAACAGCCAACAGTATCCCAGCTCAATTAGGAGGAAAGGAGCAAAGGGTTAAAGCAAAGACATGCATTGTCACGCCAAAAACCAGATACAAACAGAACGGCGTGACAGGACCTGTGTCAGTTACAGAGGGCCTGTGTCAGTTGCAGAGGGATTGTGGCAGTTGTAGAGGGATTGTTGCAGTTGCAGAGGGATTATGTCAGTTGAAGAGGGCCTGCGTATTGAGCAGAAGCCATGTTATTGAGCAGTGGCTAGAATATAAGCAGTGCAAACATGTTGTACTTGTGTCAGTTGCAGAGTGATTATGTCAGTTTCATGAGGCCTATGTCAGTTGCAGAGGGCCTGTGTCAGTTTCAGAGGGATTGAATCAGTTTCAGAAGGATTGTGTCAGTTGCAGAGGGCTTTTGTCAGTTGCAGATGGCTTGTGTCAGTTACCGATGATTTGTGTCTGTTGCAGAGGGCCTCTGTCAGTTGCAGAAGGCCTGTGTCAGTTGCAGAGAGCCTGTTTTAGTTGGAGTGATTGTTTCAATTGAAGAGGGATTGTTTCAGTTGCAGTGGGATTGTGTCAGTTGCAGTGGGATTGTGTCAGTTGTAGATGGATTGTGTCAGTTACAGAGGGCCTGTGTCAATTGCAGAGGTATTGTGTCAGTTGCAGAGGGCCTGTGTCTGTTGCAGAATGATTGTGTCAGTTGCAGAGGGCTATTGTCAGTTTCAGGGGGATTGTGTCAGTTACAGAGGGCCTGTGTCAGAAGCAGAGGTGTTGTGTTAGTTGCAGAGGGATTATGTCAGTTGCAGAAGGCCGGTGTAGTGAGAATAAGTCATGTTATTAAGCAGTAGCTAGCAGAGAAACAGTGCAAACATGTTTGACCTGTGTCACTTTCAGAGGGATTGTGTCAGTTTCAGAAGACCTGTGCCAATTGAAGAGGGATTGTCAGTTGCAGAGGGATCATTTCAGTTGCAGTAGGCTTGTGTCAGTTGCAGAAGGTTTGTGTCAGTTTCAGATTGCCTGTGTCAGTTACAGAGGACCTGTGTCAGATGCAGAGAGACTGTGTCAGTTGTAGAGGACCTGTGTAAGTTGCAGAAGGATTGTGTCAGCTACAGAGGCCCTGTGACAGTTGCAGAGGGATTGTGTCAGTTGCATAGGGATTTTGTCTGTTGCAGATGACCTGTGTCAGTTGCAGAGGACCTGTGTCACTTGTAGATGGGTTGTGTCAATTGCAGATGGATTGTGTCAGTTGCAGTGGACCTGTGTTAGTTGCAGAGGGATTATGTCAGTTGCATAGGGTTTTTCCTGTTGCAGATGACCTGTGTCAGTTGCAGAGGACCTGTGTCAGTTGCAGAGGGATTGTGTCAGTTGCATAGGGATTTTGTCTGCTGCAGATGACCTGTGTCAGTTGCAGAGGACCCATGTCACTTGTAGATGGATTGTGTCAGTTGCAGATGGATTGTGTCAGTTGCAATGGACCTAAGTCAGTTGCAGAGGGATTGTGTCAGTTGCAAAGGGATTTTGTCTGTTGCAGATGACCTGTGTCAGTTGCAGAGGACCTGTGTCAGTTGCAGAAGTATTGTGTCAGCTGCAGAGGGCCTGTGTCAGTTGCAGAGGGATTGTGTCAGTTGCATAGGGATTTTGTCTGTTGCAGTTGACCTGTGTCAGTTGCAGAGGACCTGTGTCAGTTGCAGATGGATTTTGTCAGTTCCAGATGCATTGTGTCAGATTCAGTTGCCCTGTTTCAGTTGTAGAGGGCTTGTGTGAGTTGCAGAGGGCTTGTGTGAGTTGCAGAGGGTTTGTATCAGTTATAGAGGGCCTGTGTCAATTGCATAGGGATTGTGTCAGTTGCAGAGAGCCTGTTTCAGTTGCAGCGGGATAGTTTCAGTTGCAGAGGGATTGTTTCAGTTGCAGAAGGATTGTGTCAGTTGCAGAGGACCTATGTCAGTTGGAGAGGGATTGTTTTGGTTGCAGAAGGATTGTGTCAGTTGCAGAGGACCTGTGTCAGTTGTAGATGGACTGTGTCAGTTGCAGATGGAGTGTCAGTTGCAGTGGGCCTGTGTCCATTGCAGAGAGCGTGTGTCACTTGCAGAGCATTTGTATTAGTTGCAGAGGGCCTATATCAGTTACAGAGGGATTGTTAGTTGCAGAGGGATTGTGTCAGTTGCAGATGGCTTGTTTCAGTTTCAGAGGGCCTGTGTCAGTTACAGAGGGATTATGTCAGTTGCAGAGGGTCTGTGTCAGTTGCTGAGGACTTGTGTCAGTTGCAGAGGGCCTGTTTAGTGAGCAGAAGCCATGTTATTGAGCAGTGGCTATCAGATAAGCACTACAAACATGTTTGTGTGTTGCAAAAGTTTACAGAGGGCATATTGCTTCTGTAACTGTTCTGGGGCATAAAGGGGGACATAGAGACCGTTTAGTGGCCTTGAGAGAACATAGGATCTAGGGAAGCAGGGCGAGTGCATGCTGCCTCAAGTAAGTGTAACTGCCAATGTAACCATGGACAAGACCTGAGAGAGTGCAAGCATGTGCTTCCTGATGTAGTCAAAGCAAGGTGAGATTCAGCGACTAATCAACAAAGGAACAAGTCATGCACCTATGTTCTCTCTGCTGTCCAGAATCCCGGAGTGTCTATCAGCCATATCCTCCTTCTTCATCTCTCGCTTCCTAAAACTCAATGTAGACAAAACCGAACTCATCATCTTTCCTCCATCTCGCGTATCCCCCCTACCTGATCTATCTATTATGGTAAATGGCATCACGCTCTCTCCTGCGCCTGAAATTCGCTGCCTCAGGGTAGCTCTCAACCCTATCCCTCAAACCGCACGTCCAAACTCTTGCCACCTCCTGTCGCTTCCAACTCAAAAATATTGCCAGAATCCGTCCCTTCCTCAGCCCACAATCTACTAAAGCTCTTGTGCATGCCCACATCATCTCCCACCTCGATTACTGCAACACCCTCCTCTGTGGCCTCCCCACTAACTCTTTTGTATCGCTCCAGTCTTTCCTCAACTCTGCTGCCCGGCTAATCCACCCCTCTTCTCGCTACTCCCCTGTTTCTCCTCTCTGCAAATCCCTCCACTGGCTCCCAATTCCCCAACGAATCCAGTTCAAACTACTAACACTGATCTACAAAGCCATCCACAACCTGATACCTCCCTATATCTCTGAACTACTCTCCCAATATCTTCCCTCACGTAATCTTTGATCCTCCCAAGACCTCCTACTCTCCTCCACACTTATTTGTTCCTCACACAACCACCTCCAAGATTTATTTCGAATATCCCTGATCCTCTGGAATTCCACACCTCAACACGTCCGACTATCCACCACCCTCAGATCCTTCAGATGGAACCTGAAAACCAATATCTTCAGGAAAGCCTACAGCCTGCAATAACCGTTCTGCCGCCTCACCACCACCCGAGCTGCCGCCTCACCACCACCAGAGCTGCCGCCTCACCACCTCACCACCTCTGTCATTGTAAATTTGTTTACTGTAAACGATATCTATAATTCTGTACGTAACCCCTTTCTCATGTACAGCACCATGTGATTAATGGTGCTATATAAATAAATGAGGGTCGAGAGTTACCCCGAGGCAGCGACTTTCAGGCGCGGGAGAGAGCGTGATGCCATTTACCATAATAGACAAATCAGGTAGGGGGGATACGCGAGATGGGGGAAAGATGATGTAACCACCAATCGACCAAACCGCTGCATGACCAGCTCTATCCTCACCTACTGTATTCTCACCCATCCCTTGTAGATTGTGAGCCCTCGCGGGCAGGGTCCTCTCTCCTCCTGTACCAGCTGTGACTTGTATTGTTTAAGATTACTGTACTTGTTTTTAATATGTATACCCCTCCTTACATGTAAAGCGCCATGGAATAAATGGCGCTATAACAATAAATTATAAAAATAATATTAAATGATAATAATAATGCACCTGAAGTAGCTAGTTGGCCAAAAGCAGGTAGAAGAAACTAGTGATCCGGGAGGGTACCGACTGGTTATGCATGTGAGGACAAGGGCCTGGGGTTACACGTTCAGGAGGTGCCAGTCTCCTGTTGATAGCGGGCATTATAGGCTGCCTGCGCATCAGTGAGTAGACCTTTCCCAGTGCGGGTATATCTGCCAGTGTGGAGTCTACTGGAGCAAGGCTATGATCTGGGATGAGATAATTATGTAACTTCTACATTTACGGTAATTTTTTAATGAGGACAACTACAAAGACATAAATAAGTGACCCCTTGATGTGCAGCCTGTCAGTCCACTCAGCCCTCCGGACTAATCCCATCACTTCTTACCCATCATGAAATATCCTGACCTGAATAAATCACATGTTATTAGCGCATTACTGACAGTCGTACGCTCCGGCTTTTATTTCAGTTTTCTGCTTGTCTGGCCCAGCAATATCTCCAAAAACAAAAATGTGTTTGCTTTACTGCAGCCTAACCAGTAAGTTGCTTTTGAAATGTGTATCCGAGGACAGGAAAGTGGTTGGTTGAGTAGGCGAATGCCTAGGGTGCCATAGGGGTGACGTGCCTACTGCCAGGGGAGGACCAGGCGTTAGTTATGTGCGGGTGCATGGAATGACTTTTTGTGTTAGTCCTCCTGTATCTCAGGTACATTTCATTGCAAACATTTTCGGTCCCCTCTCCTCCCCCAAACTGAGCAAAAAGCAATCATTAATTTATATTTATGTACGGTACTCAAAATTAATAAGAATAAAACATAGAGATCACTCCACAGAAAAACGAAGCTTCATCAACCAACTACGGTAACTAAATACAGTTATTACTTTTCGGATATGAAAGCACAAAAATAAATGTTATTTATTTATTTATTAATTAACAATTTTGCCCAGCATAGAAAGTTCTGAAATTTAGCAAATCGCTTTATCTGGAGATTTGTATTTATTCCTGTAAAAAATTGCACGTAAGTGGCTTCCAAACCCTCGGCTTTTGGCTGTAAATTTAGGGTCATTGTCTTTCAGCAGAATAAATTTGGAGCCCATCAGACGCCTCCTGATGTTGTTACACGATAGATAAGTATCTGCCTGGATTTCTCAGCATTGAGGACACACTTAAACTTGACAAAATCGCCTAATCCTGAAATGCAGCCACAAACTTGCAAGACCCTCCACCATGCGTCACCGAACAGTAGATGAGTGTAGCTGGACCCTCTGGTTGCTCTCAGTTCTAAGCTGATGGCACTGCTGGACATCTTCCAATTTTGAAGGGAAGAAAGCATGTTGTGTCCGTCATCCGTCTGAGGCTGACCACTGCATCTACGGTTCTTATCATTACCCATTTTCTAGTGTAGGGTTTGAACAGCACATCTTGAAACCTCAGTCTGTTGTGAAATCTTTGGCTACGGGAAAATTGCAGATGCAGTATAACTACCTTGTGTCTTGTTGGTGTGCTCAGTCTAGTTATGGTGTATGACCTGTGACATGAAACTATCTTCCACAATCCCATCTTAGCATCAGGTTTTAATGCTAAATTGAGTGATATTTGGACTGTTCGTAATTCCGTCTACCTTGACTAAAGCTTCAGTTTCACCTGCTGATAAACACCACCAGAGCACAATGCTGCCCCCACCATGCCTCCCTGTGGGGATGATGATTTTCTGGTGATGCATAGAGTTGGCTTTGCACCAAAAATATCTATTGGAATTATGGCCAAAAAGTTAACCTTTGGCCTCATCAGACAATAACACGTTTCCACGCGCTTTTGGCAAACTTGATGTACAATGTGGCAGAACATAGCCGGACTTGAATGTTTTTTCTTTGTAAGAAAAGGTTTCTGGCTTTTGCCTGATCCCACAGGCTGGACATATAAAGAATAGAGGAGGTAACATGCAGGACACAACCAGGACTTGCCAGAATTTCTTGCAGCTCCTTAAATATAGCTGTTGGCCTAATGCCTGTACTTCTCTTATTTTCAGCAATTTTTGAATGACGTCCAGTCTTAGATAATGTGACATTTCTTCAAACTTTAAGCCACTTCTTGATGACGTTTTAATAGTACTCCATGGTAGATCTAATGCCTTGGAACTCATTTTCTTCTCTTGACTAATAACTTTTAACACTAAGATCCCTTGCTGTGTTGTCAGCTGTTTATAGACCAAAAAATGTCAGGAAAATCTTCCTGGAACAGAAAAACTTTCTACGAGGTTACTCAAAATCCATGTAAATGGTGTCATCTGTGTACTGACTACTATTTAAAATAAGAATAAATGTGATCGGCTCATTCCAAACACAACCTCATCCCCAATTATAAGAGGGCGTTCACATTATTATAATATTGTCATTTTTATATCCCCTCAAAATAATTTATTTTGTTTCTCAATGCATTAGTATAGATTATGGGAGACATAAAAAGTGAAAAGAAAATGAAATTATTTTTCTTGGTGTGATTTTTTTTTTTTTATGTGACCAAACCTTGGCATTTTAACAGGGGTGTGTAGACTTGTGGATTTCCAGAAAGAACGGGAGGAGGAAGTAGTCTAGGATGGGCCTTGTAATCAGAGTGAATATGGCAATAGTTTAAAAAAAATGTGAAACATGCATAAAAAATGGTTTAAACAGTTGGTATTTTTTTGATGACACATTCTCTTTAAATCATACCTATTTTATTATTATTCTATTATTTAATCCCACATGCTTTATTATTATAATTTATATTATTATTACTGTTTTATATATATATATATATATATATATATATATATATATATATATATATATATATATATATATACATACAGTACAGACCAAAAGTTTGGACACACCTTATTTAAAGATTTTTCTGTATTTTCATGACTATGAACATTGTACATTCACACTGAAGGCATCAAAACTATGAATTAACACATGTGGAATTATATACTTAACAAAAAAGTGTGAAACAACTGAAAATATGTCTTATATTCTAAGTTCTTCAAAGTAGCCACCTTTTGCTTTGATGACTGCTTTGCACACTCTTGGCATTCTCTTGATGAGCTCAAGAGTAATGGTCTTCCAACAATCTTGAAGGAGTTCCCAGAGATGCTTAGCACTTGTTGGCCCTTTTGCCTTCACTCTGCGGTCCAGCTCACCCCAAACCATCTTGATTGGGTTCAGGTCTGGTGACTGTGGAGGCCAGGTCATCTGGCGTAGCACCCCATCACACTCCTTCTTGGTCAAATAGCCCTTACACAGCCTGGAGGTGTTTGGGGTCATTGTCCTGTTGAAAAATAAATGATGGTCCAACTAAACGCACACCGGATGGAATAGCATGCTGCTGCAAGATGCTGTGGTAGCCATGCCGGTTCAGTATGCCTTTAACTTTGAATAAATCCCCAACAGTGTCACCAGCAAAGCACCCCCACACCATCACACCTCCTCCTCCATGCTTCACGGTGGGAACCAGGCATGTAGAGTCCATCCGTTCACCTTTTCTGCATCGCACAAAGACACGGTGGTTGGAACCAAAGATCTAAAATTTGGAATCATCAGACCAAAGCACAGATTTCCACTGGTCTAATGTCCATTCCTTGTGTTCTTTAGCCCGATCAAGTCTCTTCTTCTTGTTGCCTGTCCTTAGTAGTGGTTTCCTAGCAGCTATTTTACCATGAAGGCCTGCTGCACAAAGTCTCCTCTTAACAGTTGTTGTAGCGATGTGTCTGCTGCTAGAACTCTGTGTAGCATTGACCTGGTCTCTAATCTGAGCTGCTGTTGACCTGCGATTTCTGAGGCTGGTGACTCAGATAAACTTATCCTCAGAAGCAGAGGTGACTCTTGGTCTTCCTTTCCTGGGGTGGTCCTCATGATAGCCAGTTTCTTTGTAGCACTTGATGGTATTTGCCACTACACTTGGGGACACTTTCAAAGTTTTCCAAATTTTTCGGACTGACTGACCTTAATTTCTTAAAGTAATGAAGGCCAATCATTTTTCTTTATTTAGCTGCTTTTTTCTTGCTATAATACAAATTTTAGCAGTCTGTTCAGTAGGACTATCAGCTGTGTATCACACAGACTTCTGCACAACACAACTGATGGTCCCACCCCATTTATAAGGCAAGAAATCCCACTTATTAAACCTGACGGCATACCTGTGAAGTGAAAACCATTTCCGGTGACTACCTCTTGAAGCTCATCAAGAGAATGCCAAGAGTGTGCAAAGCAGTCATCAACGCAAAAGGTGGCTACTTTGATGAACCTAGAATATAAGACATAATTTCAGTTGTTCACACTTTTTTGTTAAGTATATAATTCCACATGTGTAAATTCATAGTTTTGATGTTTGATGCCTTCAGTGTGAATGTACAATTTTCATAGTCATGAAAATACAGAAAAATCTTTAAATGAGAAGGTGTGTCCAAACTTTTGGTTTGTACTGTATGTATATATACAGTGTCTTGCGAAAGTATTCGGCCCCCTGGAACTTTTCAACCTTTTCCCACATATCATGCTTCAAACATAAAGATACCAAATGTAATTTTTTGGTGAAGAATCAACAACAAGTGGAACACAATTGTGAAGTTGAACAAAATTTATTGGTTACTTTACATTTTTGTGGAAATTAAAAAACTGAAAAGTGGGGCGTGCAATATTATTCGGCCCCTTTAACTTGATACTTTGTTGCTCTGCCTTTTGCTGCGCTTACAGCTGCAGGTCGCTTGGGGTATGTCTCTATCAGTTTTGTACATCGAGAGACTGAAATTCTCGCCCGTTCTTCCTTGGCAAACAGCTCGAGCTCAGTGAGGTTTGATGGAGATCGTTTGTGAAAAGCAGTTTTCAGCTCTTTCCACAGATTCTCGATTGGACTGAGGTCTGGACTCTGACTTGGCCATTCTAACACCTGGATACGTTTATTTGTGAACCATTCCATTGTAGATTTTGCTTTATGTTTGGGATCATTGTCTTGTTGGAAGACAAATCTCCGTCCCAGTCTCAGGTCTTTTGCAGACTCCAACAGGTTTTCTTCAACAATGGTCCTGTATTTGGCTCCATCCATCTTCCCATCAATTTTAACCATCTTCCCTGTCCCTGCTGAAGAAAAGCAGGCCCAAACCATGATGCTGCCACCACCATGTTTGACAGTGGGGATGGTGTATTCAGGGTGATGAGCTGTGTTGCCTTTACGCAAAACATATCGTTTGGCATTGTTGCCAAAAAGTTCGATTTTGGTTCCATCTGACCAGAGCACCTTCTTCCACATGTTTGGTGTCTCCCCGGTGGCTTGTTGCAAACTTTAAATGACACTTTTTATGGATATTGTTGAGAAATGGCTTTCTTCTTGCCACTCTTCCATAAAGGCCAGATTTGTGCAGTGTACGACTGATTGTTGTCCTATGGACAGACTGTCCCCCCTCAGCTGTAGATCTCTGCAGTTCATCCAGAGTGATCATGGGCCTCTTGGCTGCATCTCTGATCAGTCTTCTCCTTGTTTGAGATGAAAGTTTAGAGGGACGGCCGGGTCTTGGTAGATTTGCAGTGGTATGATACTCCTTCCATTTCAATATGATCGCTTGCACAGTGCTCCTTGGGATGGTTAAAGTTTTGGAAATCGTTTTGTATCCAAATCCGGCTTTAAACTTCTCCACAACAGTATCACGGACCTGAATGTTGTGTTCCTTGGTCTTCATGATGCTCTCTGTGCTTCAAACAGAACCCTGAGACTATCACAGAGCAGGTGCATTTATACGGAGACTTGATTACACACAGGTAGATTATATTTATCATCATTAGGCATTTAGGACACATTGGATCATTCAGAGATCCACAATTAACTTCTACACTGAAAGTAAAGGGGCCGAATAATATTGCACGCCCCACTTTTCAGTTTTTGAATTTCCACAAAAATGTAAAATAACCAATAAATTTCGTTCAACTTCACAATTGTGTTCCACTTGTTGATTCTTCACCAAAAATTTACATTTGGTATCTTTATGTTTGAAGCATGATCTGTGGGAAAAGGTTGAAAAGTTCCAGGGGGGCGAATACTATGGCAAGGCACTGTATATACAGTATATATATTTTTTTTTTATTTTTTTTTTTTAGAAAACTCTAGTTACTATAATAAGGATATGTAAAAAAAAAAACAGCCAGACATTATTTTCGGAACTCAAAAAATAAAAAAAGATTGAATCATCGCCAGTACAAAATTGTGAAAAAGTACTAAAATTAAAATTGAACTTTGTTGCAGGAAAAGCTTAATTTATTTTATTTTTCTCTGTATTTAGTGTTTGTATAAAAAAATATATAAAACGTCTCCAAATTCTAAAATTGCAAATAGAACAATATAAAAGTATTAAACAATGAAATATTTATAAAATCCAGAATAGAAGAATCCAAACAATGGAAAGTTTCAGTATAAAATGTATCAGTCTCAGCAAATCTCCCAGAGGAGCCGGCGAGCGGTGGCAAAACCTCAACGTCCGCTGTGATTCTTCCATAGAAGGATATGGAGTCGCTTCCTTGCTAAACATAAAAGAAATCATCCAAGACAAACCAGATGTAAATTTCCTATATTTTGATAATTTTATAGATCTGTAAAGCTCGCCAAGATTTATTTTTCCCAATAGAGTAGCAGGAAATTTATTACATATGTTAAATTAATTTTGTAAAAATAGACAGTTCTATTTTGGTTATTTCCTACCCCCTCTTCCCACCCCCAAAATAAATATTCCTATAATATAGAAGCTTAATCTGGCAAATGTGTGATGTGTGCAAGTCATAGAGGATATAACATCTCATAGTCTGGGTCTAGTTGTTCCAATTTTTCGAAAAAATAACATTTTGTTCAAACTTGGTCACTTGCAGAATTATTGACACCCTCTCACAGGGGTGGATCGAAGATAAAACCTAGGGTTGAGGTTTATGAAAAAAAAACATTCAACAATGCAAAACAATGTCAACTCAAGGTAGCAAAAAAAATGGCACAAATGAACACTTGCCCTACCAAAGTACAATGATAGTGGTCGGATAGAAGGTGTACAGGATCACAATACGGTACTATTACATCACGAGGGACATCTGCTCTGATTGTAGAACTTCTACCTTTTCTTCTCCAACTGTTATGGACCTGGTGGTTAGGAGCACCCGGAATGACCTGATGGTTAAACTAGTAATCGGGACAAGCTCTGGGGAAGTGGGAACTCTGCTGACCGCAAACTCTACTCCTATCACACACTAGAAATAGCCGTGGAGCATACCTAACTCTCCCTAGACGCCTCTTCACAGCCTAAAAGCTAACTACCCCTAAAGATAGAAATATAAGCCTTACCTTGCCTCAGAGAAATTCCCCAAAGGAAAAGGCAGCCCCCCACATATATTGACTGTGAGTTTAGAGGAAAGTCACAAACACAGGAATGAAACAGGTTTTAGCAAAGGAGGCCAGACTTCACTAAATAGTCAGAGGATAGAAAAGGGATCTATGCGGTCAGCACAAAAAACTACAAAAACCACGCCGAATATGCAAAAGACCTCCACACCGACTCACGGTGTGGAGGTGCAACTCTGCACCCCAGAGCTTCCAGCTAGCAAGAAAATATCATGATAGCAAGCTGGACTGGAAATAGCAATACTAGGAAATATATTCAAGAAGCAGTAACAACAAATGAACTAGCAGGAACTTAGCTTCTGCTGGAGTAGACAGGTCATCTGAGAAGTCCAAGAGAGATCTGAACCAATACTGAGACATTGACAGCTGGCATGAAGTAACGATCTGAGTGGAGTTAAATAGGAAAGCCAGCATAGCAATAAACGAGGGCAGCTGGGAAAGCCAACCTCAAGGACCAGCAGTTCCACTCAAAGCCACCAGAGGGAGTCCAAGGACAGAACTCACCAAAGTACCATTCATGACCACAGGAGGGAGTCCGAGAACGGAATTCACAACAGTACCCCCCCTTGAGGAGGGGTCACCGAACCCTCACCAGGGCCCCCTGGCCGATCAGAACGAGCCAAATGAAAGGCACAAACTAAATCGGCAGCATGGACATCGGAGGCAACAACCCAGGACTTATCCTCCTGACCATAGCCCTTCCATTTAACCAGGTACTGAAGCTTCCGTCTTGAAACACGAGAATCCAAAATCTTCTCTACCACATACTCCAACTCCCCCTCGACCAACACCGGAGCAGGAGGATCAACGGAGGGAACCATAGGCGCCACATATCTCCGCAACAATGACCTATGGAACACATTATGGATGGCAAAAGAAGCTGGAAGGACCAAACGAAATGACACAGGGTTGAGAATTTCAGAAATCTTGTAAGGACCAATGAAACGAGGCTTAAACTTAGGAGAAGAAACCTTCATAGGAACATAACGAGAAAACAACCAAACCAAATCCCCAACACGAAGTCGGGGACCAACACAGCGACGGCGGTTAGCGAAACGTTGAGCCTTCTCCTGGGACAACGTCAAATTGTCCACTACGTGAATCCAAATTTGCTGCAACCTGTCCACCACAGAATCCACACCAGGACAGTCAGAAGGCTCAACCTGCCCTGAAGAAAAACGAGGATGGAAACCAGAATTGCAATAAAAAGGCAAAACCAAAGTAGCCGAACTAGCCCGATTATTAAGGGTGAACTCAGCCAAGGGCAAGAAGGCCACCCAATCATCCTGATCAGCAGAAACAAAGCATCTCAGATAGGTTTCCAAAGTCTGATTGGTTTGTTCGGTTTGGCCATTTGTCTGAGGATGGAAAGCCGAAGAAAAAGACAAATCAATGCCCATCTTTGCACAAAAAGACCGCCAAAACCTAGAGACAAACTGGGAACCTCTGTCCGACACAATGTTCTCCGGAATGCCATGCAAACGAACCACATGCTGAAAAAATAATGGGACCAAATCAGAGGAGGAAGGTAATTTAGGCAGGGGTACCAAATGGACCATCTTAGAAAAGCGATCACAGACCACCCAGATGACAGACATCCTTTGAGAGACAGGAAGATCAGAAATAAAATCCATGGAAATATGCGTCCAGGGCCTCTTCGGGACAGGCAAGGGCAAAAGTAACCCACTGGCACGAGAACAGCAGGGCTTGGCCCGAGCACAAGTCCCACAGGACTGCACAAAAGAACGCACATCCCGTGACAAGGAAGGCCACCAGAAGGACCTAGCCACCAAATCTCTGGTACCAAAAATCCCAGGATGACCAGCCAACACCGAACAATGAACCTCAGAGTTAACTCTACTAGTCCATCTATCCGGGACAAACAGTTTCTCCGCTGGACAACGGTCAGGTCTATCAGCCTGAAACTCCTGCAGCACCCGCCGCAAATCAGGGGAGATGGCAGACAAAATTACCCCCTCCTTGAGAATACCAGCCGGCTCAGGGATTCCCGGAGAATCAGGCACAAAACTCCTAGAAAGGGCATCAGCCTTCACATTCTTAGTACCTGGAAGGTAGGAGACCACAAAATTGAAACGGGAGAAAAACAGCGACCATCGAGACTGTCTAGGATTCAACCGCTTGGCAGACTCGAGATAAGTCAGATTCTTGTGATCCGTCAAGACCACCATGCGGTGCTTGGCTCCCTCAAGCCAATGTCGCCACTCCTCGAATGCCCACTTCATAGCCAGCAACTCCCGATTGCCAACATCATAATTACGCTCAGCAGGCGAAAACTTTTTAGAAAAGAAGGCGCATGGCTTCATCACAGAGCAATCAGAACTTCTTTGAGACAAAACAGCCCCTGCTCCAATCTCAGAAGCATCAACCTCGACCTGAAAAGGGAGCGAAACATCTGGCTGACACAACACAGGGGCCGACGAAAAGCGACGTTTCAACTCCTGAAAAGCCTCAACGGCCGCAGAGGACCAATTCACCACATCAGCACCTTTCTTTGTCAAATCAGTCAAAGGTTTAACCACACTAGAAAAGTTAGCGATGAAGCGACGGTAAAAATTAGCAAAGCCCAGGAATTTCTGAAGGCTCTTCGCAGATGTAGGTTGAGTCCAATCATAAATGGCCTGAACTTTAACAGGATCCATCTCGATAGTAGAAGGGGAAAAAATGAAGCCCAAAAAGGAAACCTTCTGAACTCCGAAGAGACATTTAGACCCCTTCACAAACAGGGAATTAGCATGAAGGACCTGAAATACCATTCTGACCTGCTTAACATGAGACTCCCAATCATCCGAAATATGCCCTTTCTCCAAGGACTCCTTTATATAACTCCGCATAGCGGCGTGTTCTGGCACAGATAAATTGAAAAGTCGGCCCTTAGGAAACTTACTACCAGGAATCAAATTAATAGCACAATCACAATCCCTATGAGGAGGTAGAGCACTAGATTTAGGTTCATCAAATACATCCCGGTAATCCGACAAGAACTCAGGGACTTCAGAAGGGGTGGAAGAAGAAATTGACATCAACGGAACATCGCCATGTACCCCTTGACAACCCCAACTAGACACAGACATTGATTTCCAATCCAATACTGGATTATGAACCTGTAGCCATGGCAAACCCAACACGACCACATCATGCAAATTATGCAACACCAAAAAGCGAATTTCTTCCTGATGTGCAGGAGCCATGCACATGGTCAACTGAGTCCAGTACTGAGGTTTATTCTTGGCCAAAGGCGTAGCATCAATTCCCCTTAATGGAATAGGATATTGCAAAGGCTCCAAGGAAAAACCACAGCGCCTGGCAAACTCCAAGTCCATCAAATTCAGGGCAGCGCCCGAATCCACAAATGCCATAACAGAGTAGGACGACAAAGAGCAAATCAGAGTAACAGACAAAAGAAATTTAGGCTGTACAGTACCAATGGTGACAGACCTAGCAAACCGCTTAGTGCGCTTAGGACACTCAGAGATAGCATGAGTGGAGTCACCACAGTAGAAACACAGCCTATTCTGACATCTATGTTCTTGCCGTTCAGCTCTGGTCAAAGTCCTATCACATTGCATAGGCTCAGGCCTCTGCTCAGAGGACACCGCCAAATGGTGCACAACTTTGCGCTCGCGCAAACGCCGATCAATTTGAATGGCCAAGGACATTGATTCATTCAAACCAGCAGGCGTGGGGAACCCTACCATAACATCCTTAAGGGCTTCAGAAAGACCCTTTCTAAAAATTGCTGCCAGGGCACACTCATTCCATTGAGTAAGCACAGACCATTTTCTAAACTTCTGGCAATATACCTCCGCTTCATCCTGACCCTGACACAAAGCCAGCAAGATTTTCTTTGCCTGATCCACTGAATTCGGTTCGTCATAAAGCAATCCCAGCGCCAGAAAAAACGCATCTACATTACGCAATGCAGGATCTCCTGGCGCAAGGGAGAATGCCCAGTCTTGAGGGTCGCCACGTAACAAAGAAATAATAATTTTGACTTGCTGAATGGGGTCACCAGAGGAGCGGGGTTTCAAAGAAAGAAAAAGTCTACAATTATTTTTGAAATTCAGAAACTTAGATCTATCCCCAGAAAACAAATCAGGAATTGGAATTCTAGGCTCTAACATCGGATTCTGAACTACATAATCTTGAATGCTTTGCACCCTTGCAGCGAGTTGATCCACACAAGAGGACAGACCCTGAATATCCATATCTACACCTGAGTCCTGAACCACCCAGAGGTTAAGGGGACAAGAGAGACAAAACACACTGCAAAGAAAAAAAAATGGGTTCAGAACTTCTCTTATCCCTCTTTTGAGATGCATTAACACTTTGTGGGCCAGCTGTACTGTTATGGACCTGGTGGTTAGGAGCACCCAGAATGACCTGATGGTTAAACTAGTAATTGGGACAAGCTCTGGGGAAGTGGGAACTCTGCTGACCGCAAACCCTACTCCTATCACACACACTAGAAATAGCCGTGGAGCGTACCTAACTCTCCCTAGACGCCTCTTCACAGCCTAAGAGCTAACTACCCCTAAAGATAGAAATAGAAGCCTTACCTTGCCTCAGAGAAATTCCCCAAAGGAAAAGGCAGCCCCCCACATATATTGACTGTGAGTTTAGAGGAAAGTCACAAACACAGGAATGAAACAGGTTTTAGCAAAGGAGGCCAGACTTCACTAAATAGTCAGAGGATAGAAAAGGGATCTATGCGGTCAGCACAAAAAACTACAAAAACCACGCAGAGTATGCAAAAGACCTCCACACCGACTCACGGTGTGGAGGTGCAACTCAGCACCCCAGAGCTTCAATTAATATTTAGTGGAATAACCATGATTTTTAATCACAGCTTTCATGCGTCTTGGCATGCTTTCCACCAGTCTTTCACACTGCTTCTGGCGCAAAAATGTACGCATTTCTTCTTTGTTTGATGGCTTGTGACTATCCATCATCCTCTTGATTACATTCCAGAGGTTTTCAATGGTGTTCAGGCCTGGAGATTGGGCGGGCCGTGACAGGGATTTGATGTGGTGGTCTCTTAATTTTTGCCAGATCTGTATGTATTACTTTTCTACATTTGGCTCTGTTCTCCTCCTCACAGGCTTCCTGACATGTCTTGTATATGGCCACTTTCCTATATATAGGTGACTTTTCTATGTTTGGCTATGTTCTTCTCCTCGCAGGCTTCTGGACATGTCTTTTATATGGCCGCATTCCTATATATTGATGACTTTTCTACATTTGGCTCTGTTCTTCTCCTGGCCGGCTTCTGGACATGTCTTGTATATGGCTGCATTCCTATATATAGATGACTTTTCTAGGTTTGGCTATGTTCTCCTCTCAGGTTTCTGGACATGTCTTGTATATGGCCACTTTCCTATATATAGGTGACTTTTCTGTATTTGGCTATGTTCTTCTCTTCGCAGGCTTCTGGACATGTCTTGTATATGGCCACTTTCCTACATAGAGATGACTTTTCTACGTTTGGTTCTGTTCTTCTCCTCGCAGGCTTCTGGACATGTCTTGTATATGGCCGCATTCCTATATATTGATGACTTTTCTACATTTGGCTCTGTTCTTCTCCTTGCAGGCTTCTGGACATGTCTTGTATATGGCCGCATTCCTATATATTGATGAATTTTCTAGGTTTGGCTATGTTCTTCTCCTCGCAGGCTTCTGGACATGTCTTGTATATGGCCGCAATCCTATATATTGATGACTTTTCTACATTTGGCTCTGTTCTTCTCCTTGCAGGCTTCTGGACATGTCTTGTATATGGCTGCTTTCCTATATATAGATGACTTTTCTACGGTTGGCTATGTTCTTCTCCTCGCAGGCCTCTGGACATGTCTTGTACATGGCCACATTCCTATATATTGATGACTTTTCTACATTTGGCTCTGTTCTCCTCCTCACAGGCTTCCTGACATGTCTTGTATATGGCCGCATTCCTATATATAGATGACTTTTCTAGGTTTGGCTATGTTCTCCTCTCAGGTTTCTGGACATGTCTTGTATATGGCCACTTTCCTATATATAGGTGACTTTTCTGTATTTGGCTATGTTCTTCTCTTCGCAGGCTTCTGGACATGTCTTGTATATGGCCACTTTCCTACATAGAGATGACTTTTCTACGTTTGGTTCTGTTCTTCTCCTCGCAGGCTTCTGGACATGTCTTGTATATGGCCGCATTCCTATATATTGATGACTTTTCTACATTTGGCTCTGTTCTTCTCCTTGCAGGCTTCTGGACATGTCTTGTATATGGCCGCATTCCTATATATTGATGACTTTTCTAGGTTTGGCTATGTTCTTCTCCTCGCAGGCTTCTGGACATGTCTTGTATATGGCCGCAATCCTATATATTGATGACTTTTCTACATTTGGCTCTGTTCTTCTCCTTGCAGGCTTCTGGACATGTCTTGTATATGGCTGCTTTCCTATATATAGATGACTTTTCTACGGTTGGCTATGTTCTTCTCCTCGCAGGCCTCTGGACATGTCTTGCACATGGCCACATTCCTATATATTGATGACTTTTCTAGGTTTGGCTACGTTCTTCTCCTCGCAGGCTTCTGGACATGTCTTGTATATGGCCGCTTTCCTATATATTGATGACTTTCCTAGGTTTGGCTATGTTCTCCTCTCAGGCTTCTGGACATGTCTTGAATATGGCCGCTTTCCTATATATAGATGACTTTTCTACGGTTGGTTCTGTTCTTCTCCTCGCAGGCTTCTGGACATGCCTTGTATATGGCCGCTTTCCTACATAGAGATGACTTTTCTACGGTTGGCTATGTTCTTCTCCTCGCAGGCTTCTGGACATGTCTTGTATATGGCCGCTTTCCTACATAGAGATGACTTTTCTACGGTTGGCTCTGTTCTTCTCCTTGCAGCCTTCTGGACATGTCTTGTATATGGCTGCTTTCCTATATATAGATGACTTTTCTACGGTTGGCTATGTTCTTCTCCTCGCAGGCCTCTGGACATGTCTTGTACATGGCCGCATTCCTATATATTGATGACTTTTCTAGGTTTGGCTACGTTCTTCTCCTCGCAGGCTTCTGGACATGTCTTGTATATGGCTGCATTCCTATATATTGATGACTTTCCTAGGTTTGGCTATGTTCTCCTCTCAGGCTTCTGGACATGTCTTGTATATGGCCGCTTTCCTATATATAGATGACTTTTCTACGTTTGGTTCTGTTCTTCTCCTCGCAGGCTTCTGGACATGTCTTGCATATGGCCGCTTTCCTACATAGAGATGACTTCTCTACATTTAGCTATGTTCTTCTCCTCGCAGGCTTCTGGACATGTCTTGTATATGGCCACATTCCTATATATTGATGACTTTTCTACGTTTGGTTCTGTTCTTCTCCTCGCAGGCTTCTGGATATGTCTTGTATATGGCTGCTTTCCTATATATAGATGACTTTTCTACGGTTGGCTATGTTCTTCTCCTCCAGGCTTCTGGACATGTCTTGTGTATGGCCGCTTTTCTATATATTGATGACTTTTCTAGGTTTGGCTATGTTCTCCTCTCATGTTTCTGGATATGTCTTGTATATGGCCACTTTCCTATATATTGATGACTTTTCTAGGTTTGACTATGTTCTCCTCGCAGGTTTCTGGACATGTCTTGCATATGGCTAATGTGCAGATCGGGGGGGAGTTTGCTCTGATGACATTCTTCTCGATGGCAGATACTTCTCACTCCTTCGTCAGTATGCTGTAAACAGAGGGGATTGAGCCTCCTTCTTGTATTACACAGCTTGACCCTGGGTTAAAGATTTGGTAAATCGTGCCTGAGTGAAAAGGAGAAGAAAAGCCACGAGTGCAAAAAAAAGAGGCTGGAGAGAGATCTGTGTTTTCGTCTCTCTGCCCCAGACCACGCTCCATTATAGACTAGTACAAAGCTCGCACAAAGGCCGCCGGAGCTCGCACAATGTTGCTGATCACAGGCTGGCACTTCAGCAAAAAGGCTTCACCATGGAGCAGGCGGCTGCACGCCGCAGAGGATGCCATTTTATCGGCTGAGCTAATGGTCATACTGAAGTATGAGTCAAAAACAACTGCAAATGTCTCATCATGGAAAGTATGGACTCCACAAAATTGTCGCCTGCAGAATTTACATCACATTTATAGTTCTGAGTGCTCGTATGATGAGTCTCTGTGGCATATTGTTCTAAGCTATGCTTTAACATTTTGTGATCCCTCTTCCGACAGTGTTGGACTAATTTGTGGGCGATCAGCAGACAAGAGGTAACATGGCAGAAATGGGAAACATACAGGGTAATGTCAAAAACTGTGAATTATCCATCGGGTTATTGGAAGCTATTTCCAGCCCCAAATTCTCGAAATAGAGACCCCAGGACCCCTAAATGCAGACTCCATCAGTGAATAATAATAAAGGCTTCAGACAAAATCTGACAAAGAATACGGACCCCAGACCAGACCCCTAAACTATATATAGACCCTAGACCAACCCCCAACATGAATACAGACCCAATACCAGCCGTAAATGACTACAGACCCAATACCAAACCCCTAAACTAATATAGAGCCCAGACCACTAAACTGATATAGACCCCAGACCGGACCACTAAACTGATATAGACCCCAGACTAGACCACTAAACTAATATAGACCCAGACCAGACCACTAAACTGATATAGACCCCAGACTAGACCACTAAACTGATATAGACCCCAGACCAGACCCCCAAATTAATATAGACCCTAGACCAACCCCCAACATGAATATAGACCCAATACCAGATTGTAATGAATACAGACCCAAGACCAAACCTCTAAATTAATATAGACCCCAAACCAGACCACTAAACTAATATAGACCCCAAACCAGACCACTAAACTAATATAAACCCCAAACAAGACCACTAAACTAATATAGACCCCAAACCAGACCACTAAACTAATATAGACCCCAAACCAGACCACTAAACTAATACAGACCCCAGACCAGACCCCCAAAATGAATTCAGGCTCCAGATTAAACCCATTAAATAAATACATCCCAGGACCCATCTCCAGTAGATCACACTATCTCTCCCGGTCTCCTCTTAGTTTAGGGACACCCCATGATTTAGGCCCCTCAAAATTAATTCAATTGTGAGGTGGTCCCTTAAAAAATGGTTTTCTAAATTTTGTTGGAAAAATCATAAGTTGCTGATCAATTTTTAATTCTTATAGCTTCCTAACAAAAAAAAGTATGTTTTAACAATTCTGCAAATGTAAAGTAGTTTTGCGTGATATAACTCTCTGGTTTAAGGACATAAGAATTAACCCTTTCCTGACACTGGACGTATCCATACATCCATGTCGCCCGATATGTACTGACCTTGGACATATGGATATGTCCAGGCGATTTTGCGCGAACAGAGGCTTTGTGCACGCGATCTCTGCTGGGTGTCAGCTGATTCTGAAACCTGACACCTGTCATTTAAACCCTCTAAAGTGAGCAGGCAGAGGAAAGACAGGTCCTCTGCCCTTGGATCAGTGCCCATGCAACATCATAGCGGAGGCCCAATCATTGCCATGGTAACCCAATGTCGTTATGATGATATCCGGGTCAGCAGGCACTAGCAAGATATTTAGATCATGCGCATGTATGATCTAACTTGCGTATGCAGAGCTGACAGGCTATAAAGATTGCTGAGCAATGCTTTATAACAGCGATCAGACTTCAGAAAGTGAAAGTCCCATAGAGGGACTAAGGAAAAAAGTTGTAAAAATATATTTTTTTAAAAAATGACAAAATAATAAAAAAATATATAAAAAATATATTCTACCCATAAATATTTTTATGCAAAAAAAAGCACACATTTGGTATTGCCAGGTCCGGAATGACCCAACCTAGAAAGCAATCCCACCAGTTAACCCCTCCTGTGAACATGGTAAAAAAAAAAACGAGGCAAAAAGTGATGCTTTATCGTCATACCGCCAAACAGAAAGTGGAATAAAACACTACAAAAAGACTGAAAACGTCATCTGGTCCCACCAAAAACAAGCCGCTATACAGCTCAATCAGCAGGAAAATGAAAAATGTATAGCTCTCACAATAAAGCGTGTCAAAATTTATTATTTTTTCTATAAAATAGCTTTTATTGTGTAAAGGCACTAAAGCATAAAAAATATATAATTACACTGATCCTATGAATAAAGCTGCCTTATCAATTTTACCACAAGCGAAACGGCATAACAAAAATTTTTTTTTGAATTGCTGGTTTTTGTTCATTCTGCTGCCCAAAAAAATGGAATAGAAAGCGTTAAAGAAATGTCATGTGCCTGAAAATGCTGGCAGTAAAAACGTCAACTTCCCCCGCAAAAAACAAGATGTCACATGACTCTGTCGGCAGAAATATGGAAAAATTATAGCTTTCAAAAAAAGCGTTTTTTAGTGTGTGATTGCAGACAAACATAAAAACCTTATATAAATCTGGTATCACTTTAATCGCAATGACCAGAAGAATAAAATTGTCTAATCACTTATACCGCACGAGGTTTAGTGGAAAAAACAAATAAAACCAATTCTTCACCTGCTGTCGATTTGTTCATTCTGCCTCCCAAAGATCGCAGTAAGGCTTGGCTCACATTTATCCTGTGCTCTGCACTGAGCGCTTACATCGGGGTTACCGTGTAAATCTCTGAAATATGTGATTTTGACTGAACCTCTGGCGGAAGATTCCCTATAATGAGGCACATGGAGGCATTGTGGACGCTGTCTTGCCTATGATCCGGCGGTGTCTGTCTTTTTAGGTATTCATAAAAGTGCAGTCCACCACAGTTTTGAACAGAAGGACACAGCTGAACAGAGGACAGATGGAGTTCAGAGTAACTTTGCTGAGTCATTATAGTGACTAGCTCCCTCGGGGGTTTCATGTGAAACACATCACTCGAAGATTTAGATGGAAACCCAGAGGTAAGTATTCAGAGTAGAGCACAGGATAAATGTGAACCCAGGTGTTATGTAAAATGTTTCCAACAAAAGCTTTTAATTAATCCACACAAAAAGCAAGTCCCCACTCAGGTCTGTCATCTGTCATAGAAATTTAGGAAACTTCCACGTTACTTGTTATGACTCCAATGGCGAGGGTCTCAGAGGAACGTGGAAGTCTGCAGAATACAAAAATCCAGCTCATAGGGCAGTGGTAACTGGGTTGACCATATATCTACTCCTAACGCCAACACTAGAAGTAGCCGGGGATCATTCCTACGTTGATTCTAGATGACACGCGCCAGCCGGAGAATCTAGCTACCCCTAGTAGAGGAAAACAAAGACCTTTCTTGCCTCCAGAGAAGGGGACCCCAAAGCTGGATAGAAGCCCCCCACAAATAATGACGGTGAGGTAAGAGGAAATGACAAACACAGAAATGAACCAGGTTTAGCACAGAGAGGCCCGCTTACTGATAGCAGAATAAAGAAAGGTAACTTATATGGTCAACAAAAACCCTATCAAAATCCACACTGGAAATTCAAGAACCCCCGAACCGTCTAACGGTCCGGGGGGAGAACACCAGCCCCCCTAGAGCTTCCAGCAAAGGTCAGGATATAGATTTGGAACAAGCTGGACAAAAATACAAAACCAAAACAAATAGCAAAAAGCAAAAGGCAGACTTAGCTGATATAACTGGAACCAGGATCAGTAGACAAGAGCACAGCAGACTAGCTCTGATAACTACGTTGCCAGGCATTGAACTGAAGGTCCAGGGAGCTTAAATAGCAACACCCCTAACTAACGACCCAGGTGCGGATAAAAGGAATGACAGAAAAACCAGAGTCAAAAAACTAGTAACCACTAGAGGGAGCAAAAAGCAAATTCACAACAGTACCCCCCCCTTAGTGAGGGGTCACCGAACCCTCACCACGACCACCAGGGCGATCAGGATGAGCGGCATGAAAGGCACGAACTAAATCAGCCGCATGAACATCAGAGGCGACCACCCAGGAATTATCCTCCTGACCATAGCCCTTCCACTTGACCAGGTACTGAAGCCTCCGCCTGGAGAGGCGAGAATCCAAGATCTTCTCCACCACGTACTCCAACTCGCCCTCAACCAACACCGGAGCAGGAGGCTCAGCAGAAGGAACTACAGGCACAATGTACCGCCGCAACAAGGACCTATGAAATACATTGTGAATAGCAAACGACACAGGAAGATCCAGACGAAAAGATACAGGATTAAGGATTTCCAATATCTTGTAAGGCCCAATAAAACGAGGTTTAAATTTGGGAGAGGAGACCTTCATAGGAACAAAGCGGGAAGAAAGCCACACCAAATCCCCAACGCGTAGTCGGGGACCCACACCGCGGCGGCGGTTGGCAAAGCGCTGAGCCTTCTCCTGTGACAACTTCAGGTTGTCCACCACATGATTCCAGATCTGCTGCAACCTATCCACCACAGAATCCACCCCAGGACAGTCAGAAGGCTCCACATGACCCGAAGAAAAGCGAGGATGGAAACCAGAGTTGCAGAAAAAAGGCGAAACCAAGGTGGCGGAACTAGCCCGATTATTAAGGGCAAACTCAGCCAACGGCAAGAATGTCACCCAATCGTCCTGATCAGCAGAGACAAAACACCTCAAATAAGCCTCCAAAGTCTGATTGGTTCGCTCCGTCTGTCCATTAGTCTGAGGATGGAAAGCAGACGAAAACGACAAATCAATGCCCATCCTACTGCAAAAGGATCGCCAGAACCTGGAAACGAACTGGGATCCTCTGTCTGACACAATATTCTCAGGGATGCCGTGCAAACGAACCACGTTCTGGAAAAACACAGGAACCAGATCGGAAGAGGAAGGCAGCTTAGGCAAAGGGACCAAATGGACCATCTTGGAGAAGCGATCACATATCACCCAGATAACGGACATGCCCTGAGATAGCGGAAGATCAGAAATGAAATCCATGGAGATATGTGTCCAAGGTCTCTTCGGGACAGGCAAGGGCAAGAGCAAACCGCTGGCACGAGAACAGCAAGGCTTAGCTCGAGCACAAGTCCCACAGGACTGCACAAATGACCGCACATCCCTTGACAAGGAAGGCCACCAAAAGGACCTGGCCACCAGATCTCTGGTGCCAAAAATTCCCGGGTGACCTGCCAACACCGAGGAATGAACCTCGGAAATGACTCTGCTGGTCCACTTATCCGGGACAAACAGTCTGTCAGGTGGACAAGACTCAGGCCTATCAGCCTGAAATCTCTGCAACACACGTCGCAGATCCGGAGAAATAGCTGACAAGATAACTCCATCTTTAAGAATACCAACAGGATCAGCGACTCCAGGAGCATCAGGCACAAAGCTCCTAGAAAGAGCATCGGCCTTCACATTCTTTGAACCTGGTAAATACGAGACAACAAAATCAAAGCGGGAGAAAAACAATGACCAGCGGGCCTGTCTCGGATTAAGGCGTTTAGCAGACTCGAGATACATCAGATTTTTGTGATCAGTCAAGACCACCACACGATGCTTAGCACCCTCGAGCCAATGACGCCACTCCTCAAATGCCCATTTCATGGCCAACAACTCCCGATTGCCCACATCATAATTTCGCTCGGCAGGCGAAAACTTCCTAGAGAAAAAGGCACAAGGTTTCATAACAGAGCAACCAGGGCCTCTCTGCGACAAAACGGCCCCTGCCCCAATCTCCGAAGCATCCACCTCAACCTGAAAGGGAAGTGAGACGTCAGGCTGGCACAAAACAGGCGCCGAAGTAAACCGGCGTTTCAACTCCTGGAAAGCCTCCACGGCAGCAGGAGCCCAGTTAGCTACATCGGAGCCCTTTTTGGTCATATCCGTCAAAGGTTTCACAATGCTAGAAAAATTAGCGATAAAACGACGGTAGAAGTTAGCGAAGCCCAAGAACTTCTGAAGACTCTTAACTGACGAGGGCTGAGTCCAATCAAGAATAGCTCGGACCTTGACTGGGTCCATCTCCACAGCAGAAGGGGAAAAAATGAACCCCAAAAAGGGAACCTTCTGTACACCAAAGAGACACTTTGAGCCCTTGACAAACAAAGAATTTTCACGCAAAATTTTAAAGACCAACCTGACCTGCTCCACATGCGAATCCCAATTATCAGAAAAAACCAAAATATCATCCAGATAAACAATCAAAAATTTATCCAGATACTTCCGGAAAATGTCATGCATAAAGGACTGAAAAACTGAAGGCGCATTGGAGAGCCCAAAAGGCATCACCAAGTACTCAAAATGACCTTCGGGCGTATTGAATGCGGTTTTCCATTCATCACCTTGCTTAATGCGCACAAGGTTGTACGCACCACGAAGGTCTATCTTGGTGAACCACTTGGCACCCTTAATCCGGGCAAACAAGTCAGACAACAGCGGTAAAGGATACTGAAATTTGACAGTGATCTTATTTAAAAGCCGATAATCAATACAAGGTCTCAAAGATCCGTCCTTTTTTGCCACAAAAAAGAATCCCGCACCAAGAGGGGAAGAAGACGGACGAATATGTCCTTTTTCCAGAGAGTCCTTGATATATGAACGCATAGCGGTATGTTCAGGTACCGACAGATTAAACAGTCTTCCCTTAGGAAATTTACTGCCTGGGATCAAATCTATAGCACAGTCACAGTCCCTATGAGGAGGCAATGCACTGGACTCAGACTCACTGAAGACATCCTGATAATCAGACAAATACTCCGGAACTTCCGAAGGCGTAGAAGAAGCAATAGACACAGGCAGGGAATCCTCATGAATACCACGACAGCCCCAACTTGAGACTGACATAGCCTTCCAGTCCAGGACTGGATTATGGGTCTGTAACCATGGCAGCCCTAAAACGACCAAATCATGCATTTTATGTAAAACCAGGAAACGTATCACCTCGCGGTGTTCAGGAGTCATGCACATGGTAACCTGAGTCCAATACTGCGGTTTATTTGCTGCCAATGGTGTAGCATCAATACCCCTAAGAGGAATAGGATTTTCTAATGGTTCAAGAGTAAATCCACAGCGCTTAGCAAATGAGAGATCCATGAGGCTCAGGGCAGCACCTGAATCTACAAACGCCATGACAGGATAAGATGACAGTGAGCAAATCAAAGTTACAGACAAAATAAATTTAGGTTGCAAATTACCAACGGTGACAGGACTAACAACCTTAGCTATACGTTTAGAGCATGCTGAGATAACATGTGTAGAATCACCACAGTAGTAGCACAAGCCATTCCGGCGTCTATGAATTTTCCGCTCATTTCTAGTCAGGATTCTATCACATTGCATTAAATCAGGTGTCTGTTCAGACAACACCATGAGGGAATTTGCGGTTTTTCTATCACATTGCACCGAATTAGGTGTCTGTTCAGACAACACCATGAGGGAATTTGCGGTTTTGCGCTCCCGCAACCGCCGGTCAATTTGAATAGCCAGTGCCATAGTATCATTCAGACCTGTGGGAATGGGAAAACCCACCATAACATTCTTAATGGCTTCAGAAAGGCCATTTCTAAAATTAGCGGCCAGTGCACACTCGTTCCAATGTGTCAGCACGGACCATTTCCGAAATTTTTGGCAATACACTTCAGCCTCGTCCTGCCCCTGAGACATAGACAGCAAGGCCTTTTCTGCCTGAATCTCAAGATTGGGTTCCTCATAAAGTAAACCGAGCGCCAGAAAAAACGCATCAAGATCAGCCAATGCCGGATCTCCTGGCGCCAGCGAAAAAGCCCAATCCTGAGGGTCGCCCCGTAAGAACGAAACAACAATTTTTACTTGCTGAGCAGAGTCTCCAGATGAACAGGGTCTCAGGGACAAAAACAATTTACAATTATTCACGAAATTCCTAAACTTAAACCTGTCTCCGGAAAACAGTTCAGGAATCGGTATTTTAGGTTCTGACCTAGGATTTCTGATAACATAGTCTTGTATGCCCTGCACACGAGTAGCCAGCTGGTCCACACTTGTAATCAAGGTCTGGACATTCATGTCTGCAGCAAGCATAGCCACTCTGAGGTAAAGGGGAAGGAGAGAAAAAAAAAAACTCAGAATCTTCTTTCTTATAATCCCTCTTCTGCAATGCATTAAATATTTAATACTGGCCTGGCAAACTGTTATGACCCCAATGGCGAGGGTCTCAGAGGAACGTGGAAGTCTGCAGAATACAAAAATCCAGCTCATAGGGCAGTGGTAACTGGGTTGACCATATATCTACTCCTAACGCCAACACTAGAAGTAGCCGGGGATCATTCCTACGTTGATTCTAGATGACACGCGCCAGCCGGAGAATCTAGCTACCCCTAGTAGAGGAAAACAAAGACCTTTCTTGCCTCCAGAGAAGGGGACCCCAAAGCTGGATAGAAGCCCCCCACAAATAATGACGGTGAGGTAAGAGGAAATGACAAACACAGAAATGAACCAGGTTTAGCACAGAGAGGCCCGCTTACTGATAGCAGAATAAAGAAAGGTAACTTATATGGTCAACAAAAACCCTATCAAAATCCACACTGGAAATTCAAGAACCCCCGAACCGTCTAACGGTCCGGGGGGAGAACACCAGCCCCCCTAGAGCTTCCAGCAAAGGTCAGGATATAGATTTGGAACAAGCTGGACAAAAATACAAAACCAAAACAAATAGCAAAAAGCAAAAGGCAGACTTAGCTGATATAACTGGAACCAGGATCAGTAGACAAGAGCACAGCAGACTAGCTCTGATAACTACGTTGCCAGGCATTGAACTGAAGGTCCAGGGAGCTTAAATAGCAACACCCCTAACTAACGACCCAGGTGCGGATAAAAGGAATGACAGAAAAACCAGAGTCAAAAAACTAGTAACCACTAGAGGGAGCAAAAAGCAAATTCACAACAGTTACTGGTATTACAAAGGCTCTGGAAAAGCAAAATGGCTCCTCACCTCCAAAAAAATCCAGAGAATTCTGCAGTACTGTACAGACACATAAGGGGTATTTCCACATTCAGCAGAAATTGCAGGACAAATTTTGGTGCCATTTTTACCCATTTCCCAGTGTGAAAATGTAAAATTTGGAGCTAAAACTAAATTTTGGTGCTAAAAACGTAATTATTTTTTTCTTTACAACACAATGGTATAAAATTCTGTGACACACCTGTGGTGTCAGTATGATCACTGCACTCCTAGATGAATTAATTGAGAGGTGTAGTTTGTCAAATGGGGTCTCTTATGGGGGTTCTGCTGTTCTGGCACATCAGGGGCTCTGCCAATGTAACATGGCACCCTCAAACCAGTCCAGCAAAATCTGAACTCCAATATGGCGCCTCTTCCCTTCTGAGCTTTGAACTGTGCCTCAAAAGTAGTTTTTGACCACATATGGGGTAAATGCGTACTCAGGAGAGATTGCACTATAAATTTTGGGGTCCATTTTCTCCTGCTATCCATGTGAAAATGAAGACATTTGGGGCTAAAACAAAATTTTTTTGTGAAAAATATTTTTTCTTTATTTCTACAGATCAACGTTGTAAAATTCTGTGAATAATCTGTGGGTTCAAGGTGCTCACAACACATCTAGATAGATTTCTTCAAGGGTCAATATGTGGGGTAATATGTGGAGTTTTCCAGTGTTTAGGCACATCAGGGGCTCTCCAAATGCGACATGACACAGGCACACCATTCCAAAGTTTGCATTCCAAAACGTCACTCCTTCTTTTCTGAGCCGTGTTGTGTGCCCAAACAGTAGTTTACCCCCACATATGGATGCTCAGGCAAAATTACACAACACATTTTTCAGTTTATTTTATCCAATTCCCTTTTGAAAATAAAACATTTGGGACTAAAAGAAATTTTTTGTGGGAACAATATGATTTTTCTTTATTTTCACAGTTCTACGTTTTCAACTTCTGTGAGTTCCTTGAGGGGTCTAGTTTCCAAAATGGTGTCACTTGTGGGGTGTTTCCACTGTTTAGACAGATCAGGGGTTCTCCAAATGCAACATGGTGCCCGCTATTTATTCCAGCAAATTTTGCATTCAAAACGTAATTTGGCGCTTCTTCCTTTCAAAGCTCTGCAATTTGCCAAAACAGTAGTTTTCCTCCACATATCGGGTATCTACGCTCTCAGGAGAAATTGCACAACAAATCTTATGGTGCAATTTCTCTTGTTACCGTTATGAAAATGCAAATTTTGGGGCTAAAAAAGCATTTTTGTGGGAAAAATGTGAAGTGGTCCCTAAAAAAATGGTTTTGTAAATTTTGCTGTAAAAATGAGAAATCGCTGGTCAAATTTTAACCCTTTTAACTTCCTAACAAAAAAGATTATGTTTCAAAAATTGTGCTAATTTAAAATAGACGTCTGGGAAATTATATTTATTAACTAGTTTGTGTGGCATAACTCTCTGGTTTAAGGGCATAAAAATTAAAATTTTGAAAATTGCTAAATTTGCAATACTTTTGCCAAATTTCCAGTTTTTTTCACAAATAATCGCAAGTCATATCAAAGAAATTTTACCACTATCATGAAGTACAATATGTGACAAGAAAACAATGTCAGAATCGCTTGGATTTGTTGAATAATTCCAGAGTTATGACCTCATAAAGTGACAGTGATAAGAATTGTAAAATTCGGTCTGGTCATAAAGGTGAAAACAGGCTTCGAGGTGAAGGGGTTAAAGGAGAAGTCTCAGTACGTCTGACACGTCACTTTAAAGGGTGAAAATCGTGTTTCCTGTGAATTTGAGGTGGCATTTAAAGATTTAGCTTACATGAGCATACATAACATGAAAGAAGTGCTGTAGTGTCATGGGCCCATGTACTGCCTGCATTTACCCCCAGATCAGTGCAGCGCGCGGAGGAGTAGACTAATGATCAGATGTGAGGAGAGATGCGGCACACGTTGGCCCTGCGCTCGCTGAATGACTTTGAAGCCACAGAGGAATATTAAATGTCTGACATTCTGTCGCGCCTGATGACCGAGGTGTGAAATCTGGACAGCTGAAATATCCAACCCCAGACTGTAATGTTAGTATCGAGTGACAAGAGCTGCTCTAATGCACTGTTTGCTTCACCTGCTACTCCGTGCCCTACTTCTCATTACCCTGCTTCCTAATTCCTGCTTCACCTGTTTCCACTGCTTTGTGCCTGCTTTACTGTATCCTGCTTCACCAGATGCACCCAGCCTGGCTTCACGGTACCCTGTCTCACCTGCTTGCTTCATCAAACCCTGCTTCACTGTAGATTGCTTCACCTGCTGCACTGTACTCCGCTTCACCAAATCCTGCTCCTCTGTATCCTGCTTCATCTGCTACACCATGCCCAGCTTCTCATTATCCTGCTTCACTAAACCCTGCTTATCCTTTGCATTGTGTTTGCTTCACTGTATCCTGCTTCACTGTGTCCCGATTCACTGAATCCTGATTCATTGTATCCTGCTTCACTGCATCCTGATTCACTGTGTCCTGCTTCACTGCGTCCTGCTTCACTGCGCCCTGCTTCACTGCATCCTGCTTCACTGTATCCTGATTCACTGTATCCTGCTTCACTGTGTCCTGCTTCACTGTGTCCTGATTCACTGAATCCTGCTTCACTGTGTCCTGCTTCACTGCGTCCTGCTTCACTGTATCCTGATTCACTGTATCCTGATTCACTGAATCCTGATTCACTGTATCCTGCTTCACTGTGTCCTGCTTCACTGTATCCTGCTTCACTGTGTTCCTGCTTCACTGCGTCCTGCTTCACTGCATCCTGCTTCACTGCATCCTGCTTCATTGCATCCTGCTTCACTGTATCCTGATTCACTGTATTCTGCTTCACTGTGTCCTGCTTCACTGCGTCCTGCTTCACTGAGTCCTGCTTCACTGTGTCCTGCTTCACTGTATCCTGATTCACTGAATCCTGATTCACTGTATCCTGATTCACTGCATCCTGCTTCACTGTGTCCTACTTCACTGCATCCTGCTTCACTGCATCCTGCTTCACTGCATCCTGCTTCACTGTATCCTGATTCACTGAATCCTGATTCACTGTATCCTGATTCACTGAATCCTGATTCACTGTATCCTGCTTCACTGTGTCCTACTTCACTGCATCCTGCTTCACTGTGTCCTGCTTCACTGTATCCTGCTTCACTGTATCCTGATTCACTGTATCCTGATTCACTGTATCTTGCTTCGCTGTGTCCTGATTCACTGTATCCTGATTCACTGTATCCTGCTTCACTGTGTCCTGCTTCACTGTATTCTGCTTCACTGCATCCTGCTTCACTGCATCCTGCTTCACTGTATCCTGCTTCACTGTAGACTGCTTCCTTATGTCCTGATTCACTGAATCCTGATTCACTGTATCCTTATTCACTGTATCCCGATTCACTTTATCTTGCTTCACTGTGTCCTGATTCACTGTGTCCTGCTTCATTGTATCCTGATTCACTGTATCCTGGTTCACTGTATCCTGGTTCACTGTATCCTGCTGCACTGTATCCTGATTCACTGTATCCTGATTCACTGTATCCTGCTTCACTGAATCCTGATTCACTGTGTCCTGATTCACTGAATCCTGATTCACTGTATCCTGACTCACTGTATCCCAAATCACTTTATCTTGCTTCACTGTGTCCTGCTTCACTGCATCCTGATTCACTGTATCTTGCTTCACTGTGTCCTGCTTCACAGTATCCTGCTTCACTGAATCCTGATTCACTGTATCCCGATTCACTGCATGTTGCTTAGCTGTATCCTGCTTCACTGCGTCCTGCTTCACTGTATCTTGCTTCACTGTAGACTGCTTGACTGTGTCCTGATTCACTGAATCCTGATTCACTGTATCTTGCTTTGCTGTGTCCTGATTCACTGTGTCCTGATTCACTGTATCCTTATTCATTGTATCCTGCTTCACTGTGTTCTGCTTCAGTGTATCCTGATTCACTGTATCTTGCTTCACTGTGTCCTGCTTCACTGTACCCTGCTTCACTGCATCCTGCTCCACTGCATTCTGCTTCACTGTTTCCTGCTTCATTGCATCCTGCTTCACTGCATCCTGCTTCACTGTATCCTGCTTCACTGTATCCTGCTTCACTGCAGACTGCTTCCTTATGTCCTGATTCACTGAATCCTGATTCACTGTATCCCGATTCACTTTATCTTGCTTCACTGTGTCCTGATTCACTGTGTCCTGCTTCACTGTATCTTAATTCACTGTATCCTGCTTCACTGTGTCCTGCTTCACTGTATCCTGCTTCACTGCATCCTGCTTCACTGCGTCCTGCTTCACTGTATCCTGCTTCACTGTATTCTGATTCACTGAATCCTGATTCACTGTATCCTGATTTGCTGTATCTTGCTTCTCTGTGTCCTGATTCACTGTATCCTGATTCACTGTATCCTGCTTCACTGTGTCCTGCTTCACTGTGTCCTGCTTCACTGTATCCTGCTTCACTGCGTCCTGCTTCACTGCGTCCTGCTTCACTGCGTCCTGCTTCACTGCATCCTGCTTCACTGTATCCTGATTCACTGAATTCTGATTCACTGTATCCTGCTTCACTGTATCTTGCTTCACTGCAGACTGCTTCCTTATGTCCTGATTCACTGAATCCTGATTCACTGTATCCCGATTCACTGTATCCCGATTCACTTTATCTTGCTTCACTGTGTCCTGCTTCACTGTATCTTAATTCACTGTATCCTGCTTCACTGTGTCCTGCTTCACTGTATCCTGCTTCACTGCGTCCTGCTTCACTGCGTCCTGCTTCACTGCGTCCTGCTTCACTGCGTCCTGCTTCACTGCATCCTGCTTCACTGTATCCTGATTCACTGAATCCTGATTCACTGTATCCTGATTTGCTGTATCTTGCTTCTCTGTGTCCTGATTCACTGTATCCTGATTCACTGTATCCTGCTTCACTGTATCCTGCTTCACTGTGTCCTGCTTCACTGTGTCCTGCTTCACTGTATCCTGCTTCACTGCGTCCTGCTTCACTGCGTCCTGCTTCACTGCATCCTGCTTCACTGCGTCCTGCTTCACTGCATCCTGCTTCACTGCATCCTGCTTCACTGTATCCTGCTTCACTGTATCCTGCTTCACTGTAGACTGCTTCCTTATGTCCTGATTCACTGAATCCTGATTCACTGTATCCTGATTCACTGTATCCCGATTCACTTTATCTTGCTTCACTGTGTCCTGATTCACTGTGTCCTGCTTCACTGTATCTTAATTCACTGTATCCTGCTTCACTGTGTCCTGCTTCACTGTATCCTGCTTCACTGCATCCTGCTTCACTGCGTCCTGCTTCACTGTATCCTGCTTCACTGTATTCTGATTCACTGAATCCTGCTTCACTGTATCCTGCTTCACTGTATCCTGCTTCACTGTATCCTGCTTCACTGTGTCTTGCTTCACTGTATCCTGCTTCACTGTGTCCTGCTTCACTGCGTCCTGCTTCACTGCATCCTGCTTCACTGCGTCCTGCTTCACTGTATCCTGATTCACTGTATCCCGATTCACTGTATCTTGCTTCACTGTGTCCTGCTTCACTTTATCCTGCTTCACTGTAGACTGCTTCACTGTATCCTGCTTCACTGTAGACTCTAGGCTGCTTCACGGTATCCTGATTCACTGTAGACTGCTTTATCTGCTGCACTGAACCCCACTTCACCTGCTTGATTCACCAAACCCTTCTTCACCTGATGCACCCAACCTGGCTTCACTGCATGCTGCATCACCAAATCCTGCATCACTGTGTCCATACCCTGCTGAACCCTTTCTGTGGCGCCTTATACTGCTTGACTCTATTTTCTGTACATGAGACTTCCTCTCCATACTGCACAGGGAGTAACTGAAACCGTGAGAAGGTTACATAAGAAACTACATAAGAAACCGTACAATCCGATTGTCTGCTGCTGTGTTACATTGTTTCTTTAGACGTATCAGATTGTTCTGTTCTACGACAGAAATAAAAAATAAAGTGCAAAACAGTGCTGAAAACTGGAATAAAAGGATAAAGAAGAAGCTGACGGCAGTGCACCAGAGCCTGTAATATACTGCCCTCCACTAGAGGGCCCCTCAGAGCACTGGGCCGCAGGTCAGTCCTTAGGTTGAACGGCCCAGATTTGGATGAATCCATCAGGATCTGAAATCGAGAACATATCAGGCGTCCTGTTCTAGTAAGATTCACTATGTAACATTGATGGAAAGAGATTTTCTACTGGATTTTACTCCGAGCTGCGGCCTTCGCTTCGGGGCCTGAAGTTTTGGGGATTTTTTTTTTCTTACAGTGCAGCATCTTCTCTACATGAGTTATTGGCCTGCGCAGGGTCCATACACTGTATCTCATATGCGGATTCCTAATCGAAAACTTGTGACATGAACATTACCGACATTATCATGTATCACGGTGACACGATAAATGCTGGTTAATGGCAACATGGTAGCAGAAATCCGGGCAGGCTGCCAGCCGGCATTGTTATGTGCAGGGCCGTGCGGGGGAGGGGAGGGCTCAGGCTGGCATCACGCCCGCAGCTTGTAATCGTCACGACGGAATCAGAATATTAGCAGAATTGGGTTACACGAGAGTTCAGGAAGATTTCACTCCTTCTTTGTGCACTTTTCATATATCATACAGTATAGAACTATTCTACAATCATATGCAGGAATGACAGATATTCTGCTCCGGGCCCTGGTCACAATAATGCAACGCAGGGAAACAAGAGGGGCACGGCCGGCGGGATTGTAGCTTGTAGCCGCGCACATAGTTCTGCATAGGAGCTGTATACGCAGAAGTATAACATAGGAACGATGTCCCATTGGGAAATGCATTGGAGAAAGACAGAGATTGCAAAAGTGCGGTGAAAGTGGAGTGCTCACCCCGAGAGGTGTCATATGATGGGAACTTCATGAGAGCAAGACATCACAGGGTGGGTAATAAGAGGACGGCTCTTCTGTGTCTTGCTCAGAGGTGGTCGGACTCGGCCTCCTCACCTCGGCCGTGTCTGTGAGCACTGAACCTTGTACTTCTGTGTCTTGCTCAGTGGTGGTCGGGCTCAGCCACCTCACCTCGGCCGTGTCTGTGAGCAGTGAACACCTTCTACTTCTGTGTCTTGTTCAGTGGTGGTCGGGCTCAGCCTCCTCACCTCGGCCGTGTCTGTGATCACTGAACACCTTCTACTTCTGTGTCTTGCTCAGTGGTGGTCGGGCTCAGCCTCCTCACCTCAGCCGTGTCTCTGAGCAGTGAACACCTTCTACTTCTGTGTCTTGCTCAGTGGTGGTCGGGCTCAGCCTCCTCACCTCGGCCGTGTCTGTGATCACTGAACACCTTCTACTTCTGTGTCTTGCTCAGTGGTGGTCGGGCTCAGCCTTCTCACCTCAGCCGTGTCTGTGATCACTGAACACCTTCTACTTCTGTGTCTTGCTCAGTGGTGGTCGGGCTCAGCCTCCTCACCTCGGCCGTGTCTGTGATCACTGAACACCTTCTACTTCTGTGTCTTGCTCAGTGGTGGTCGGGCTCAGCCTCCTCACCTCGGCCGTGTCTCTGAGCACTGAACACCTTCTACTTCTGTGTCTTGCTCAGTGGTGGTCGGGCTCAGCCTCCTCACCTCGGCCGTGTCTGTGATCACTGAACACCTTCTACTTCTGTGTCTTGCTCAGTGGTGGTCGGGCTCAGCCTCCTCACCTCAGCCGTGTCTCTGAGCAGTGAACACCTTCTACTTCTGTGTCTTGCTCAGTGGTGGTCGGGCTCAGCCTCCTCACCTCGGCCGTGTCTGTGATCACTGAACACCTTCTACTTCTGTGTCTTGCTCAGTGGTGGTCGGGCTCAGCCTCCTCACCTCAGCCGTGTCTCTGAGCAGTGAACACCTTCTACTTCTGTGTCTTGCTCAGTGGTGGTCGGGCTCAGCCTCCTCACCTCGGCCGTGTCTGTGATCACTGAACACCTTCTACTTCTGTGTCTTGCTCAGTGGTGGTCGGGCTCAGCCTCCTCACCTCAGCTGTGTCTCTGAGCAGTGAACACCTTCTACTTCTGTGTCTTGCTCAGTGGTGGTCGGGCTCAGCCTCCTCACCTCAGCCGTGTCTCTGAGCAGTGAACACCTTCTACTTCTGTGTCTTGCTCAGTGGTGGTCGGGCTCAGCCTCCTCACCTCAGCCGTGTCTCTGAGCAGTGAACACCTTCTACTTCTGTGTCTTGCTCAGTGGTGGTCGGGCTCAGCCTCCTCACCTCGGCCGTGTCTGTGATCACTGAACACCTTCTACTTCTGTGTCTTGCTCAGTGGTGGTCGGGCTCAGCCTCCTCACCTCGGCCGTGTCTCTGAGCACTGAACACCTTCTACTTCTGTGTCTTGCTCAGTGGTGGTCGGGCTCAGCCTCCTCACCTCGGCCCTGTCTCTGAGCAGTGAACACCTTCTACTTCTGTGTCTTACTCAGTGGTGGTCGGGCTCGGCCTCCTCACCTCGGCCGTGTCTCTGAGCACTGAACACCTTGTACTTCTGTGTCTTGCTCAGTGGTGGTCGGGCTCAGCCACCTCACCTCGGCCGTGTCTGTGAGCAGTGAACACCTTGTACTTCTGTGTCTTGCTCAGTGGTGGTCGGGCTCAGCCTCCTCACCTCGGCCGTGTCTCTGATCAGTGAACACCTTCTACTTCTGTGTCTTGCTCAGTGGTGGTCGGGCTCAGCCTCCTCACCTCGGCCGTGTCTGTGATCACTGAACACCTTCTACTTCTGTGTCTTGCTCAGTGGTGGTCGGGCTCAGCCTCCTCACCTCGGCCGTGTCTCTGAGCACTGAACACCTTCTACTTCTGTGTCTTGCTCAGTGGTGGTCGGGCTCAGCCTCCTCACCTCGGCCGTGTCTGTGATCACTGAACACCTTCTACTTCTGTGTCTTGCTCAGTGGTGGTCGGGCTCAGCCTCCTCACCTCAGCTGTGTCTCTGAGCAGTGAACACCTTCTACTTCTGTGTCTTGCTCAGTGGTGGTCGGGCTCAGCCTCCTCACCTCAGCCGTGTCTGTGATCACTGAACACCTTCTACTTCTGTGTCTTGCTCAGTGGTGGTCGGGCTCAGCCTCCTCACCTCAGCCGTATCTCTGAGCAGTGAACACCTTCTACTTCTGTGTCTTGCTCAGTGGTGGTCGTGCTCAGCCTCCTCACCTCAGCCGTGTCTCTGAGCAGTGAACACCTTCTACTTCTGTGTCTTGCTCAGTGGTGGTCGGGCTCAGCCTCCTCACCTCGGCCGTGTCTGTGATCACTGAACACCTTCTACTTCTGTGTCTTGCTCAGTGGTGGTCGGGCTCAGCCTCCTCACCTCGGCCGTGTCTCTGAGCACTGAACACCTTCTACTTCTGTGTCTTGCTCAGTGGTGGTCGGGCTCAGCCTCCTCACCTCGGCCGTGTCTGTGATCACTGAACACCTTCTACTTCTGTGTCTTGCTCAGTGGTGGTCGGGCTCAGCCTCCTCACCTCGGCCATGTCTCTGAGCAGTGAACACCTTCTACTTCTGTGCCTTGCTCAGTGGTGGTCGGGCTCAGCCTCATCACCTCGGCCGTGTCTGTGATCACTGAACACCTTCTACTTCTGTGTCTTGCTCAGTGGTGGTCGGGCTCAGCCTCCTCACCTCAGCCGTGTCTCTGAGCAGTGAACACCTTCTACTTCTGTGTCTTGCTCAGTGGTGGTCGGGCTCAGCCTCCTCACCTCGGCCGTGTCTGTGATCACTGAACACCTTCTACTTCTGTGTCTTGCTCAGTGGTGGTCGGGCTCAGCCTCCTCACCTCAGCCGTGTCTCTGAGCAGTGAACACCTTCTACTTCTGTGTCTTGCTCAGTGGTGGTCGGGCTCAGCCTCCTCACCTCGGCCGTGTCTGTGATCACTGAACACCTTCTGCTTCTGTGTCTTGCTCAGTGGTGGTCGGGCTCAGCCTCCTCACCTCGGCCGTGTCTCTGAGCACTGAACACCTTCTACTTCTGTGTCTTGCTCAGTGGTGGTCGGGCTCAGCCTCCTCACCTCGGCCCTGTCTCTGAGCAGTGAACACCTTCTACTTCTGTGTCTTACTCAGTGGTGGTCGGGCTCGGCCTCCTCACCTCGGCCGTGTCTCTGAGCACTGAACACCTTGTACTTCTGTGTCTTGCTCAGTGGTGGTCGGGCTCAGCCTCCTCACCTCGGCCGTGTCTCTGAGCACTGAACACCTTCTACTTCTGTGTCTTGCTCAGTGGTGGTCGGGCTCAGCCTCCTCACCTCGGCCGTGTCTCTGAGCACTGAACACCTTCTACTTCTGTGTCTTGCTCAGTGGTGGTCGGGCTCAGCCTCCTCACCTCGGCCGTGTCTCTGAGCACTGAACACCTTGTACTTCTGTGTCTTGCTCAGTGGTGGTCGGGCTCAGCCACATCACCTCGGCCGTGTCTCTGAGCACTGAACACCTTATACTTCTGTGTCTTGCTCAGTGGTGGTCGGGCTCAGCCTCCTCACCTCGGCCGTGTCTCTGAGCAGTGAACACCTTCTACTTCTGTGTCTTACTCAGTGGTGGTCGGGCTCAGCCTCCTCACCTCGGCCGTGTCTCTGAGCAGTGAACACCTTCTACTTCTGTGTCTTACTCAGTGGTGGTCGGGCTCGGCCTCCTCACCTCGGCCGTGTCTCTGAGCACTGAACACCTTATACTTCTGTGTCTTGCTCAGTGGTGGTCGGGCTATCTGGTCAATGTATCTTATCTTGGCATTATATGAGCACTTTATTTTAGATATTGTACAATTCATTAATTTGCGGTATATAGTGGTATTATTTTAGCTATTCTATATTCTATTCTTATATTGCGGTGTATGGCGATATTATTTTAGACATTGATTTGTTAATTATATTAAGTTTTATGGTGGTATTATTTAAGATAGTGTATCACTTACTATATTGTGATATATGCAATATTGTATGATTTCTTATATTGCAGCATATGGCAGTATTATTTTAGATATTGTCCGATTTATTATATTGCAGCATATGGCGGTATTATTATAGATATTGTCCGATTTATTATATTGCAGTATATGGCGGTATTAATTTAGATATTGTAAATTGCGGTATATTGTGGCCTTTTCACAGACACTGCCATTTTGCGTTTTGCAGTGATGTTTGCAGAATTGTGGCTGCTTTCATATAAAATATTTCCAGCACCACTATGTGACATATATATTGCTGCAATGCCGCCCTTTGTTATGGGGAGTTGGCAATAACTTTGGGGTCACGCTCTTGATCCTTGTTGTGCCCACTTATTTCATTCCACTTTGCGGTTCCCGAGATTCCCTGAGCAATGGCCGACATGTGCGGACAGGATGCAGACAGATGTGGCCTCGCTACATTAAATCCCGGGATCTGTCTGTACCTCGCTCTCCTGGAGCTACGGCAGCAATGTGGAATGTACGTGACCGAGAAATGAGGTTACCTGAGGGCTCGGCCCAGATGTAAAATCCCAGCAATGCTTCCATCAGTGATCTCCTCTGCAGACACTTATACAGCCCCTATATACAATATATTCACCCTTCAGCTCCCTATACAGAGTATGATGTCTCCACAGCACCTTATACACAGTATGATGTCTCCACAGCACCTTATACACAGTATGATGTCTCCACAGCACCCTATACACAGTATGATGTCTCCACAGCTCCCTATACACAGTATGATGTCTCCACAGCTCCCTATATACAGTATGATGTCTCCACAGCACTTTATACACAGTATGATGTCTCCACAGCACCCTATACACAGTATGATGTCTCCACAGCACCCTATACACAGTATGATGTCTCCACAGCTCCCTATACACAGTATGATGTCTCCACAGCACCCTATACACAGTATGATGTCTCCACAGCTCCCTAAACACAGTATGATGTCTCCACAGCACCCTATACACAGTATGATGTCTCCACAGCACCCTATACACAGTATGATGTCTCCACAGCACCTTATACACAGTATGATGTCTCCACACCTCCCTATACACAGTATGATGTCTTCACAGCACCCTATACACAGTATGATGTCTCCACAGCTCCCTATACACAGTATGATGTCTCCACAGCACCCTATATACAGTATGATGTCTCCACAGCTCCCTATACACAGTATGATGTCTCCACAGCACCTTATACAGAGTATGATGTCTCCACAGCACCTTATACACAGTATGATGTCTCCACAGCACCCTATACACAGTATGATGTCTCCACAGCACCTTATACACAGTATGATGTCTCCACAGCACACTATACAGAGTATGATGTCTCCACAGCACCTTATACACAGTATGATGTCTCCACAGCACCCTATACACAGTATGATGTCTCCACAGCTCCCTATACACAGTATGATGTCTCCACAGCACCCTATACACAGTATGATGTCTCCACAGCACCTTATACACAGTATGATGTCTCCACAGCACCCTATACACAGTATGATGTCTCCACAGCTCCCTATACACAGTATGATGTCTCCACAGCTCCCTATACACAGTATGATGTCTCCACAGCTCCCTATACACAGTATGATGTCTCCACAGCACCCTATACAGAGTATGATGTCCTCCACAGCACCCTATACACAGTATGATGGGCCCGCAGCACCCTATACACAGTATGATGTCTCCACAGCACACTATACCGAGTATGATGTCCTCCACAGTACCCTATACACAGTATGATGTCTCCACAGCACCCTATACACAGTATGATGTCTCCACAGCACCCTATACACAGTATGATGTCTCCACAGCTCCCTATACACAGTATGATGGGCCCGCAGCACCCTATACACAGTATGATGTCTCCACAGCACCCTATACACAGTATGATGTCTCCACAGCACCTTATACACAGTATGATGTCTCCACAGCACCCTATACAGAGTATGATGTCCTCCACAGCACCCTATACACAGTATGATGTCTCCACAGCTCCCTATACACAGTATGATGTCTCCACAGCTCCCTATACACAGTATGATGTCTCCACAGCTCCCTATACACAGTATGATGTCTCCACAGCACCCTATACAGAGTATGATGTCCTCCACAGCACCCTATACACAGTATGATGGGCCCGCAGCACCCTATACACAGTATGATGTCTCCACAGCACACTATACCGAGTATGATGTCCTCCACAGTACCCTATACACAGTATGATGTCTCCACAGCACCCTATACACAGTATGATGTCTCCACAGCACCCTATACACAGTATGATGTCTCCACAGCTCCCTATACACAGTATGATGGGCCCGCAGCACCCTATACACAGTATGATGTCTCCACAGCACTTTATACACAGTATGATGTCTCCACAGCACACTATACAGAGTATGATGTCCTCCACAGCACCCTATACACAGTATGATGTCTCCACAGCACCCTATACACAGTATGATGGGCCCGCAGCACCCTATGCACAGTATGATGTCTCCACAGCACCCTGTTGTGAAATTGGATTTTGGGCTCCCCCGGTGGCCACTGGTGGAATTGAACTGTGTGCATCATCCTCTCTGTTCACCTGTTTCCATCAGGATGTGGGAGTCGCTATTTAGCCTTGCTCCTCTGTCACTTCCATGCCGGTCAACATTGTAATCAGAAGCCTTTCTGTGCATGTTCCTGCTGCTAGACAACTCCCAGCTAAGTTGGACTTAGTCCTTGTTTGTTTTTGCATTTTGTTCCAGTTCACAGCTGTAGTTTCGTTTCTGTGTCTGGAAAGCTCTTGTGATCTGAAATTGCCACTCTGATGTTATGAGTTAATACTAGAGTCTTAAAGTAATTTCAGGATGGTATTTTGATAGGGTTTTCAGCTGACCATGAAAGTGCCCTTTCTGTCTTCCTGCTATCTAGTAAGCGGACCTCAATTTTGCTAAACCTATTTTCATACTACGTTTGGCATTTCATCTAAAATCACCGCCAATATTTGTGGGGGCCTCTGTCTGCCTTTCGGGGAAATTTCTCTAGAGGTGAGCCAGGACTATATTTTCCTCTGCCAGGATTAGTTAGTCCTCCGGCCGGCGCTGGGCGTCTAGGGATAAAACGCAGGCTACGCTACCCGGCTACTGTTAGTTGTGCGGCAGGTTTAGTTCATGGTCAGTTTAGTTTCCATCCTTCCAAGAGCTAGTTCGTATGTTTGCTGGGCTATGTTCTCTTGCCATTGAGAACCATAACAGTTTGACCGGACCCCAAAGGGTTAAATTAATTGACAGAGAAAGGAGAGAAAAGAGAAGTCTGCTGAAGATTTTTTTTTTTTTTCTCAGTTCTGAGTGTGCTTGTAATTGAATCTCTTGCAAGTCTGCCTATATTGCAGCCTTTCTCTCTCTCTCTCCTTCTAATCCTGGAATGGCTCTGTGTTCACCTGTTTAAAATGGATATTCAGAGTTTAGCTGCAGGTTTGAATAATCTCACCACGAAAGTTCAAAACTTACAAGATTTTGTTGTTCATGTTCCTATATCTGAACCTAGAATTCCTTTGCCTGAATTTTTCTCGGGGAATAGATCTTGCTTTCAAAATTTCAAAAATAATTGCAAGTTGTTTTTGTCCCTGAAATCTCGCTCTGCTGGAGATCCTGCTCAGCAGGTCAGGATTGTGATTTCTCTGCTCCGGGGCGACCCTCAGGATTGGGCTTTTGCATTGGCTCCGGGGGATCCTGCGTTGCTCAATGTGGATGCGTTTTTTCTGGCCTTGGGGTTGCTTTATGAGGAACCTCAGTTAGAACTTCAGGCGGAAAAGGCCTTGATGTCCCTATCTCAGGGGCAAGACGAAGCTGAAATATACTGCCAGAAATTCCGTAAATGGGCTGTGCTTACTCAGTGGAATGAGTGCGCCCTGGCGGCGAATTTCAGAGAGGGTCTCTCTGATGCCATTAAGGATGTTATGGTGGGGTTCCCTGTGCCTGCGGGTCTGAATGAGTCCATGACAATGGCTATCCAGATCGATAGGCGTCTGCGGGAGCGCAAACCTGTGCACCATTTGGCGGTGTCTACTGAGAAGACGCCAGAGAATATGCAATGTGATAGAATTCTGTCCAGAAGTGAACGGCAGAATTTTAGACGAAAAAATGGGTTGTGCTTCTATTGCGGTGATTCAACTCATGTTATATCAGCATGCTCTAAGCGTACTAAGAAGCTTGATAAGTCTGTTTCAATTGGCACTTCACAGTCTAAGTTTATTCTATCTGTGACCCTGATTTGTTCTTTATCATCTATTACCGCGGATGCCTATGTCGACTCTGGCGCCGCTTTGAGTCTTATGGATTGGTCCTTTGCCAAACGCTGTGGGTATGATTTGGAGCCTCTTGAAACTCCTATACCCCTGAAGGGGATTGACTCCACCCCATTGGCTAGCAATAAACCACAATACTGGACACAAGTAACTATGCGGATTAATCCGGATCACCAGGAGATTATTCGCTTTCTTGTGCTGTATAACCTACATGATGTGTTGGTGCTTGGATTGCCATGGCTGCAATCTCATAACCCAGTCCTTGACTGGAAAGCTATGTCTGTGTTAAGCTGGGGATGTAAGGGGACGCATGGGGACGTACCTGTGGTTTCCATTTCATCATCTATTCCCTCTGAGATTCCTGAATTCTTGACTGAATATCGTGACGTTTTTGAAGAACCTAAGCTTGGTTTATTACCTCCGCACCGGGAGTGCGATTGTGCCATAGATTTGATTCCGGGTAGTAAATACCCTAAGGGTCGTTTATTTAATCTGTCTGTGCCTGAACATGCTGCTATGCGAGAATATATAAAGGAGTCCTTGGAAAAGGGACATATTCGTCCTTCGTCATCTCCCTTAGGAGCCGGTTTTTTCTTTGTGGCTAAGAAAGATGGCTCTTTGAGGCCGTGCATTGATTATCGGCTTTTGAATAAAATCACGGTTAAATATCAATATCCGTTGCCACTGCTGACTGATTTGTTTGCTCGCATAAAGGGGGCCAAGTGGTTCTCTAAGATAGATCTTCGTGGGGCGTATAATTTGGTGCGAATTAAGCAGGGGGATGAGTGGAAAACTGCATTTAATACGCCCGAGGGCCACTTTGAGTATTTGGTGATGCCTTTTGGTCTTTCAAATGCCCCTTCAGTCTTTCAGTCCTTTATGCATGACATTTTCCGTGATTATTTGGATAAATTTATGATTGTGTATCTGGATGATATTTTGATTTTTTCGGATGACTGGGACTCTCATGTCCAGCAGGTCAGGAGGGTTTTTCAGGTTTTGCGGTCTAATTCCTTGTGTGTGAAGGGTTCTAAGTGCGTTTTTGGGGTTCAAAAGATTTCCTTTTTGGGATATATTTTTTCCCCCTCTTCCATCGAGATGGATCCTGTCAAGGTTCAGGCTATTTGTGATTGGACGCAACCCTCTTCTCTTAAGAGTCTTCAGAAATTTTTGGGCTTTGCTAACTTTTATCGTCGATTTATTGCTGGTTTTTCTGATGTTGTTAAACCATTGACTGATTTGACTAAGAAGGGTGCTGATGTTGCTGATTGGTCCCCTGCTGCTGTGGAGGCCTTTCGGGAGCTTAAGCGCCGCTTTTCTTCCGCCCCTGTGTTGCGTCAGCCTGATGTTGCTCTTCCTTTTCAGGTTGAGGTCGACGCTTCTGAAATCGGAGCTGGGGCGGTTTTGTCGCAGAGAAGTTCCGATTGCTCCGTGATGAGACCTTGTGCTTTTTTCTCGCGTAAATTTTCGCCCGCCGAGCGGAATTATGATGTTGGGAATCGGGAGCTTTTGGCCATGAAGTGGGCTTTTGAGGAGTGGCGTCATTGGCTTGAGGGGGCTAGACATCAGGTGGTGGTATTGACTGACCACAAAAATCTAATTTATCTTGAGTCCGCCAGACGCCTGAATCCTAGACAGGCGCGCTGGTCGTTGTTTTTCTCTCGGTTTAATTTTGTGGTGTCCTACCTGCCGGGTTCTAAGAATGTTAAGGCGGATGCCCTTTCTAGGAGTTTTGAGCCTGACTCCCCTGGTAATTCTGAACCTACAGGTATCCTTAAGGATGGAGTGATATTGTCTGCCGTTTCTCCAGACCTGCGGCGGGCCTTGCAGGAGTTTCAGGCGGATAGACCTGATCGTTGCCCACCTGGTAGACTGTTTGTTCCTGATGATTGGACCAGTAAAGTCATTTCTGAGGTTCATTCTTCTGCGTTGGCAGGTCATCCTGGAATCTTTGGTACCAGGGATTTGGTGGCAAGGTCCTTCTGGTGGCCTTCCCTGTCTCGAGATGTGCGAGGCTTCGTGCAGTCTTGTGACGTTTGTGCTCGGGCCAAGCCTTGTTGTTCTCGGGCTAATGGATTGTTGTTGCCCTTGCCTATCCCGAAGAGGCCCTGGACGCACATCTCGATGGATTTTATTTCGGATCTTCCTGTTTCTCAGAAGATGTCTGTCATCTGGGTGGTGTGTGACCGTTTCTCTAAGATGGTCCATTTGGTTCCCCTGCCTAAGTTGCCTTCTTCTTCCGAGTTGGTTCCTCTGTTTTTTCAAAATGTGGTCCGTTTGCATGGTATTCCGGAGAATATCGTTTCTGACAGAGGTACCCAATTCGTGTCTAGATTTTGGCGAGCATTCTGTGCTAGGATGGGCATAGATTTGTCTTTCTCGTCTGCTTTCCATCCTCAGACTAATGGCCAGACCGAGCGGACGAATCAGACCTTGGAGACATATTTGAGGTGTTTTGTGTCTGCAGATCAGGATGATTGGGTTGCTTTTTTGCCTTTAGCGGAGTTTGCCCTCAATAATCGGGCCAGTTCTGCCACCTTGGTGTCTCCCTTTTTCTGTAATTCGGGGTTTCATCCTCGATTTTCTTCTGGTCAGGTGGAATCTTCGGATTGTCCTGGAGTGGATGCTGTGGTGGAGAGGTTGCATCAGATTTGGGGGCAGGTAGTGGACAATTTGAAGTTGTCCCAGGAGAAGACTCAGCTTTTTGCCAACCGCCGGCGTCGGGTTGGTCCTCGGCTTTGTGTTGGGGACTTGGTGTGGTTGTCTTCTCGTTTTGTCCCTATGAGGGTTTCTTCTCCCAAGTTTAAGCCTCGGTTCATCGGCCCGTACAAGATATTGGAGATTCTTAACCCTGTGTCCTTCCGTTTGGACCTCCCTGCATCTTTTTCTATTCATAATGTTTTTCATCGGTCATTATTGCGCAGGTATGAGGTACCGGTTGTGCCTTCCGTTGAGCCTCCTGCTCCGGTGTTGGTTGAGGGCGAGTTGGAGTACGTTGTGGAAAAAATCTTGGACTCCCGTGTTTCCAGACGGAAACTCCAGTATCTGGTCAAATGGAAGGGATACGGTCAGGAGGATAATTCTTGGGTGACTGCCTCTGATGTTCATGCCTCCGATTTGGTCCGTGCCTTTCATAGGGCTCATCCTGATCGCCCTGGTGGTTCTGGTGAGGGTTCGGTGCCCCCTCCTTGAGGGGGGGGTACTGTTGTGAAATTGGATTTTGGGCTCCCCCGGTGGCCACTGGTGGAATTGAACTGTGTGCATCATCCTCTCTGTTCACCTGTTTCCATCAGGATGTGGGAGTCGCTATTTAGCCTTGCTCCTCTGTCACTTCCATGCCGGTCAACATTGTAATCAGAAGCCTTTCTGTGCATGTTCCTGCTGCTAGACAACTCCCAGCTAAGTTGGACTTAGTCCTTGTTTGTTTTTGCATTTTGTTCCAGTTCACAGCTGTAGTTTCGTTTCTGTGTCTGGAAAGCTCTTGTGATCTGAAATTGCCACTCTGATGTTATGAGTTAATACTAGAGTCTTAAAGTAATTTCAGGATGGTATTTTGATAGGGTTTTCAGCTGACCATGAAAGTGCCCTTTCTGTCTTCCTGCTATCTAGTAAGCGGACCTCAATTTTGCTAAACCTATTTTCATACTACGTTTGTCATTTCATCTAAAATCACCGCCAATATTTGTGGGGGCCTCTGTCTGCCTTTCGGGGAAATTTCTCTAGAGGTGAGCCAGGACTATATTTTCCTCTGCCAGGATTAGTTAGTCCTCCGGCCGGCGCTGGGCGTCTAGGGATAAAACACAGGCTACGCTACCCGGCTACTGTTAGTTGTGCGGCAGGTTTAGTTCATGGTCAGTTTAGTTTCCATCCTTCCAAGAGCTAGTTCGTATGTTTGCTGGGCTATGTTCTCTTGCCATTGAGAACCATAACAGCACCCTATACACAGTATGATGTCTCCACAGCACCCTATACACAGTACGATGTCTCCACAGCACCCTATACACAGTATGATGTCTCCACAGCACACTATACAGAGTATGATGTCCTCCACAGCACCCTATACACAGTATGATGTCTCCACAGCACCCTATACACAGTATGATGTCCTCCACAGCACCCTATACACAGTATGATGTCTCCACAGCACCTTATACACAGTATGATGTCTCCACAGCACCCTATACACAGTATGATGTCTCCACAGCACCCTATACACAGTATGATGTCTCCACAGCACCCTATTCACAGTATGATGTCTCCACAGCACCCTATACACAGTATGATGTCTCCACAGCACACTATACACAGTATGATGTCTCCACAGCACCCTATTCACAGTATGATGTCTCCACAGCACCCTATATACAGTATGATGTCTCCACAGCACACTATACAGAGTATGATGTCTCCACAGCACCCTATACACAGTAGGATGTCTCCACAGCACCCTATACACAGTATGATGTCTCCACAGCACACTATACACAGTGTGATGTCCTCCACAGCTCCCTATACACAGTATGATGTCTCCACAGCACCCTATACACAGTATGATGTCTCCACAGCTCCCTATACACAGTATGATGTCTCCACAGCTCCCTATACACAGTATGATGGGCCCGCAGCACCCTATACACAGTATGATGTCTCCACAGCACTTTATACACAGTATGATGTCTCCACAGCACCCTATACACAGTATGATGTCTCCACAGCACCCTATACACAGTATGATGGGCCCGCAGCACCCTATACACAGTATGATGTCAGTGCAGCGCCCCAGAGTCCTGGTCGTTGCAGTACTGTGGCTCCGCCACTATGGGGAGCTATGGTGCATCCGATGGCACTGAAGGAGTTCATCTGATCAGGTATCACAGACACCAATACATTTCACAGCCGGGCCTCCGGGGGGAGCTAAGGGTGCTATTCATTAGGCCACTCCCCACCATAGTGGGTAAACTGGGGGTCAGGCAGGAAGTGAGATTAGAAAGCTGACTGGGTTGGAACCAGGCAACACCTTGTGGCAGAGGGTGTTGTAGGGGAAGATACAGTAGGGTCTCTGTCAGGGGTGGGATCCTGCCAGAGGCTTGGCAACGAGAACGAACGTAACGGGACCGTGCCTGCTCCGGGTAGCGGCGGTACCCAAGAAAGGATTAGAAGAGAGATAGATTGTGCTGAGTGAGAAACGGGATCACGCAAAAGGAGAAATACCAGTAGGAGTCGTGCTGTAAGACCGAAGCAACATCCTACTGAGGCGCACTACCGGTGGCCGGAACGCCGAGGGAGTAGAATAACATTCAGCTTCAAGCAATACTCCAAACAGCGGCAGGACAGTCAGTCTCAGGCGGGCTGTCTAACTCAAATCACCTATGAAGTCTTGGGAGGCAATTGTGGGAGAGGGGCGTCTCTAGGGTCCCGGAAGAACTCCAGGCCTACCCGTCAAACGGGTGCCGTTCCTACCCGAACCTCAGGGAGGGACGGAGGATTAGCAGAACATCATCTAATCGAGTTGTGAGGGAACATCAGAAACAGACACAACAGTTGTGGGGTACTTTCCGTAAGCACAGCAGGGAAGGACTACAACACATAGCGCTAGGGGGAAGGCACAGATTTCCTCCTGTGAAGAGAACTCTGGAAGTGCCATTGGACCGGCCGGACTTGCGCAGCCTGGTGAGCCGTATTCTGGATTGAGGACTCAGAGATCTTCAGTAAAGAGGTAAAGAGACTGCAACCAGGTGTCCTCGTTATTTATCGCGACTTGCACCCCACAACTGCATCGTTACAACACCACCTATTGCACCGGACGTCCCCCACTGACAGACAGGGCCACGGACCGGGTCTAGCCACCGTGACAACCCCAGAGCAGAGACTCAGAGGCCCGGCTCCGGGTACCCCTCGGCCCTGCGGCGGTGTGGGGGCGCTCCATCTCCACAGCACCCTATACACAGTACGATGTCTCCACAGCACCCTATACACAGTATGATGTCTCCACAGCACCCTATACACAGTATGATGTCTCCACAGCACACAATACAGAGTATGATGTCTCCACAGCACCCTATACACAGTATGATGTCTCCACAGCACCCTATACACAGTATGATGTCTCCACAGCACACTATACAGAGTACGATGTCTCCACAGCTCCCTATACACAGTATGATGTCTCCACAGCACCTTATACACAGTATGATGTCTCCACAGCTCCCTATACACAGTATGATGTCTCCACAGCTCCCTATACACAGTATGATGTCTCCACAGCTCCCTATACACAGTATGATGTCCTCCACAGCTCCCTATATACAGTATGATGTCTCCACAGCACCCTATACACAGTATGATGTCTCCACAGCACACTATACAGAGTATGATGTCTCCACAGCTCCCTATACACAGTATGATGTCTCCACAGCTCCCTATACACAGTATGATGTCTCCACAGCACACTATACAGAGTATGATGTCTCCACAGCTCCCTATACACAGTATGATGTCTCCACAGCACCCTATACACAGTATGATGTCTCCACAGCTCCCTATACACAGTATGATGTCTCCACAGCACCCTATACACAGTATGATGTCTCCACAGCTCCCTATACACAGTATGATGTCTCCACAGCTCCCTATACACAGTATGATGTCTCCACAGCACCCTATACACAGTATGATGTCTCCACAGCACCCTATACACAGTATGATGTCTCCACAGCTCCCTATACACAGTACGATGTCTCCACAGCACCCTATACACAGTATGATGTCTCCACAGCACCCTATACACAGTATGATGTCTCCACAGCTCCCTATACAGAGTATGATGTCTCCACAGCACACTATACAGAGTACGATGTCTCCACAGCACCCTATACACAGTACGATGTCTCCACAGCACCCTATACACAGTATGATGTCTCCACAGCACCTTATACACAGTATGATGTCTCCACAGCACCTTATACACAGTATGATGTCTCCACAGCACCCTATACACAGTATGATGTCTCCACAGCTCCCTATACACAGTATGATGTCTCCACAGCACCCTATACACAGTATGATGTCTCCACAGCACACTATACACAGTATGATGTCTCCACAGCACCTTATACACAGTATGATGTCTCCACAGCACCCTATACACAGTATGATGTCTCCACAGCTCCCTATACACAGTATGATGTCTCCACAGCACACTATACAGAGTATGATGTCCTCCACAGCACCCTATACACAGTATGATGTCCTCCACAGCTCCCTATACACAGTATGATGTCTCCACAGCACCCTATACACAGTATGATGTCTCCACAGCACCCTATACACAGTATGATGTCTCCACAGCACCCTATACACAGTATGATGTCTCCACAGCACCCTATACACAGTATGATGTCTCCACAGCACACTATACAGAGTATGATGTCTCCACAGCACCCTATACACAGTATGATGTCCTCCACAGCACCTTATGCACAGTATGATGTCCTCCACAGCACCCTATACACAGTATGATGTCTCCACAGTACCCTATACACAGTATGATGTCTCCCTCCACAACACCTAATACACAGTATGATGTCTCCACAGCTCCCTATACACAGTATGATGTCTCCACAACACCTAATACACAGTATGATGTCTCCACAGCTCCCTATACACAGTATGATGTCTCCACAGTACCCTATATACAGTATGATGTCTCCACAGCTCCCTATACACAGTATGATGTCTCCACAGCACCTTATACACAGTATGATGTCTCCACAGCTCCCTATACACAGTATGATGTCTCCACAACACCTAATACACAGTATGATGTCTCCACAGCTCCCTATACACAGTATGATGTCTCCACAGCTCCCTATACACAGTATGATGTCTCCACAGCTCCCTATACACAGTATGATGTCTCCACAGCTCCCTATACACAGTATGATGTCTCCACAGCACCCTATACACAGTATGATGTCTCCACAGCTCCCTATACACAGTATGATGTCTCCACAGCACCTTATACACAGTATGATGTCCTCCACAGCACCTTATACACAGTATGATGTCTCCACAGCTCCCTATACACAGTATGATGTCCTCCACAGCACACTATACACAGTATGATGTCCTCCACAGCTCCCTATACACAGTATGATGTCTCCACAGCTCCCTATACACAGTATGATGTCTCCACAGCTCCCTATACACAGTATGATGTCTCCACAGCTCCCTATACACAGTATGATGTCTCCACAGCTCCCTATACACAGTATGATGTCTCCACAGCTCCCTATACACAGTATGATGTCTCCACAGCACCTTATACACAGTAGGATGTCTCCACAGCTCCCTATACACAGTATGATGTCCTCCACAGCACACTATACACAGTATGATGTCCTCCACAGCTCCCTATACACAGTATGATGTCTCCACAGCACCTTATACACAGTATGATGTCTCCACAACACCCTATACACAGTATGATGTCCTCCACAGCACCTAATACACAGTATGATCCCACAGTAACCTGCTGATGCTTCTTGTTGTTTCCGCTGTTTCTGCAGTGTGCTAATGTTTTTGCTGTTTCTGCAGTGTGCTGATGTTTTTCTTGTTTCTGCAGTGTGCTGATGTGTTTCTTGTCTCCGCAGTGTGCTGATGTTTTTCTTGTTTCTGCAGTGTGCTGAGGTCTAATTTTTCGCATGTACTGATCTGCTTGTTCCATGTAACATGTTTTATCTCCATTGTTGTTAACTGAAGAACAACTCTGTCTCTGCCCCTCCATATCCTGCACTGACATTCCTACCAGGCTCAGCGGTGCAGGGAAACACCTCATGAAGTGACTCTTCCCATCGCTGACCCCACAGCCGAGCAGTCAGGTTAATCTGTCTGCAAAACAAAATTGGTCCATTTTAGCCACAGCACAATCAGCGTGGCTGCCGGCGGCTGCTGCTGGGTGAGGAGTTTGCTCTCTGTTTGGCCTTGGATTGAACTATCTTTTGGCAACAAAATGACCCAGAAACTAAAACTTGCTGCCAAGTACAACGTCGTGCAATCAATCATCCGTGTGAAAAATTGTCATTGGTCGCCTCCCTCCGTGTCACAATGTTGTGATGTGTTTGATAAGGGACAATGTTATAGAACTACGAACGGTAACGGATGACATGTGGGATGCACTGTGGGGGTCAAGACAGAGTGGGGATGGGGTGTACGTCATCCCAGACACGCCGACCACTAGAGCACACAATAGGCTGACACTTCCTGCTTTCTGTCAGTGGTTGGCTTTGCTGTATAGATTGGGACAGATTGTGCAGAGCCATTTCATTATCATTAGAGGGCAGGGGAGTTACTGACAGCTCTATTGTACTAGTGGCCGCCTAGATAAAGCAGGATAACAACACTATCCTGCTTTATCGACCCAGGAGTCTCACATCTGTGTCATCTCTAACTTTTGACCTTTTAGAGATAATTTAACCTTCAACTTGCTTAACTGTTCACAATAACAGTCATTTTGACCAGGGGTGCCCAAACTTGTACATGCCCTATAAGGATCTGTATGCCGCTCTTTTCAGGCTGGACTGACTATACAGACAATGCAGGAAAGGAGTGAGTGTCTCCAATATGGCCGCCCCTACAGAGACAAGAAATGTGTCCACCATTCCTCATCCCTTAGTGACGTCATCGGTCATGGAGTCGTCATACATATGATTACATCACTCCTGATGGACAGATAGCCAGTGTTCGAAATTCAGAGAATAGCTGACAGCACAACTGGCAATGGGATGCCCGTCCTAGTCCCACGGACCAAAGTGGAAGTGTACATACCCAAGCAAAAAAGAAAAAGACCTTTGATGGTTGAAACGTTGCACTTGGCACAATAAAAGAAGTTTTTTTCACCTGGATTGGATGCTGCCCTTCATCATTTTTTTTAGATAGCCAGTGTTCATCATCATCCTAAACAATGGGGTGTTTTCCCAGGTGGGGACCATTTCCCTGAGTTCCATCCTCCTGCAGTGATTATTTTCCGCCGTCCCTCCATTACTCTCTGTTGGGTTTTCCTTAGTGTGCTCTCCCTTGTTATTTCATGCGTGTGACCCGGATCACCTCCTCCATGATTTTCCACAATGCCGGGAAGAACAGCATTGGATGGAGCGGAGAGTGACCACAGATTGAGAAGCTCCTATCTGCACGTGTCCTGATGTGGTCCCTCACACCCCAGGGTCTCGGTCTCTTATTTTGGCATGCTCCATGCTGATGGTTTCCTGGTGCTGATCGCTTTCCCTGGCGGTGGGGTTTGCTCAGCGGCCGGGCAATAATATGTTATCTTTACATGGCCGTGGCTGGAGTCACCAGGAATCTGTGATTGCTGCTCTACCACCGCTGAGCTGATTGTTTTTACAATGTTATGTGGCTTTCCAATGTGTGAATCTTCTGCAGAGTCAACTTTTTCTTGTTTTTTTAAAGGTTTTTGGGTAATAATTTATATGAGAAGATGTGCAACAGGCCCTATACCCAAAGTAAAACTTACGGATAGATAGATAGATAGAGAGATAGATAGATAGATAGATAGATAGATAGATAGATAATAGATAGATAGATAGACTAAATTCCCATGTGCCCCAGTGCAAATTTTGGACCCAGCCCTCCCCTCTATAATCCTCAGATATATGGGCTTTTGTAGCATTCTACATCCTATAAAAACATGAATGTTCACCCTCCATGTATTAATATCACCATCCTGGCACCTTCCTATAATAATGTGCCCCAGCCTGGCCCCTTCTTTGTATAATGTCCCCCATTCTGGCCCCTTTCTGTAATAATGTCCCCCATCCTGACACCTTTCTGTATTAACATCCCCCATCCTGGCCCTTATCTGTAATAATGTCCCCCATCCTGACACTTTTCTGTAGTAATGTCCCCCCATCCTGGCCCTTATCTGTAATAATGTCCCCCATCATAGCCCCTTTTTGTTGTAATGTCCCCCATCCTGGCCCCTTTCTGTAATAATGTCCTCTATCTTGGCCCCTATCTGTAATAATGTCCCCCCATCATGGCCCAGCATGCAGCACAACTCGAAAGGGAACACCAGGGAAGATGTACAAGGAAGGCTCGGGTAATAGGGAACAAGGAGAGGGGTCACTGCCTAACATAAATCCGAGATAGATCCCTGCACTCCCCATCGTCCCTAGAAACTTCACTGCTGCAGCAGGAGGAACATCACAGCTTATCCGGAGAGAGGCTCCTTCAAAGAGGTCAGTATAGAAGAGCTATAACCAGCAAGGAATGAAGCTAGCAGTGGGTTTATATAGTGGAAGGGAGTTGTCACAAGGTGCTGCAGCTGAGAACTCAATCTACAAGTTCACAGCCAGAAGGGAAAGGGACCTTAATCCTTTCAGCACCAAATGAAAGTAAATCCAAGGTACTAGACAAACCAACACTAAAGAGGACCTGAGATCGATTAAACGTGGTGACCACGATCATTATACCCCTGTAGATAGATTGATGGATGGTTAGTGGATAGATGATCGATATTAGACATGTATCTATGTTGTATCGCAGTGTGGAGCACTCACATTTGCGGGTGACGTCTCCCTGTGATCGGGGTCCTGTTATGACTGCCCCCTCTGTGTGCGGCTGCCCTGGATAATATTTTCTGTGTTGGCTCTTACCCGTCTCACTGTCGTCGCAGATCTGACAGGTGCTGGAGTTCAAGGACCTGAACACAGGGAAATAGGAACCGAGGCCAGGACTGTGAGGAGGTCAGGACTGTGAGGAGGCTAGGACTGTGAGGAGGTCAGGACTGTGAGGAGGCCAGGAGTGTGAGGAGGCTAGGACTGTGAGGAGGCCAAGACTGTGAGGAGGCCAGGAGTGTGAGGAGGCTAGGACTGTGAGGAGGCCAAGACTGTGAGGAGACCAGGAGTGTAAGGAGGCCAGGAATGTGTGGAGGCTAGGACTGTGAGGAGGCTAGGACAGTGAGGAGGCCAGGACTGTGAGGAGGCCAGGAGTTTGAGGAGGTCAGGACTGTGAGGAGGTCAGGACTGTGAGGAGGCCAGGACTGTGAGGAGGTCAGGACTGTGAGGAGGCTAGGACTGTGAGGAGACCAGGAGTGTGAGGAGGCCAGGACTGTGAGGAGGCCAGGACTGTGAGGAGGCCAGGAGTGTGAGGAGGTCAGGACTGTGAGGAGGCCAGGACTGTGAGGAGGCCAGGAGTGTGAGGAGGCTAGGACTGTGAGGAGGCCAAGACTGTGAGGAGGCCAGGAGTGTGAGGAGGCTAGGACTGTGAGGAGGCCAAGACTGTGAGGAGACCAGGAGTGTAAGGAGGCCAGGAATGTGTGGAGGCTAGGACTGTGAGGAGGCTAGGACAGTGAGGAGGCCAGGACTGTGAGAAAGCCAGGACTGTGAGGAGGCCAGGAGTTTGAGGAGGTCAGGACTGTGAGGAGGTCAGGACTGTGAGGAGGCCAGGACTGTGAGGAGGCCAGGAGTGTGAGGAGGTCAGGACTGTGAGGAGGCCAGGACTGTGAGGAGGCCAGGAGTGTGAGGAGGCCAGGAGTGTGAGGAGGCCCGGACTGTGAGGAAGTCAGGACTGTGAGGAGGCCAGGACTGTGAGGAGGCCAGGAGTTTGAGGAGGTCAGGACTGTGAGGAGGTCAGGACTGTGAGGAGGCCAGGAGTGTGAGGAGGCTAGGACTGTGAGGAGGCCAAGACTGTGAGGAGGCCAGGAGTGTGAGGAGGCTAGGACTGTGAGGAGGCCAAGACTGTGAGGAGACCAGGAGTGTGAGGAGGCCAGGAATGTGTGGAGGCTAGGACTGTGAGGAGGCTAGGACAGTGAGGAGGCCAGGACTGTGAGAAAGCCAGGACTGTGAGGAGGCCAGGAGTTTGAGGAGGTCAGGACTGTGAGGAGGTCAGGACTGTGAGGAGGCCAGGACTGTGAGGAGGTCAGGACTGTGAGGAGGCTAGGACTGTGAGGAGACCAGGAGTGTGAGGAGGCCAGGACTGTGAGGAGGCCAGGACTGTGAGGAGGCCAGGAGTGTGAGGAGGTCAGGACTGTGAGGAGGCCAGGAGTGTGAGGAGGCCAGGAGTGTGAGGAGGTCAGGACTGTGAGGAGGCCAGGACTGTGAGGAGGCCAGGAGTGTGAGGAGGCCAGGAGTGTGAGGAGGCCCGGACTGTGAGGAGGTCAGGACTGTGAGGAGGCCAGGAGTGTGAGGAGGTCAGGACTGTGAGGAGGTCAGGACTGTGAGGAGGCCAGGAGTGTTTTACCTGCCGATGTTTCAAAAACTGAGCGGAAAAATCCACACACGAATCCGCAACGTGTGCACATAGCCTTATACTGTACAGCAGCAGTTATTAAGATTTACCAGCCCACATACAGTTCCCTATGTTACAGGATTACAGTGCGTCAGTAATAATCGGATACTGTACGTTTCAGCTGTTTGGGATCCAACATTTTTTACACATCCACAGAATTAATCATCAAAAAAATATTGAGGGATTAGTGCACAATGTTCATATCTTGCTCAAGAAAGAAAGAAAGAAGATACAAGAAAGAAAAAGAGAAAGAAAGAAGATACAAGAAAGAGAGAAAGAAAGAAGATACAAGAAATAAAGAGAGAAAGAACAAAGGAGAGGAAAGAAAGAAGAAACAAGAAAGAAAGAAGATACAAGAAAGAAAGAAAGAAAGAAAGAAAGAAGATACAAGAAAGAAAGAAGAAAGAAAGGAAAGAAAAAAGATACAAGAAAGAAAGAGAGAAAAAAAAGAAGATATAAGAAATAAAGAGAGAAAGAAGAAAGAAGAGGAAAGAAAGGAAGAACATACAAGAAAGAAAGAAGAAAGAAAAGAAAGAAAAGATACAAGAAAGAAAGAGAGAAAGAAAGAAGATACAAGAAATAAAGAGAGAAAGAACAAAGAAGAGGAAAGAAAGAAGATACAAGAAAGAAAGAAGAAAGAAAAGAAAGAAAGAAAAAAAGAAGATACAAGAAATAAAGAGAAAAAGAACAAAGAAGAGGGAAGAGAAAGAAAGAAAGAGAATGATAGAAAGAAAGACAGAAAGAAAGAAAAATAAAGAAATAAGAGAGAAATAAAGAGGAATAATTTTTATTTCTATAGCGCCAATATATTCCGCAGCACCTTACATTACAGAGACATTACAGAATAACACATAACATGACAGATACCAAAAGGAGTGAGGGCCCTGCTCACAAGCTACAATCTAAGAAACAACAAAGAAAGAAAGATAGGAGAGAGAGAAAAGAAAGATTGAAAGAATGAAAAAGAATTAAATAAAGAAGAATTAATGAAAATGAAAGAAGATACAGGAGAGAAAAAAGAAAGAAAGAAACAGAAATAATGAGATCAAAGAAAAAAACAAATAAGATCCAAGAAAGAAAGATGGACAGACTCCTTGGTCCACCCTGGCATTGCAGTTGTGGACTGTTGGCTCGTGTATACACAAGTTTGTAGCTCCCGAAGTCCAGAGCAAAATCTGCAACAAGTCCCACATCTCATTGGTGCCATGTAAATATATTAGGCAGGGTCCTATAGAGGCCTGGGTGAGACCACGACCTCCTCACCTGTAATGGATTATATTATGCTCCAGTCATAAAGTCACTAGTAGCTGGAGGGTCCAGACGTAGCCTGGGCCCGGGGCCGGGACAATGGCCTATGCTGAGCAGTAGATATCTGCCACAGGGTTGATCTCGTGGGCCTCACCTTCAGGCACCGTCCATGTTTGCCTTTGTCTACACTGCCCATTACTTATCTGTCCTCCTTTTATCTTTTCCTCCATCCTACGCCATTTTTTCCTCATAAGTCACACGCTGAATGTGTGGAATGCTGCGGCAGACATTTCCTACAGAGACCTGTCTGTCAGGGTGAAGGTCACAAGAGAGTGAAGGAAGGAGATGGAGAAACTGACAGCGCTGCTTACCGTATATCCAGACCTGGGATATAGGAAGGGACACAGGCATTATCTGACTGGGGGGTCTGGGGCCTACAGGGGGAATTGACCATAGGAGCCCACCCTACAGTATGCCAGTACCTGTTAGGCTACTTTCACACTAGCGTCGTACTCGGCCCGTCGCAGTGCATCGGGCTGACATACCGACGCTAGCAGTGAATGCGCCGCACAACGGGGGCAGCGGATGCATTTTTCCAGGGCATCCGCCACCCCATTGTGAGGTGCTGGGAGGTGGGGGAGGAGTTCCGGCCGCGCATGCGCCGTCGGAAATGGCGGTCCGTCGGCAGCAAAAAACGTTACATGTAACGTTTTTTGCAGCCGACGGTCCGCCACAACACGGCGCAACCATCGCACGACGGTTGCGACGTGTGGCAAAACGTCGCAGTGCGACGCAAATGCAAATCAATGGTGAAAAAACGCATCCTGCAAGCACTTTTGCAGGATGCGTTTTTTCAACCAAACGACGCATAGCGACGTGCAGTGCACGACGCTAGTGTGAAAGAAGCCTTAGCCGTTATCCCTGATATAGTGGAGCGTCGGCTGTAAATCACAGGCGGCTCCCGCACATCTGTGCGCCACCATTACTGGGATGTACAATTACGGTAGTTTACTTTAATGGTTCTTTGATTAAAACAAGTTATCACCGATTTATAGGTCAGGCAGGTGATAACTTATTGACCGGTGGAATTCGACCATTTTATCCCTGATAGGACACTTTTATCCCCATTTTAAAATGCAGCAGCAGGTGGGATATCTCACCACAGCTCCATTCATCCTCTTTGGGGGTTTCCAGAAAAAGCCAAGTGCAGCCCCTTAGGGAATGAATGGATCAGTGGTCGAGTCGTACATGCCGCTCAATACTAATGGGGATTAAAGTTGCACATTCTGCTGATCGGTGCAGGTCCCAGCAGTCGGACTGTCACGAATCAAAAACTTATCACTTATCCTTTGGCCACGTTCACATGGTCAGTATTTGGTCAGTATTTTACATCAGTATTTGTAGCCAAAACCAGGAGTGGAACAATCGGAAGAAAAGTATAATAGAAACACATTACCACTTCTGTATTTATCACCCACTCCTGGTTTTGGCTACAAATAATGAGACAAAATACCAAATACTGAATATGTGAACATGGCCTTAGGATAGGTGATTACTTGTTTTCACTGTAGAACCCCTGTAAGTGCATATTTTCTACTGTGCAATAGACACAGGACAGGGAGGGGTTAAACATAAAAGTATGTAATCTCTATTGGAAATCAAGAATCTTCCCCTTAATGATATCAGAGAGAACATGTGACCTCCATACACAACACAATCCCCTATACCAAGACCAATAATATCACATACAAGGGACAAATACCGCCACATTGTGACCAGACTACATATTACTACCACATAGTGACCTAATAATACCACGTGCAAGAAACAAATACCATCACATCATGGCCGGACCACATATTACCACCACATAGTGAACGAATAATACCACAAACGAGGAACAAATACCACCATACCATGACCAGACCACATATTACCATCACACAGTGACCAAATAATACCACATATAGGGGACAAATACCGCCACACCATGACCAGACCACATACACTGACAAGAAAAAGGGTAATAATGCTTTAAACGTCTTACTTTCAGTCTCCATATCTCCCATCATGAGACGACCATCATTTTATAGACAATCATCTTGACTATCTCATACATAAATGTGACTTGCAGCTATTTAACATATGAATAGTTATGCAGATTCTTGTCATGTCACTGCATTGTTACTGTTTTGCTCCTTTTGGTGATAGAATCTGTTTCTTCCTTTATACTACAAATTACAACCGATTCTTATATTCCCTAATAGCTCCATGTGGTATTCGGTTGATTCCCAAGTGAAAGGTCACTGGTTCGAATTGAGGAGCAGCCATGAAGATTTTCAAAGAAAAAAGAAATGGCTTTATCCAACTCATCGATAGCCATCTATAAGCCAAGAAAATTGCCAAACTGCATCATGTGAGCGCCATGACAGGTGGAAGAATACGAAATAAAGTCCGTCCATCCATTCAGAAGACAAGAGGTGGACATCCAGGCAAAATATCGGAGTCACCAAGTCGGCTCATCAAAAGGTCTATCAGTTCTGACAAACATGGCAGTGGAGGAGGCTCGTAAGCTTCATAATAGTGAGATCACAGACGACCATGCAAGCACCGTGCAATACACGTTACACAAGTCTGGAATGGTGGGCCGAAAAAAGTTGAAGAAGCCTCAACCTCAATATTGTCGTAAGAAGCGTTGGCTCGAGTTTGCAAAAAAAAATATGAAAAGTTGATAGTAGTATATTGAAAACGGGTGATTTGGAGAGATAAGACGATGGTCTACAGACGAGGCTGTAATGACAGCAAATGGGTCTGGAAGAAACAACAGAAAAAGAGCTAACGGATCGAGAAAGTAAAGGAACCATCAAGTTCGGTGGAGAAAGTCTGATGATATGAGGTTATTGCACAGCCAAAAGCGTTTGAAAATTTGACCAGGATCGATGGTGGTCTCAATGCTGAGTATCCTAGAAGATTAATTACTTCGTACATTCAAGTACTATGGGTATGAAAAGGACAAAATAGTGTTCCAGCAGGACAACGACACGAGGCATACGGCGCGATAGAAGAAATGGTTCAACGACAATGAAGTAGAGGTGCTGCATTGTCCCCACAGTCCCCAGTTCAAGCCAATCCAACACTTGTGGGTAGAGTTGAAGAAAAAGCTGTATACATCCCCAAGTGAGGAGACCAGTATGCACCAACATTGCAAACTGGCAGAAGAGACCTGTGATCAGATTTCGGTCGAGACATACTTGAATTTGATATAGAACACGACCAGAAGAATTCAGGCAGTGTTAAAAGCCAAAGGTTGATTTACAACACGCTAGTGTATAGTGTACAGGTAATACAGTGATCACCAGTGACATTATACAAAGGAGCTCTGTATATAATGTCAATGTACAGGTAATACAGTGATCACCAGTGACATTCTACACAGGAGCTATATATATAATGTCAGTGTACAGGTAATACAATGATCACTGGTGACATTATACACAGAAGCTCTGTATATAGTGTCAGTGTACAGGTAATATAGTGATCACCAGTGACATTATACACAGGAGCTCTGTATATAGTGTCAGTGTATAGGTAATACAGTGATCACCAGTGACATTATACAAAGGAGCTCTGTATACATAATGTCAGTGTACAGGTAATACAGTGATCACCAGTGACATTATACACAGGAGCTATGTATATAATGTCAGTGTACAGGTAATACAATGATCACTGGTGACATTATACACAGAAGCTCTGTATATAGTGTCAGTGTACAGGTAATATAGTGATCACCAGTGACATTATACACAGGAGCTCTGTATATAGTGTCAGTGTACAGGTAATATAGTGATCACCAGTGACATTATACACAGGATCTCTGTATATAATGTATAGTGTACAGGTAATCCAGTGATCACCAGTGACATTATACACAGGAGCTCTGTATATAGTGTCAGTGTACAGATAATACAGGGATCACCAGTGACATTATAAACAGGAGCTCTGTATATAGTGTCAGTGTTCAGGTAATACAGTGGTCACCAGTGACATTATACACAGGAGCTCTGTATATAGTGTCAGTGTACAGATAATACAGTGGTCACCAGTGACATTATAAACAGGAGCTCTGTATATAGTGTCAGTGTTCAGGTAATACAGTGGTCACCAGTGACATTATACACAGGAGCTCTGTATATAGTAATTATATCACCCCTTTATTTAATAAGGTCCCAGATCCTGGGTCCATTTATTAAATGTCACCATCCTAGGCACTAGTGATGAGCGAATATACTCGTTACTCGAGATTTCTCGAGCATGCTCAGGGGTCCTCCGAGTATTTTTTAGTGCTCGGAGATTTAGTTTTTCTTGCTGCAGCTGAATGATTTACATCTGTTAGCCAGCATAAGTACATGTGGGGATTCCCTAGCAACCAGGCAACCCCCACATGTACTTATACTGGAGAACAGATGTAAATCATTCAGCTGCGGCATGCTCGAAAAATCTCGAGTAACGAGTATATTCGCTCATCACTACTAAGCACCTATGTTTCCCCCATCCTGGATCCCTATGTCCACTTTAAAAATGTCTTGATCCTGGGCGCCTTCCAGTAATAATGTCCCCATCCTGGCCCCCTATGTCAGCCCCTATGTCCACTACCCTGCCCCATCACAGAGGGGGAAGAAAAAACATTCTTCTCACCTTCCGGCGCTCCCCGTCGTCCTCTTGCAATTTCATATTCGTCATGGTCGTTAAAGTGGCCATTTAACATAACTGCTATGTGATGTCTAATTACCAGATTGCCAAAAGTCAAATACACCCTCAGCTAAAGATTCTTAGATTAATACGTAACTTTTAAAATTATTATTAAAATTAATAATAATAAAGTGCGAATTAAAATTGCAATATCTAACACAGTTATTTTGTTTGAGTTATTAGTCCAAGATGTAAGTAAATTTGTCATTGTTGAAAATGGCTTAGTAGGATAGATTATCTTTCTTGGGGGTAAGTATTGTTCAATATTTCCTTTTCCAAGGATAAAGTTTCAGTGAAAATTTTCACTGTTTAACCTAACCACCGTGGCGGTCCCAGAGGGCGAATAATTTACCTTAGCGATAAGTTTACCTAATTAATGAAGCTGCCTATTATCTTCATTGTATTATTAAGTATTATTCAATTCTTCCCCTTTCCAAGATAAAGGTACAGTAAATAATTTCCACTGTTTATGCCATCCGCTGTGAGGGTAATTGTAAGAGTCTCTCCTCTAGCAGTATGATTATTCACTATCTGGTGATCAATTGTTTACATCATATGGGACATTATTACAGGATACAGTTTAGCTCAAAGTGGCCTCAGACCTCTACTTAGCTTGCACTAACTGTGTAGATTGCTGCTCTAAAAAGTTTAACCAGCTGCCTCCCCGACATGTTTCACCATAACTGGCTTCTTCAGGAAATGAGGCTGTAGGTAAGACTGCAGACAGAATCTTATCATGTATCTCTGTATACAGGGAGCTCCCCCTAGTGGTGGATGCAGACAGGATCTTATCATGTATCTCTGTATACAGGGAGCTCCCCCTAGTGGTGGCTGCAGACAGAATCTTATCATGTATCTCTGTATACAGGGAGCTCCCCCTAGTGGTGACTGCAGACAGGATCTTATCATGTATCTCTGTATACAGGGAGCTCCCCCTAGTGGTGGATGCAGACAGGATCTTATCATGTATCTCTGTATACAGGGAGCTCCCCCTAGTGGTGGCTGCAGACAGAATGTTATGTATCTCTGTATATAGGGAGCTCCCCCTAGTGGTGGCTGCAGACAGAATCTTATCATGTATCTCTGTATACAGGGAGCTCCCCCTAGTGGTGGATGCAGACAGGATCTTATCATGTATCTCTGTATACAGGGAGCTCCCCCTAGTGGTGACTGCAGATAGGATCTTATCATGTATCTCTGTATACAGGGAGCTCCCCCTAGTGATGGCTGCAGACAGGATCTTATCATGTATCTCTGTATACAGGGAGCTTCCCCCTAGTGGTGGCTACAGACAGAATCTTATCATGTATCTCTGTATACAGGGAGCTCCCCCTAGTGGTGGCTGCAGACAGTATCTTATCATGTATCTCTGTATACAGGGAGCTCCCCCTAGTGGTGACTGCAGACAGTATCTTATCATGTATCTCAGTATTCAGGGAGCTCCCCCTAGCGGTGGCTGCAGACAGGATCTTATCATCTATCTCTGTATACAGGGAGCTCTCCCTAGTGATGGCTGCAGACAGGATCTTATCATGTATCTCTGCTTACAGAGAGCTCCCCCTAGTGGTGGCTGCAGACAGAATCTTATTATGTATCTCTGTGTACAGGGAGCTCCCCCTAGTGGTGGCTGCTGACAGGATCTTATCATGTATCTCTGTATACAGTCAGCTCCCCCTAGTGGTGGCTGCAGACAATCTTATCATGTATCTCTGTATACAGGGAGCTCTCCCTAGTGATGGCTGCAGACAGGATCTTATCATGTATCTCTGTATACTGGGAGCTCCCCCTAGTGGTGACTGCAGACAGAATCTTATCATATAGCTCTGTATACAGGGAGCTCCCCCTAATGGTGGCTGCAGACAGGATCTTATCATGTATCTCTGTATACAGGGAGCTCCCCCTAGTGGTTGCTGCAGACAGGATCTTATCATCTATCTCTGTATACAGGGAGCTCCCCCTAGTGGTGGCGGCAGACAGGATCTTATGTATCTCTGTATACAGGGAGCTCCCACTAGTGGTGACTGGAGACAGGATCTTATCATACAGTTCTGTGTACAGGGAGCTCCCCCTAGTGGTTGCTGCAGACAGAATCTTATCAAGTATCTCTGTATACAGGGAGCTCCCCCTAGTGGTGACTGCAGACAGAATCTTATCATATAGCTCTGTATACAGGGAGCTCCCCCTAGTGGTGACTGCAGACAGGATCTTATCATGTATCTCTGTATACAGGGAGCTCCCCTAGTGGTGACTGCAGACAGGATCTTATCATGTATCTCTGTATACAGGGAGCTCCCCCTAGTGGTGGCGGCAGACAGGATCTTATGTATCTCTGTATACAGGGAGCTCCCACTAGTGGTGACTGGAGACAGGATCTTATCATACAGTTCTGTGTACAGGAAGCTCCCCCTAGTGGTTGCTGCAGACAGGATCTTATCATGTATCTCTGTCTACAGGGAGCTCCCCCTAGTGGTGACTGCAGACAGGATCTTATCATGTATCTCTGTATACAGGGAGCTCCCCCTAGTGATGGCTGCAGACAGGATCTTATCATGTATCTCTGTGTACAGGGAGCTCCCCCTAGTGGTGGCTGCAGACAGAATCTTATCATGTATCTCTGTATACAGGGAGCTCCCCCTAGTGGTGGCTGCAGACAGGATCTTATCATGTATCTCTGTATACAGGGAGCTCCCCCTAGTGGTGGCTGCAGAAAGGATCTTATCATGTATTTCTGTATACAGGGAGCTCTCCCTAGTGATGGCTGCAGACAGGATCTTATCATGTATCTCAGTATACAGGGAGCTCCCCCTAGTGGTGGCTGCAGACAGAATCTTATCATGTATCTCAGTATACAGGGAGCTCCCCCTAGTGGTGGCTGCAGACAGAATCTTATCATGTATCTCTGTATACAGGGAGCTCCCCCAAGTGGTGGCTGCAGACAGAATCTTATCATGTATCTGTGTGCAGGGAGCTCCCCCTAGTGGTGGCTGCAGACAGAATCTTATCACGTGTCTCTGTATACAGGGAGCTCCCCCTAGTGGTGGCTGCAGACAGGATCTTATCATGTATCTCTTTATACTGGGAGCTCCTGCTAGTGGTGACTGCAGACAAAATCTTATCATGTATCTCTGTGTACAGGGAGCTCTGCCTAGTGATGGCTGCACACATGATCTTATCATGTATCTCTGCATGCAGGGAGCTCCCCCTAGTGGTGACTGCAGACAGGATCTTATCATGTATCTCTGTTTACAGTGAGCTCACCCTAATGGGGGCTGCAGACAGTATCTTATCATGTATCTCTGTATACAGTGAGCTCCCCCTAGTGGTGGCTGCAGACAGGATATTATCATGTATCTCTGTATACAGGGAGCTCCCCCTAGTGGTGACTGCAGACAGAATCTTGTCATGTATCTCTGTATACAGGGAGCTCTCCCTAGTGATGGCTGCAGACAGAATCTTATCTTGTATCTCTGTATACAGGGAGCTCCCCCTAGTGGTGGCTGCAGACAGAATCTTATCATATAGCTCTGTATGCAGGGAGCTCCCCCTAGTGGTGGCTGCAGACAGGATCTTATCATGTAGCTCTGTATGCATGGAGATCCCCCTAGTGGTGGCTGCAGACAGAATCTTATCTTGTATCTGTATACAGGGAGCTCCCCCTAGTGGTGACTGCAGACAGAATCTTATCATGTATCTGTATACAGGGAGCTACCCGTAGTGGTGACTGCAGACAGGATCTTATCATGTATCTCTACATACAGGGAGCTCTCCCTAGTGATGACTGCAGACAGAATCTTATCATGTATCTCTGTTTACAGGGACCTCTCCCTAGTGGTGGCTGCAGACAGGATCTTATCATGTATCTCTGTATACTGGGAGCTCCCCCTAGTGGTGACTGCAGACAGAATCTTATCATATAGCTCTGTATGCAGGGAGCTCCCCCTAGTGGTGGCTGCAGACAGGATCTTATCATGTAGCTCTGTATGCATGGAGATCCCCCTAGTGGTGGCTGCAGACAGAATCTTATCTTGTATCTGTATACAGGGAGCTCCCCCTAGTGGTGACTGCAGACAGAATCTTATCATGTATCTGTATACAGGGAGCTACCCGTAGTGGTGACTGCAGACAGGATCTTATCATGTATCTCTACATACAGGGAGCTCTCCCTAGTGATGACTGCAGACAGAATCTTATCATGTATCTCTGTTTACAGGGACCTCTCCCTAGTGATGGCTGCAGACAGGATCTTATCATGTATCTCTGTATACTGGGAGCTCCCCCTAGTGGTGGCTGCAGACAGAATATTATCATGTATCTCTGTGTACAGGGAGCTCCCCCTTGTGGTGGCTGCAGACAGAATCTTATCATGTATCTCTGTATACAGGGAGCTCCCCCTAGTGGTGGCTGCAGACAGGATCTTATCATGTATCTCTGTATACAGGGAGCTCCCCCTAGTGGTGGCTGCAGACAGAATCTTATCATGTATCTCTGTGTACAGGGAGCTCCCCCTTGTGGTGGCTGCAGACAGAATCTTATCATGTATCTCTGTATACAGGGAGCTCCCCCTAGTGGTGGCTGCAGATGGGCTCTTATCATGTATCTCTGTATACAGGGAGCTCCCCCTAGTGGTGGCTGCAGACAGGATCTTCTCATGTATCTCTGAATACTGGGAGCTCCCCCTAGTGGTGACTGCAGACAGAATCTTATCATGTATTTCTGTATACAGGGAGCTCCGCCTAGTGGTGGCTGCAGACAGGATGTTATCATGTATCTCCGTATACAGGGAGCTCCCCCTAGTGGTGGCTGCAGACAGGATCTTACCATGTATCTCTGTATACAGGGAGCTCCCCCTAGTGGTGGCTGCAGACAGGATCTTCTCATGTATCTCTGAATACTGGGAGCTCCCCCTAGTGGTGACTGCAGACAGAATCTTATCATGTATTTCTGTATACAGGGAGCTCCGCCTAGTGGTGGCTGCAGACAGGATGTTATCATGTATCTCCGTATACAGGGAGCTCCCCCTAGTGGTGGCTGCAGACAGGATCTTACCATGTATCTCTGTATACAGGGAGCTCCCCCTAGTGGTGGCTGCAGACAGGATCTTACCATGTATCTCTGTATACTGGGAGCTCCACCTAGTGGTGGCTGCAGACAGGATCTTCTCATGTATCTCTGAATACTGGGAGCTCCCCCTAGTGGTGACTGCAGACAGAATCTTATCATGTATTTCTGTATACAGGGAGCTCCGCCTAGTGGTGGCTGCAGACAGGATGTTATCATGTATCTCCGTATACAGGGAGCTCCCCCTAGTGGTGGCTGCAGACAGGATCTTACCATGTATCTCTGTATACAGGGAGCTCCCCCTAGTGGTGGCTGCAGACAGGATCTTACCATGTATCTCTGTATACTGGGAGCTCCCCCTAGTGGTGGCTGCAGACAGGATCTTACCATGTATCTCTGTATACTGGGAGCTCCCCCTAGTGGTGACTGCAGACAGGATCTTATCATGTATCTCTGTATACAGGGAGCTCCCCCTAGTGGTGACTGCAGACAGGATCTTATCTTGTATCTCTGTATACAGGGAGCTCCCCCTAGTGGTGGCTGCAGACAGAATCTTATCATGTATCTCTGTATACAGGGAGCTCCCCCTAGTGGTGGCTGCAGACAGGATCTTATCATGTATCTCTGTATACAGGGAGCTCCCCCTAGTGGTGGCTGCAGACAGGATCTTATCATGTATCTCTGTATACAGTGAGCTCCCCCTAGTGGTGACTGCAGACAGGATTTTATCATGTATCTCTGTATACAGGGAGCTCCCCCTAGTGGTGGCTGCAGACAGGATTTTATCATGTATCTCTGTATACAAGGAGCTCCCCCTAGTGGTGGCTGCAGACAGGATCTTATCATGTATCTCTGTGTATAGGGAGCTCCCCCTAGTGGTGACTGCAGACAGGATTTTTATCATGTATCTCTGTATACAAGGAGCTCCCCCTAGTGGTGGCTGCAGACAGGATCTTATCATGTATCTCTGTATACAGGGAGCTCCCCCTAGTGGATCCACCGAGGACTGTCCTCACAAAGACAGATTTATACTTTTTTTTTTTAGACGGGAGAGCACATAACTGTGATTCCTAAACAGGTTCCTAATACAATCGGCGGCGATGTTCTGCAGAGGTGCTGGGTAAAGATTCTGCAGGTATTTTTTTTTTCACGGTCATTTGCAGGAACGTGTACACTTAATGAGGTTTAGCCAGCGAACATCTGAGGGTCACAGGAAGGTGTGTATGGAGATGTGGATGCGCTTGACACAAACTCCCCATGTCGTCTCTCCAGTGAAGAATGTAGACCTGTATCTCAGGTCACGGTCTTTTAATAACATCTCTCGGGGTTTTCACTTTATAAAGTTAAGAATCTGTTGAGTGTAGAAGATAATGTGAACCAGAATCACAGGCACAGAAATCTAGAAGATGGGAGGCAGAGATAAGGGAGGTGATGGCCATAAATCATGGGCCGGCCCCAGCAGATGGTGAGCAGGGGCCCCAGCATTATGAAGGGCTTTAAAACGGAATATTAAACTTAACAAAAGTCTTTTCATTCCCAAAACTCAATTTCTATTACTGACTGATACAATCCTATTCGGCACTAAGTCCCTATAAAACTGTATAAGTGGTTTAAATCATGTTTTTGGGGTTATAGACCTCCTATAAAGGAGTGCTCTTATGAATGTAATGAAATAGCCCCCTTCACTCAACTCAAACGGCAACCCATTCTATTCTTATATCAGGACTGGCTGCAATCTAAAGAAACACAGCTCCCGAGTTCTGCTGTATCGATAAGCTCACATACTGGAGCTACCGCCGGCCGGACAAGTGAGTGACAGCAGGTGAAACAAATCTTTTCCTCGGTTTACTGATCACGTTGGACCGAGGCCGGAGAAAGGATCCTTTGTGCTCAGCCATGAGGAGAATATTTATTTCTCCTCCTGTCACAGCCCTTTTGTGTTTATGACACGGTTCCTCTGTCAGTTGAGACTCAGATCTCGGGAGCAGTGTTTCTTCAGGCTGCACTAGGCTGCACTAGGATGGGTTGCTGTTTGAATTATGCGATGGGTGCCCATTTATAACTTTCTTGGAAAATCTCTTTAAGCATGGATAAAAGTGATATATGTACAGTATATACATTGTATACGCACATGCATTGCTTGTTGCATTTCCCTGCTGGTCGCCTTTATCTAGCAGCCATATGATGATGCTATAGTTAGCCCTTCACAGCTGTAATCGCACGTGGACATCGGCTGTCACTGGAGATGAGAAGAAACTTCATGGGTGGCCACTGTCATGAAACCGTATCCTTCTAAGACCTCAGCCGCCTCCTTGAAATTTGCAAAATCTTACGAAATGGCAGCTGAAATATTTAGAAGGACATTCCATCCCATTATAAAGTTTCAAAGTTACAATGTTAATAAATACTTACGGTAAGTAACTTTGTAAATACTTCAGTTTACCATTTTTGCATTTTTTTCTTCCATTTTTTTTACATTGTCCCTACTCGTTTCATTAAGGGTAGTCAGCGGTTTAGCTCCACCCACCTGTCAGTCATGTGACCTAACAGAACTTGTCTTCTGAACTCCCACAATGCACTGCTCTCAGAATTTTGGCTTGTGGCTTAAATAATGGAAAAAAAAAATCATCCTGTGTTTTTTAATTTTTTTTCATTTTTGTATTTTCATAATTTCCTCCCTTTCTTCCAAGAAGCAATCACTTTATTTTTCTTCAAAGCTTGTTTTATGAGTTGTAGTTTGGAGTGACACCATACTTCAATTAACAATATAAATATCGGACGCTAAAGGTCTGTTCACACAAGGTTTTATGGATTTTATTATAAACATATCCTACTCAAAAACAGCTTCAAAAACTGTTGAAAAATTGAAGGATGGGGGTGTTGTTTAATTTTTAATTTTCACTTTCTATCCTTTCAAGAAGAGTTTTCCGTAGTTTCCTTATCAGCAGAGGCAGGATTACAATGACAAGTAACATCTCCATACACTGCAAATAACTCAGGATCTACCATTCACAATACATGATGTCACAGCTCACCTCCTCCTCCTGTACAATGACTGATAACATCTCTATATACAGTATATAACACAGGATCCACCATTCACAATAGGTGATGTCACAGCTCACCTCCTCCTCCTGTACAATGACTGATAACACCTCTATTGATAACACCTCTATATACAGTAGATAACACAGGATCCACCATTCACAATATGTTATGTCACAGCTCACCTCCTCCTCCTGTACAATGACCGATAACACCTCTATATACAGTAGATAACACAGGATCCACCATTCACAATAGGTGATGTCACAGCTCTCCTCCTCCTCCTGTACAATGACTGATAACACCTCTATATACAGTAGATAACACAGGATCCACCATTCACAATAGGTGATGTCACAGCTCACCTCTTCCTCCTGCACAATGACTGATCACACCTCTATATACAGTAGATAACACAGGATCCACCATTCACAATAGGTGATGTCACAGCTCACCTCCTCCTCCTGTACAATGACTGATAACACCTCTATATACAGTAGATAACACAGGATCCACCATTCACAATAGGTGATGACACAGCTCACCTCCTTCTCCTCCTGCACAATGACTGATAACACCTCTATATACAGTAGATAGCACAGGATCCACAACTCACAATAGGTGATATCACAGCTCACCTCCTCCTCCTGTACAATGACTGATAACACCTCTATATACAGTAGATAACACAGGATCCACCATTCACAATAGGTGATGTCACAGCTCACCTCCTCCTCCTCCTGTACAATGACTGATAACACCTCTATATACATTAGATAGCACTGGATCCATCATTCACAATAGGTGATGTCACAGCTCACCTCCTCCTGTACAATGACTGATAACACTTCTATACACAGCAGGTAACAGGATCCACCATTCACAATAGGTGATGTCACAGCTCACCTCCTCCTCCTGTACAATGATTGATAACACATCTATACACAGTAGATAACACAGGATCCACCATTCACAATAGATGATATCATAGCTCACCTCCTCCTCCTGTACAATGACTGATAACACCTCTATATACAGCTGATAACACAGAATCCACCCTTCACAATAGGTGATGTCACAGCTCACCTCCTCCTCCTGTATAATGATTGATAACACATCTATATACAGTAGATAATACAGGATCCACCATTCACGATAGATGATATCATAGCTCACCTCCTCCTCCTGTTCAATGACTAATAACACCTCTATATACAGATAACACACGATTCACCATTCACAATAGGAGATGTCACAGCTCACCTCCTGTACAATGACTGATAACACCTCTATATAAAGCTGATAACACAGGATCCACCATTCACAATAGGAGATGTAACAGCTCACCTCCTCCTCCTGTACAATGACTGATAACACCTCTATATACAGTAGATAACACAGGATCCACCATTCACAATAGGTGATGTCACAGCTCACCTCCTCCTCCTGTACAATGACTGATAACTCTGTATACAGTAGAGAACACAGGATCCACCATTCACAATAGGTGATGTCACAGCTCACCTCCTCCTCCTCCTGTACAATGACTGATAGCACCTCTATATACAGTAGATAACACAGGATCCACCATTCACAATAGGTGATGTCACAGCTCACCTCCTCCTCCTCCTGTACAATGACTGATAGCACCTCTATATACAGTAGATAACACAGGATCCACCATTCACAATAGGTGATGTCACAGTTCACCTCCTCCTCCTGAACAATGACTGATAACACCTCTACATACAGTAGATAACACATGATCCACCATTCACAATAGGTGATGTCACAGCTCACCTCCTCCTCCTCCTGTACAATGACTGATAGCACCTCTATGTACTTTTGATAACACAGGATCCACCATTTACAATAGGTGATGTCAGAGCTCACCTCCTCCTCCTCCTGTACAATGACTGATAACACCTCTATATACAGTAGATAACACAGGATCCACCATTCACAATAGGTGATGCCACATCTCACCTCCTCCTCCTGTACAATGTCTGATAACACCTCTATAAACATCTGATAACACAGGATCCACCATTCACAATAGCTGATGTCACAGCTCACCTCCTCCTCCTCCTGTACAATGACTGATAACACCTCTATATACAGTAGATAACACAGGATCCATCATTCACAATAGGTGATGTCACAGCTCACCTCCTCCTACTGTACAATGACTGATAATACCTCTATATACAGTAGATAACACAGGATCCACCATACACAATAGGTGATGTCACAGCTCACCTTCTCCTCCTGTACAATGACTGATAACAGCTCTATATACAGTAGATATCACAGGATCCACCATTCAGAATACGTGATATCACAGCTCACCTCCTCCTCCTGTACAATGACTGATAACACCTCTATAAACATCTGATAACACAGCATCCACTATTCACAATAGCTGATGTCACAGCTCACCTCCTCCTCCTGTACA